>NC_134358.1:230917228-231246395 GCF_048569485.1 Anomaloglossus baeobatrachus | reverse complement strand
TTTAAGGGCAGCATATCAAAATGTGCTGCTGAAGATGGAGAAGATGGAAGTCTGGAGCATGAAATCTTATCATGCCATCTGTGCTACATTGAGGCAAAAGATAAGAACCACTCCAATCAGAGAAGATGTCACCTATAAGTAGAGATAAGCGATGTCGAGGTTCGCCAATTTCATGTTCGAGTGATTTTGGGGAGTGTTCTAGATTGAACTCGAACTCGAGCTTTTTGCTAAAAGCTCGACAGTTCGAGTTAGGTTCGAGAACGGTTCGATCACCATAAACGTGGCTTTTCACAGTAAGGCTATGTGCACACGTTGCTATCTGCATGCGTCCTGCGTCCCCAGCACAATCCCTCTCTCTTTCCTACTCACCGATTACGGGCGCCTCGCTCCACATCTGTAACAAATCTGCGGTGTCTTTTCCTCTTTAGAAAACGGCTGCCACTTTATTAGTCAATTAGTTATTCTGTGCTTTCCCTGCCCACCGGCGCCCATGATTGGTTGCAGTCAGACACGTCTCCAAGCTGAGTGACAGCTTTGTCACTGCAACCAATCACAGCCGCCGGCGGGCGGGTCTATATCGTGCAGTAAAATAAATAAATAATAATAAAAAAAATGCAATTCCCCCATATTTGATGCCAGCCAGGATAAAGCCACACGGCTAGAGGCTGGTATTGTCAAGATGGAGAGCGCCACGGTATGGGGAGCCCTCCAGCCTAACAATATCACCGAGCAGCCGCCTGGAATAGCCGCATCCATTAGATGCAACAGTCCCGGACTCTACCCAGCTCATCCCGAATTACAATGTTGCGGGGGCAATCGGGGTAATAATGAGTTTAATCATGCCAGGCGTCTCCCCGAGATACCGTCTATGATTAAACTTAAAGTGAAAGTAAAGAAACACACCACGAATAATCCTTTATTTAGAATAAAAGACAAAAAATCACCCTCTTTCACCCCTTTATTAACCCACAAATACCCTTCCAGGTCCGACATAATCCACACGACACTGTCAGCTCTGCTACAGAACACGAGTGCTCTTAGTTATCAGCTCCACGTAGCAATGAAGTGAATCGCGCGATCAGCCGAGACTTCACCAATGCAGAAGTCAAGACTACCAAATCCGCCTATCTTTATCATTATAAGCAGTAGACTAGTGGATAGCGCGCTCACATAAGAAGCATGAGGTTGCGAGTTCTAGTCCCAGTAAAGAATTTTTATTTTTATTTTTTAAATTCTAATTATTATCTATTTATAAAGTGAAAGTAAATAAACACACACCGCGAAAAATCCTTTATTTGGAATAAAAGACAAAAATACACCCCGTTTCAGCATTTTATTAAAATCCTCCAATACCCCTCCAGGTCCGACGTAATCCACACGGCACTGTGAGCTCTGCTACAGAACACAAGTGCTCTATCAGCTCCACGTAGCAATCAAGTGAATTGCGTGGTCAGCTAAGTCTTCAGTACTCCAGACTTCAAGATTACCAAATTACTGCCTATATTTATCATAAGACGCAGTAGCGGAGTGGATAGAGTGCTCACCTATGAAGCATAAGGATGTGAGTTCTAGTCCCGGTAAAGAATTTCTTTTTTTTTTTTTTTTTTTTCAATTATATTTATAGTTATATATTTATATATATTATATATATATATATACTATATATATATAGTTATATATTTATATATATATTTATAGTTATATATTTTTAATTATGCACTGAGGGGAGGAGCCGGACATCAGCTGTGAGCGCGCTCTCTCTCTTTCTCTCTCTTTCTCTCTCTCTCTCTCTCTTTCTCTTTCTCTCATTTCTCTTCTTTCTCTCCTTTCTCTTCTCTCTTTCTTTCTCTTCTTTCTCTCTCTCTCCTTTCTCACTTTCTCTCTCTCTCTTCTTTCTCACTTTCTCTCTCTCTTCTTTCTCACTCTCTTCTTTCTCTCTCTCTTCTTTCTTTCTCTCTCTCTTCTTTCTCTCTCTTTGGCCGGCACACACATCCGTGTTTTAGGTACGTGTTTGGTACGTTTTTGCACGTACCGGAGACACGGAGACCAATGTTACTCTATGGTAGATAGCACACACACGTAAAATCACATGGAACGTGTGTCCGTGTGGTAAGTACGTGTGTGCGGTTTTCGACACGGACGACATGTCCGTTTTTGGCCGGCAGCACGCAGGCACGGACCCGCTATAGTCTATGGGTCCATGCCTGCATGGACCGCACACGGAGTATGTCTGTGTTCAGCATGTATCGTCCGTGTCCATTTTTAATCAAAAAATCTGAAACACTTGTTACCAATCTATCAGGTCAATTGTAGCCCATTAATTCTGGCGCCAAACAAACATTTCCTGTCTCATTTGCCCACCAGACGGCAGCTGGGCACCTGTCCTCTCACTGCAGGGGAACTTTGAGCTCAGAGAACACCACAGGTACTGATAATGACGCCCAGGATCGATAGAGAGAGGCTGATTGGGGAAGTAGAGAGGCATCCTGAGCTATGGGACACACGTGATGATGGCTACCATGACAGGTTGATGGTGGAACGAGCATGGATGTCTGTGGCTGAACTAGTCTACTCCAGAAATGGATGGTCTCAATGCACCCCTGGAAGGAAAAATAAATATGGTGAGTACAGATATTTTCATTACTTCTGTCTTTACCTACATGTGCACATTCTGTAGGCAGAATCTAGACATATTTGTATACTTTGTTTGGCATGTATTAATGGGCCTGACTCATTTTGAGCTACACTGGAGACTCACAAACAGGATAGTGCTGTTTTTCGGGCCTTTAAACTATTCCTTGTTGTTTTGTAGTAATGTCATAATGTGTATATGGGCTGCAAAGCACTTCATGCATGTACAAAAGGCATTTCACGCTGGTCAAGCATCAATCAAACACGTGTTTTTGTGATTTTTTTTTGTTTTTTTAGGCTTTTTAAAATGTGCTGTTAAGTGTCTATACATTAATCTTTTTTTGTGTTTTTTTCATGCATTACCCTTGTTGCCACCATGTCTGTAATGGTAACAGTAATTTGTAGTTTGTAATGTACAAGATTTGAGGAACATATGGCACTTTCATGGGTTTATAGACATTTAGGGTCTCATGGCTTACTGATGGCATTTTCGTTTGTTTGGTTTTTTTGGCTATGTTTAAAGTGATAAATGATTATACATTGGTTTAATCTGTGTAAAGGTGAACTGGTTTACTTCGTCGTGTTAATTGTGTTATTATGTCACTATATGATTGTCATGGGTTGTAGTTTTAATCCACATGAATTTGTTAACCTAATTATTGAAATGTTTGCAAGACAAGATCAATGTGCCTATTTTCATGGAAAATAATTTGTTCTTGAGTTTGATATATTCTGTTCTTTTTGGAAACAGTGGATCTTGTGAAACGCCGTTGGCGGTCTGCACGTGACCAGTTCAGAAGAGAATATAACCCAGTGGCAACCACAGCTGCAGCATCCAAAAAAAAAATATGTCCATTATGAAAGACTCAGCTTCCTCATGCCCATTATGGAAGTACAAAAGTAACTTTTAACCATCATATCACATGGCAGTCTTTATTACAATGCACACAGTAATTTTTTTTTTCTTTTCACAAAAGTACTGAGGATAATCTAGAAGACAGTGAGGAGGCACAGTCAGCTGTCTTAACAGCTACAGCTACTTGTGCTTCCGAGATGGAGCCAATCTCCTACCAACCACCCCCAATCCCCAACGCCAGCCATCCAGACACAAAGGAAATGTCATCTGATTTGGGTTTGGGAACAAGTCAATCCACTACTGTAATTCCAGGCCAGTCTACAGGTCAACAAAGTGGTCCTTCATCAGTTCTTGCAGAGAGTAGTCCACAGCAACGAGCAAGCCCACAGCTAAGAATAACAACTAATACCATGCGCACAATAGCCCAATCTATCAGTGGTCGCAGACATAGGTATTATGAAGATTTATGTTCCCTGCCTGAGATCATTGATACAAGAATAATACACATGATGAATTCACTGATACCAGAGAGTGATGGAGAGAGATTTTTCCGCTCCCTTTCTCCCTCTCTTGCATTGGTCCAAGCTGATAGGCAGGACAGGTTAAGGGCGTCCTTAATAACACTGATATCTGCTACCCAACGTGAGCCCGAACCCATATATTGTTTTGAAGTGATAGAGCAATGGAGAGCTAATCCATGTGGCCCACACACAAACACAATCCAACAAACTGTGGAAACGATGAACATTACTCAAATTCACAACTAAATACTGTAGTGCAACAAACACATATACAGTGGCCTTCTTCGTCTATGGGAAGTGATGTACAAATTAGGCCAACAATTGTCCCACATCAAATAGGTACATTAATGATACAAATGTAGTTTTTTTCTGAATGTGAACACAGCTCCGCCCCTTTCGGCCATGTTTTTTCCATCTCCTATATAAGAAAGTCCTTAGTTACCCCTCTCCACCCATAGCAGTTTTTAATTGCAATGAGATGACACACAGTTAGGGTCACAGAGCTAGGGACCCCAATATAGAGATATGCCTTGACGAGGCCTTGGGGCTCAGTTACATTGATCAATGCGATTGCTAAATATCTCCTTTTTCCTAATATTCATGGCAGGTATGCAATTCATTATTCACATGTTCAAATTAGCAAGTAGCATTTTTCATTGTATATTCCAATATTTTTCCATATGCTTGAGGCATTATACCATTATCTAAGTTTGATGTGCAGCCTTATCCTTTGTATAGTATGTATTTTTTGGCTTGCACTCATAATATATATATTAGTGCTCACTTCAGTTATCCTATTCAGTTATATGTAGTTTTTTTCTGAATGTGAACACAGCTCCGCCCCTTTCGGCCATGTTTTTTCCATCTCCTATATAAGAAAGTCCTTAGTTACCCCTCTCCACCCATAGCAGTTTTTAATTGCAATGAGATGACACACAGTTAGGGTCACAGAGCTAGGGACCCCAATATAGAGATATGCCTTGACGAGGCCTTGGGGCTCAGTTACATTGATCAATGCGATTGCTAAATATCTCCTTTTTCCTAATATTCATGGCAGGTATGCAATTCATTATTCACATGTTCAAATTAGCAAGTAGCATTTTTCATTGTATATTCCAATATTTTTCCATATGCTTGAGGCATTATACCATTATCTAAGTTTGATGTGCAGCCTTATCCTTTGTATAGTATGTATTTTTTGGCTTGCACTCATAATATATATATTAGTGCTCACTTCAGTTATCCTATTCAGTTATATGTAGTTTTTTTCTGAATGTGAACACAGCTCCGCCCCTTTCGGCCATGTTTTTTCCATCTCCTATATAAGAAAGTCCTTAGTTACCCCTCTCCACCCATAGCAGTTTTTAATTGCAATGAGATGACACACAGTTAGGGTCACAGAGCTAGGGACCCCAATATAGAGATATGCCTTGACGAGGCCTTGGGGCTCAGTTACATTGATCAATGCGATTGCTAAATATCTCCTTTTTCCTAATATTCATGGCAGGTATGCAATTCATTATTCACATGTTCAAATTAGCAAGTAGCATTTTTCATTGTATATTCCAATATTTTTCCATATGCTTGAGGCATTATACCATTATCTAAGTTTGATGTGCAGCCTTATCCTTTGTATAGTATGTATTTTTTGGCTTGCACTCATAATATATATATTAGTGCTCACTTCAGTTATCCTATTCAGTTATATGTAGTTTTTTTCTGAATGTGAACACAGCTCCGCCCCTTTCGGCCATGTTTTTTCCATCTCCTATATAAGAAAGTCCTTAGTTACCCCTCTCCACCCATAGCAGTTTTTAATTGCAATGAGATGACACACAGTTAGGGTCACAGAGCTAGGGACCCCAATATAGAGATATGCCTTGACGAGGCCTTGGGGCTCAGTTACATTGATCAATGCGATTGCTAAATATCTCCTTTTTCCTAATATTCATGGCAGGTATGCAATTCATTATTCACATGTTCAAATTAGCAAGTAGCATTTTTCATTGTATATTCCAATATTTTTCCATATGCTTGAGGCATTATACCATTATCTAAGTTTGATGTGCAGCCTTATCCTTTGTATAGTATGTATTTTTTGGCTTGCACTCATAATATATATATTAGTGCTCACTTCAGTTATCCTATTCAGTTATATGTAGTTTTTTTCTGAATGTGAAAACAGCTCCGCCCCTTTCGGCCATGTTTTTTCCATCTCCTATATAAGAAAGTCCTTAGTTACCCCTCTCCACCCATAGCAGTTTTTAATTGCAATGAGATGACACACAGTTAGGGTCACAGAGCTAGGGACCCCAATATAGAGATATGCCTTGACGAGGCCTTGGGGCTCAGTTACATTGATCAATGCGATTGCTAAATATCTCCTTTTTCCTAATATTCATGGCAGGTATGCAATTCATTATTCACATGTTCAAATTAGCAAGTAGCATTTTTCATTGTATATTCCAATATTTTTCCATATGCTTGAGGCATTATACCATTATCTAAGTTTGATGTGCAGCCTTATCCTTTGTATAGTATGTATTTTTTGGCTTGCACTCATAATATATATATTAGTGCTCACTTCAGTTATCCTATTCAGTTATATGTAGTTTTTTTCTGAATGTGAACACAGCTCCGCCCCTTTCGGCCATGTTTTTTCCATCTCCTATATAAGAAAGTCCTTAGTTACCCCTCTCCACCCATAGCAATTTTTAATTGCAATGAGATGACACACAGTTAGGGTTACAGAGCTAGGGACCCCAATATAGAGATATGCCTTGACGAGGCCTTGGGGCTCAGTTACATTGATCAATGCGATTGCTAAATATCTCCTTTTTCCTAATATTCATGGCAGGTATGCAATTCATTATTCACATGTTCAAATTAGCAAGTAGCATTTTTCATTGTATATTCCAATATTTTTCCATATGCTTGAGGCATTATACCATTATCTAAGTTTGATGTGCAGCCTTATCCTTTGTATAGTATGTATTTTTTGGCTTGCACTCATAATATATATATTAGTGCTCACTTCAGTTATCCTATTCAGTTATATGTAGTTTTTTTCTGAATGTGAACACAGCTCCGCCCCTTTCGGCCATGTTTTTTCCATCTCCTATATAAGAAAGTCCTTAGTTACCCCTCTCCACCCATAGCAGTTTTTAATTGCAATGAGATGACACACAGTTAGGGTCACAGAGCTAGGGACCCCAATATAGAGATATGCCTTGACGAGGCCTTGGGGCTCAGTTACATTGATCAATGCGATTGCTAAATATCTCCTTTTTCCTAATATTCATGGCAGGTATGCAATTCATTATTCACATGTTCAAATTAGCAAGTAGCATTTTTCATTGTATATTCCAATATTTTTCCATATGCTTGAGGCATTATACCATTATCTAAGTTTGATGTGCAGCCTTATCCTTTGTATAGTATGTATTTTTTGGCTTGCACTCATAATATATATATTAGTGCTCACTTCAGTTATCCTATTCAGTTATATGTAGTTTTTTTCTGAATGTGAACACAGCTCCGCCCCTTTCGGCCATGTTTTTTCCATCTCCTATATAAGAAAGTCCTTAGTTACCCCTCTCCACCCATAGCAGTTTTTAATTGCAATGAGATGACACACAGTTAGGGTCACAGAGCTAGGGACCCCAATATAGAGATATGCCTTGACGAGGCCTTGGGGCTCAGTTACATTGATCAATGCGATTGCTAAATATCTCCTTTTTCCTAATATTCATGGCAGGTATGCAATTCATTATTCACATGTTCAAATTAGCAAGTAGCATTTTTCATTGTATATTCCAATATTTTTCCATATGCTTGAGGCATTATACCATTATCTAAGTTTGATGTGCAGCCTTATCCTTTGTATAGTATGTATTTTTTGGCTTGCACTCATAATATATATATTAGTGCTCACTTCAGTTATCCTATTCAGTCATTAATGATACAAAGGCCATCTCAACAGCCATCATTTAACCCACAAGGCCGCCAACAGACAGCAAAACAATCCTCTTTTAGCTATCCAAGTAATGTTAGTAATGTTCATAGACTACCTCAAATGATTCAACAACCAACATCCTACCATGTGCCTAATAATCCACAACAACAGTACTTTCAACATCAGCCTTACCCAACTAACTACACATACACACATACTCAGCCTCTTCAAACACATCAATATGTACCACCTACACTTGGTCTTCCATCTGCTCAAACAACTGCATCAATATTTGTTCCAAGTACAACAACTGTTACTAGTGGAAACACTGATCAGTCACTGACTACAACATCTAGTGTTGAAAACAGGAGAAGAACGAGTAGAATTGCTTGACAATATATGTTTTTTATTCTATATTATTATCTTACTTCATAAAAGTTAATAGAAAAAAACACACAAAATACATAAATAGTATAAATACAATGTGAAAAAAGAGGCAAAGAGGAGGGATGTTAAAAGAGAGGCACAGACAAAACCTTCATGAATAAGTATAAATTACTATCATGATGCCATATTAGTATCACAGAGGCCATATCAGACAGAATAACCAGTAATGTTAGCAAAAACACTTTTCCTGTGTGCTATTACATATGATTGTCGCACCTGTATATAATTACATTGCTGCACTGTTGTAATTATATACAGGTGCGACAATCATATGTAATAGCACACAGGAAAAGTGTTTTTGCTAACATTACTGGTTATTCTGTCTGATATGGCCTCTGTGATACTAATATGGCATCATGATAGTAATTTATAATTATTCATGAAGGTTTTGTCTGTGCCTCTCTTTTAACATCCCTCCTCTTTGCCTCTTTTTTCACATTGTATTTATACTATTTATGTATTTTGTGTGTTTTTTTCTATTAACTTTTATGAAGTAAGATAATAATATAGAATAAAAAACATATATTGTCAAGCAATTCTACTCGTTCTTCTCCTGTTTTCATCTCTACTATTGAGTAGCTCTGACACGCAATGCAGCATCCCAAGTGAGGGGCAGCTGCTGTGTGTCTTTAATGTAATGTTGGACTCTATGTTTCTAACATCTAGTGTTGTGCAACAAACATATTCAGTAGGTGTCAATGCAATGGAGACTACACAGGAAAGCATCACTAGCCTAGAGGATTTAGTAGACTCATAATGTTATTAAGTATGCATTGTTAAACATTTTGTTATGTTTTCAGGGTTATTGCTGGTCTCAAAACATTTCAAAATGTTAAACATTAATTACTCTATATGCATGGGGTAATTTTTGTCATTTTGTTTCCAAAAATTCAACAGAAAGTTAATCTATCACTTCCTAAACATTACCGGCCTGTAAGAATGTTGCCTTGCTCTGGACATGGTGTTTAGTCAATCCATTAGACACAACTGTGTTAGTGAAAAAATGCACGCACATAAACTACTACACTAACATTCAAACACCTTTATTACTAAAAATCCAGCCATTATGCAGTATCTGCATATGGTCTGGTCCCATACTTGTATTCCAATAGTGTCAAACAAATCATATTTGCGTAACATTATTGCATAATACAGTATGGTGTTTTGTATGGGATTATGTCCCTGACAGAATTCGTTAAAAAAAATAATAGAATACAGTGTGTTTTGCAAAAGAAAAAAGACATACATAGGTACAATAAACAATCTGGACTACTATTTTTTAAATAATTGTGCAATTTTTTTATTTGTAAAGTACATTCAGTAGTAATGTCACTGACAAAGCAATATTTACTAAGTTTTTTTACCAAAAAAGCAACTCACAATAGCTTATTGGTAGCACAAACACAACAAAACAACAAAATACACCAAAAAATATACCTATGTATGGTGATTTTCTCTTTTGTATTACATATGTGTTTGTAATTATGTAACCGAGGGATAAAAATATATAACAATGTCAAATTTATACATGACTATGGGAATTTAAACTAAAATAATCTTTAAACTGATTCTTCACTTGTAGACCAGAAGAGGACAAATTGGTTCTGACAGTACCATTATTTACAAATGGGGCATTTAAAGCAGGAAACTCTTCAATGTCTTCGTCATTGCTTTCATGTAATCTACAGTAATTATGTAACATTACTGTAGCTTTCATGACAGCCTTGACGGTGGTTGGTTGGAGTTGTATGGTGGTTTGATAAATGCGCCATCTTGAGGCGAAAATGCCAAAGGCACGTTCAACATAGCAACGTGCTCTGGCCAAGTTGCTATTAAATTGGGCATTTGATCTGTCCAGCCCCCTTCTGGGATATGGACGCATCAAATGCCTAGACAAGGCAAACCCCTGATCTGCAACCATGACAAAAGGTATAATAGGCCCATTAGTACCAGGCAATGGTCTTGGTGCAGGCAAACTTAAACTATCAGACATTAATCGTCTTGCTAAATGTGAGCTTCTGAAAATGCGTGCGTCTGAGGCACTGCCATAGGCCCCAATATCCGCAAAAACGAAGCAGTAGTTTGTATCTACCATTGCCAAAATAACTACAGAAAAAAACTTTGGAAAATTAAAATATCTTGATGCAGAGTTAGGTGGTTTTTTCACTCTAATGTGCTTTCCGTCACTGGCGCCAATACAATTTGGGAAAGATGTTTTCTCCAAAAATTCATCCGAAATGGGCATCCAATCCTGTGTTGTTGGCTGCTGCATGACATGATGCCTAAGGGTCTCCCATAGCACAGTGCAGGTATGCAGGATAATCTTACCTATTGTAGACCTTCCCAATAAGAATTCAAAATGTAGACTGCTGATGGATTGCCCAGTTGCAAGGTAACTGAAATTGAAACATAACAAGACATTACTTTGTGTAATCATTACAGTTGGTTTTCAGTACAAATATTTGTGTCATGCAATGGCTGGCAACATACTTTGTATGACTAGTATTTTATTGTTTTTGTGGTTAAAACATATTTGTTGATATTTACTTGCCATATTGGAAACAAAAACACTGATCTGTTTAACCCCTTAGTGACGGAGCTAATTTTCACCTTAATGACCAGCCCAAATTTTGCAATTCTGACCAGTGTCACTTTATGAGGTTATAACTCTAGAACGCTTCAACGGATCCCGGTGATTCTGAGATTATTTTTTCATCACATATTGGACTTCATGTTAGTACCAAATTTAGGACAATATTTTTTGCGTTTATTTATGAAAAAAATTGAATATTGGCAAAAATTTTGAAAATTTTGCAATTTTCAACTTTTGAATTTTTATACCGTTAAACCAGAGATTTCTGTGACACAAAATAGTTAATAAATAACATTTCCCACTTATCTACTTTACATCAGACCAATTTTGGAAACAAAATTTTTTTTTGTTAGGAAGTTAGAGGGGTTCAAAGTTTATCAGCGATTTCTCATTTTTACATCAAAATTTACAAAACCATTTTTTTAGGGACCACATCACATTTGAAGTGACTTTGAGAGGCCTAGATAGAAAATACCCAAAAGTGACACCATTCTAAAAACTGCACCCCCCAAAGTACTCAAAACCACGTTCAAGAAGTTTATTAACCCTTCAGGTGCTTCACATGAACAAAAGCAATGTGGAATGAAAAAAAGCAAAAATTAAATTTTACCTAAAAATGTTGCTCTAACCCAAATTTATTCACTTTTAGAAGAAATAACACAACAAAATGGACCCCAAAACTTGTTCCCCACTTTCTTATGAGCACGCCGATACCCCACATGTGATCAGAAACCTCTGTTTGGACAAATGGGAGGGCTCGGAACAGAAGGAGCAATATTTGAATTTTGGAAAGCAAATTTGGCTGAAATAGATTGCGGGCACCATGTTGCATTTACAGGTCCGCTAAGGTACCTAAACAGAAGAAATCCCTCACAAGTGACACCATTTTGGAAACTAGACCCCTCAAGGATTCTATCTAGGGGTATAGTGAGCATTTTAGATCCACAGGTACTTCACAGATTTTGTTAACGTTACGTTGTCATATTGAAAATTTTAATAATTTTCTCAAAAATGTTGCTTTAGCATCAATTTTCTCACTTTTTCAAGAGGTAATTCCAAAAATTTGACCTCAAGGTTTGTTAACCACTTTTTTATGAGCGCGGTGATACCTCACATGTGGTCTGAAACCTTTGTTTGGACAAATGGGAGGGCTTGGAACGAAAGGGGCAATATTTGAATTTTGGAAAGGAAATTTGGCTGAAAAAGATTGCGGGCACCATGTCACATTTGGAGGACCCCTAAGGTACCTAAACAGCAGAAACCCCGCACAAGTGACCCCATTTTGGAAACTAGGCCCCTCAAGGAATTTATCTAGATGTTTGGTGAGTACCCTGAACCCCCAGGTGCTTCACAGAATTTTATAACGTTGAGCCATGAAAAAAAAAAAATAAAATTTTACCACAAAATTGTTATTTCAACCAGGTAGCTTTTTTTTTTACAAGAGTAAAAGGAAAATATTCAGCATAACATTTATTGTGCAATTTCTCCTGAGTTTGGCGATACCTTATATGTGGTGGAAATCAACTGTTTGGGTGCACAGCAGGGCTCGGAAGGGAAGGAGTGCCATTTGACTGCAAAATTGGCTGGAATCAATAGCGGACGCCAGGTTGCATTTGGAGAGCCCCTGAGGTGCCTAAACAGTGGCTGTCCCCCACAAGTGACTCCATTCTGGAAACAAGACACCTCAAGGCTTTTATCTAGGTGTATAGTGAGCAGTTTGAATCCACGAATACTTCACAGATTTTGATAAGCTTAGGTTGCCATATTGAAAATTTTCATTTTTTTCACAAAAATGTTGCTTCAGCATCAAATTTCTCACTTTTTCAAGAGACAACAACAAACCGTGGACCCAACAGGTTGTTATCCAATGTCTTATAAGCACAGGGATACCCCACATGTGGCCAAAAACCTCTGTTTGGATAAATGGGAGGGCTTGGAATGGAAGGAGCACCATTTGAATTCTGGAAAAGTTGAGATAAATTGCGGGCACCATGTCACATTTGCAGGGCCCCTTGGGTACCTATACATTAGAAACCCCCCACAAGTGACTCCATTTTGGAAACTGGATTTTATTCAGGAGTTAGTAGCATTTTGAATCCACAGGTACTTCACAAAAATGTTGCTGTAGCAACAAATGTCTCACTTTTAGGCTATGTGGCCATGATCCAGCGACACGGCGTCTAGTACACAGAGTCAGCCTTCCTGCAGAGATGTGAGTGTTGTCCACGGGAGAACGCAGCTGCCCATGCCCACGATTTGGGTTCAGGCCGCTGTGGAGCTCTATGCTACCTGCAGAGAACACTCATCTCCGCAGCATAAATTGACATGCTGAGGCTCGGGAAGCTGCCGCCACAGGTTGGTTTATGCTGCGGAGAAGAGAAGTACATTGGGCAAGCACATTGGGCATGGGATTTCTAAAAATCCTTCCACTGTGCTTCTACTGCACAATGCAGCGTTATGGACGCAGGGAAAACACTCTGCGCCCAAAACGCTGCAAATCCCGATTGTGGGCGCACAGCCTAAAATGCTACAATGGATGAATGGATAGATGTCAAACAAATATAACGTCCCACCCCCTGCATATTCTAAGCTGGCGCCCTTTAGTGCCTTTCATGTGGCACTAAAGGGTGCCTAGCCTTGTATTTAGCCCCCCAAAAAATTAATAATTAAAATAAACGACGTGGGGTCCCCCCTATTTTTGATAGCCAGCTAGGGTAAAGCAGACAGCTGTAGCCTGCAAACCACAGCTGACAGCTTCCCCTTGGCTGGTGATCAATTTGGAGGGCTCCCCAGGCGTTTTTTAAAAAAAACAAAAAACGTGGGGTCCCCCCAAATTAGATCACCAGCCAAGGTGAAGCAGACAGCTGGGGTCTGGTATTCTCAGGGTGGGAAGAGCCATGGTTATTGGACTCTTCCCAGCCTAAAAATAGCAGGCCGCAGCCGCCCCAGAAGTGGCGCATCCATTAGATGCGCCAATCCTGGCGCTTCGCTCCAGCTCATCCCGCGCCCTGGTGCGGTGGCAGACGGGGTAATATATGGGGTTGATACCAGCTGTAATGTCACCTGGCATCAAGCCCTGGGGTTAGTGATGTCACGGCATCTGAACAGATACCCGACATCACTAACCCAGTCAAGAAATAGAAAAAAATAAAGACAAAAAAAAAATTTATTTGAAAAAAAACTCCCCGAAACATTCCTCTTTTACCAATTTATTGTAAATAAATAAATTTCGGTCGCTGTAATCCATTTTTGAGGTCCCACGCCGTCTCTGGATCTTCTAGAATATGGGGGGCACGTTCAGGGAACGTATCCCCCATTTTCTGGAAGAGCAAGCTCTCCATGAGCAGTGTGGGTGCAGTAATCTGAGAATACTGCACTCACACTGCCCCGGTCCAACCTAGGGCAGAGTGACCTGCAGTAACCTCATTCTAGAATGAGGGGCACGCTCACAGAACGTACCCCCCATTTTCTAGAACAGCAGGCTCTCCATGTGAGGAGTGTGTCTGCAGATTACTGCACTCACCCTCCCCCGGTCCACAGTGGAGCAGCCTACTGCAGCAGCGACGTCAGCGTCCCTGCTTGCAGGGATCCAGCTGACAGCCGCTGTCTGCGCATGCGCCGCCAGCATTCAAGAGAAGGAGGCGGCGTGATCGCGGGGCCGGAGCACCAGCAGCCAGGTAACGTATGACCGGGGGCTGGGGGGGGGTGACGGGGGGTGACGGGGGGACCTGGGGACAACTTTCTGCCGCATGTGACGTGTCACATGCGGCAGAAAGAGTAGGATGAATGCGGCCGCCATTTTCCACGCTCCGGAGGGGAGAGGGGGGAGGCGGCTCTGGAGAACCGGAGGGGGCTCCGGGGACCAGAGATCTCCGGTGTACCGGAGGAGGGGTCAGGGGGAGGACATTTCCCTCCGATCTGAAATGTTTGATCATTTCAGATCGGAGGGAAATGAATGCAGAGCCGACGGCGGCGGCAGTTTTCAGCGCGCGTCGGCGCCATCTTGGATTTTCCGGAGGGGGGGTAGGGGTGGTGGGGGGACTCTCCGGTACCGGGGGCTTTGGGGGCACTAGAGGATTATATTTATTTCTCATCTGACATGTTTGATCACGTCAGATGAGAAATAAATCAATTTTACCGGCCATTTTTTTTTTTTTAATGTTGTCGCCGGTATACGGTGTATACCGGCGATCGCATTAACGGGGTCCAAAAAAAACACCCCGATTCATAATCTTGGGGGTCTCAGCTACCTCCGGTAGCTGAAACCCCCGAGATTTTTCGTCACTGGGGGGCGCTACAAGCTTTTTCCGGCCTGACGTCTCAAGACGTCGGAACAGAATAAGTACCCTGTTTTTCCGACGTCTTGAGACGTTAGGCCGTCGCTATGGGGTTAATAAACAAGATTGTTTGATGTTTGTCTCTTGTTTCTTAAATCTTTTTAGCCATAGAATGGTATGTGTAAGCACTCAGACCATTAGCATTGTTTACAATGATGTTATGTGGTCTATATTAATTTTCTGCACACATAGAACTTACAAAAAAAATGCATAGTTTAGCTAAATGCATGCCTTTAAGTTTTTACAAATTTTCTAACATTTTAAAAAAAAAACATGAGTATACATAACAAAACTTACCATAAAGTAACCAACAGTCGTTCCTCAGGGGAGATGCTGAAGCGCATAGAGGTGTCCTGATGCTTCAAACGATTATACACAAGGCCAAGGATGTTGTCAAATGAATTCATGGTGAGATGGCAGTAGGCTTGGAATTTTGCAGGAAATTTCCGCATTTCGGCACAGAGAATATTAAAATGCCCATGAGTTTTCCTGCGCTTCACAAGGGGGTGAATCCACATCCTTCTCTCCAGTGGTGGCTCTTCTTCAATCATATGTCGCCTAACCCCAAATCTCCTAGATATCCCCCCGAGCAAATACATGGTTGCTTCATTGGAGAGTGACATGTTGGAGTGTGTATGATGTGATAAAGAGCCCAAAAGCCTTGTTTTCACAGGGTTTTTAAACATAAAAACTAAATTGGGAAGTTAATTGTCCAATTAAACACAACTGGAGCACATCATGATGGGATAACAAGGTTATTTGTGGTAAAATACTGTTCTTAAAAAACGGACCGCACACGGACAGCACACGTGCGTATTTTATGACAATACGGACATCCCACACGCACACACGGCTCGCATACGCCATCACACGGATGCCATACGTACCGGAGAAACGCCGCTAAAATACGGAACACGGACACGAAAAACAGAACGTGAGACACGTACGTTTTTTATGTGGCAGTGTGTTTTAGGCCTAAGATAGTGCTAAGGGACATGAAAAAGTAAAAGCAAAATTCACTGATCGGTGATGATGGGTGTTATAGTATGTGGGCTAGTGGGGTTTATTAGGTTGGGTCACAAGCAAAAGGTCACTGGTTCGAATTGAGGAGCAGCCATGAAGAAAATTTCCCAAGAAAAGAGAAACAGCATCATCCAGCTCATCAATAGTGGTCTTTCAATCAAGAAAATTGCCAAACGGTGAGTGCCATGACAGTTGTAAAAATATGAAAAGAAATCCATCCATCGAAAAGCCAAGAGGTAGATATTCAGGTAAAATATAGGAATCAATAAGTCGGCTAATCACAAGGTCTATCAGTTCTGGCGCAACAAAAAGTTGACTCGTATGATTCATAATAATGAGATCACAGACATTCACGCAAGCACCGTGCGACGCACGTTACACAAGTTTGGAACGTTGGTCTGAAAAAGGATAAGAAGCCTTGACTTCAATATCATTATGCAAAGCCTTGGCTCCAGTTTGCAAAAAAGTATGAAAAGTGCACAGAAGATGATATAGAAACTGAATGAACTGTCATGTTCAGTGGCGGAAGCCTGATAATATGGGGTTGTTTCATAGCCAAAGATATTGGTACTTGATCAGGATCGATGGTGGTATCAATGCTGAGCTACATGTGAATATACAAGATGAATTACTTTGTTTGCTTGAGTACTATGGGTATGAAAAAGAAGACATGGTGTTCCAGCAGGACAACGACCCGAAGCATATGTCAAGATTGACAAAGAAATGGTTCAGTGATCATGAAATAGAAGCGCTGGATTGGCCCCCACAGTCCCCAGACCTCAACCCAATCAAAGACTTGTGGGTAAAGTTGAAGAAAACGTTGTATACATACCCAAGTGAATTGAATAGTATGCACCAACATTGGGAACATGTAAAAGAGACCTGGGATCAGATTTTGGTCAAGACATGCTTGAATCTAATTGAGAGCATGCCCAGAAGGATCCAGACAGTGTAAAAGCCAAAAGTGAATTTACAAAATGCTAACAAAATAAAGAAAATTAAAATTTAGATTTTTAGGAGCAAAACAGTAACAATGCAGTGACATGACAAGGATCTGCATAACTAATTATATACTAAATAGTTGTAAGTGAAATTTACGCATGCGATAGAGAAAATAATTGTCTTTTAAATTAAGGTAATCTTACATTCAAAGCTGTAGTGGATGGTGAGATATGGAGTCTGAAACTAAAAAGTTCAAAACATTGTTACCCTTTTGCTCGTCAGTGTACATGAGTGGGTCAAGTGTCGGTAAAAATTTGGGGATTTTTTTGCGATTTATCCAGAGGAGGGATCTTTCACTGTTTTCCCATTGGCTTCCCCCACAAAGTGACTGTTGTGTAGCTAAGGAGTGGTATATGCATAATCCAAACTAGGTCTTGCTGGACACAGGCTACCTGCATTGGGGAATTCACGTCCAATAGAATGATGCTGGTAACGGAGGTGGGATTCATATCTATCAGACATTTATGGTGTTTAATATGAAAGATGGGAATAAACCCTTAAGGTTTGGTGCTGCAAAAACGTTTCTATGCATTTAAGGTATGTGCGCACGTCTCTGCGTTCTATTCCACAGCGTTTAAATCACTGCATGTGTGTTTCAAAATGCAGCCGAAAAACTGCGTTTTTAAAGCATTGTGCATGCGGAATTCATGCGTTCTGGATGCTTGCTCTGCCATAGACAGAGTGGGAAAAGCATCCGGAACGCACAAAAGAAGTGACATGCTGCATTTTAGAACGCAGCGTTTTGGCAAAATATTTCAGCAGCCAAAACGCTGCGTTCTAAAACTGAATGGAATTTGCACAATCTTCATAGAATGTGCTGGGGACGCAGGACGCATGCTTTTACGCTGCGGTGCAGAACATAGCGTAAAAGCATGAAAAAAGCACACGTGTGCACACAGCCTTAAAAATTGAGAGCAGTAACACATCGAACATAACATCTAAAAGATAGATAGTACATGGTTATTTTCCAATGTATGTATTAAGTCTGAGATACTCGTCTTTATTTGTGCCTCCAATATGTGCTCCTTCTTTTACAAATCCTTCTTTAAATCATCATGTTACACTGTAAAGCTGAACTCCCAGCAGGCTGCTCTTCGCAAGTGTGTGGATAATTAAAAGGAACTTTAGTATATATCTTCAGATCGAGATTCAGTGAAAAACAATTCCTTCTGACACCCACTAGCTCTGGTTTTAATAGCAGCTTTCAATCCTCCCATGAGCTGGAGACAAAGACGAAAAACAAACAGAATACCTATAAACCAGAGTCAGCAGCAGTGTTAATAAGAGTATAGAGAGCAGCAGCTGCTTTACTCTGGGATTATAGGGTGTGATTGTGTGCTGTACTGTATGTCCTTAACTGGTATAGTGACCAATAGCATAGTGATATTTAAACATTAATATCATTGTATATTAATATGATCAATATATATATATATATATATATATATATATATATATATATATATATATATATATATATATATATTAATATTAAGCAAAATAATTCAACATGAGTGAAATATTAAAAAATCTAAGACTTTTTCTATGTACATAAAATGCCTTTTTCCCTTGAATATTGTTCACAAATTTGTCTAAGACCTCTTTCACACGTCCGTGAAAATCACGCACGTTTTTTCGGATGTGTCAAAGGTGCGTATTGCCCTCCGTGTGCCGTGTTTATGGCACACATGTGTTCTCGGTGTGCTATCCGTGATAACACACGGAGAACGGGAACTTTCTACTCACCTGTCCCTGGCGTTGCTGTCTGTGGTGCTGATCTTCGGTCTAAGGTCCTGCCGACTCCCCGCTGCTGCTTCCAACCCACAGTTGAGTGAATATGCGATGAGCATAATGAGCGGGGGTCGTAAGCAAGTGACAGCAGCAGAGACAGCAGTGCTGGAGAAGGTGAATATAGAAATTCCTTTTAATTCACAGGCACGTGTGTTTTCTCTGCTGTGTGTCACATGGATCACATCCATGTGGTCCGTGTGACACCCGTGATGCCGGAGAAAAACGGACAAGTCTATGTGTGGAGCACACGGGCAAACGTATGCTCCACATGGATACACTGTCCATGGCAAAACACAGACGTGAGCGCAGACCCATTGATTTTAATGGGTCTACGTGTGCCCGTGTCTCCGGCATGTGAGGAAACGGACCAAACACGTACCGGAGACACGGACATGTGAAGAAGGCCTAAATCTGTGTTAGAGATCACTTTTCCATCCATCTCACAGGTGTGGCATATCAAGATGCTTATTAGACAGCATTTTTATTGCACAGTTGTGCCTTAAGGCCCATTTACACACAACAATATCGCTAACGATATGTCGTCGGGGTCACTGAATTCGTGACGCACATCAGGCATCGTTAGCGATGTTGTTGTGTATATCAGCTCCGAGCGAGTGTTCACGATCAAAAATACTCACCTAATCGTTGATTGTTGACACGTCGTTCGTTTTTAAAATCTCGTTGGTCGTTGTGGACAAAGGTTGTTCTTCGTTCCTGAGGCAGCACACATCGCTACGTGTGACACCCCGGGAACGACGAACAACAGCTTACCTGCGTCCTCCTGCAACAAAGTGGGCATGTCGTTAATGCGGCTGGTCTCCGCTGGTCTATTTTTCACTTGTTTATTATAACAAAAGTGCACATTTTTTTTTAAATATACAAAAACAAACAATTTTGATGGTAAAAAAAATGTCATGCCTTATTTTGAATTTTTTTCTAACATTTTATCCCTTTCTTGTAACTAATAGTGTTACAATTAGCACCATATAGTTATTTTGGCCAACATCTTTTAGTAATGTTCCCAATCTTGTAATGTGCCCATCCTTGTCCCCTTATAGTATTGTGCCCCATCCTACTCCCCATCCTACAATGTGCCCATCCTTGTCCCCATCTTGTAGTAATGTGCCCATCCTTGTCCCCATCCTGTAGTAATGTGCCTCATCCTACTCCCCATCCTATAGTAATGTTCCCCATCTTTGTCCCCATCTTGTAGTAATGTGCCCATCCTTGTCCCTATCCTATAGTAATGTCCCCAGCCTTATCCCTATCGTATAGCAATGTCCCCATCCTATAGTAATGTCCCCATCTTATAGTAATATCCCCATTCTACAGTAAAGAGCCCGTCCTATAGTAATGTCCCCATCCTATAGTAATGTGCCCATTTTGTCCCCATCCTATAGTAGTGTCCCCAGCCTTATCCCCATCATATAGTAATGTTCCCCATCCTTGTCCCCTTGTAGTAATGTCCCTCTGCTGTAGTACTGTTCCCATCCTAGTCCCAATCCTATAGTATTGTGCCCATCTTTCTCCCCATCTTGTAGTAATGTGCCCATCCTTGTCCCTATCTTGTAGTAATGTGCCCATCTTTGTCCCCATCTTGTAGTAATGTGCCCATCCTTGTCCCCATCCTGTAGTAAGGTCCCCATTCAATAGTAAGGTGCCCATCCTATAGTAATGTCTCCATCCTATAGTAATGTCCCCAGGCTTATCCCCATCCCATAGTAATGTGCCCACCTTGCCCCTATCCTATATTAATGTCCCCATCCTATATTAATGTCCCCATCCTATAGTAATGTCCCCAGCCTTATCCCCATCTCATAGTAATGTGCCCACCTTGCCCCTATCCTATAGTAATGTCCCCAGCCTTCTCCCCATCCTATAGTAATGTCCCCATCCTATATTAATGTCCCCATCCTATAGTAATGTGCTCACCCTGTCCCCATCCTATAGTAATGTGCCCACCTTGTCCCTATCCTATAGTAATACCCCTAGCCTTGTCCCCATCCTATAGTAATGTGCTCACCTTGTCCCCATCCTATAGTAATGTGCCCACCTTGTCCCTATCCTATAGTAACGTGCCCTCTTTGTCACCATCCTATAGTAATGTCCCCATCCAATAGTATTGTGCCCATCCTTGTAATGTCCCCATCCTATAGTAATGTGGCCACCTTGTCCCTATCCTATAATAATGTCCCCAGCCTTGTCCCCATCCTATAGTAATGTGCTCACCTTGTCACCATCCCATAGTAATGTCCCCATCCTATTATAATGTGCCCACCTTGTCCCTATCCTATAGTAATGTTCTCTGCCTTGTCACTATTCTATAGTAATGTGCCCACCTTGCCACTATCCTTAAGTAATGACCCCATCCTATAGTAATGTCCCCATCCTATAGTACTGTCCCCCAGCCTTGTCCCTATCCCATAGTAATGTACTCACCTTGTCCCTATCATATAGTAATGTCCCCAGCCTTGTCCCCATCCTATAGTAATGTGCCCTACTTGTTCCCATCGTATAGTAATGTTCCCATCCAATAGTACTGTCCCCAGTCTTGTCCCCATCCCATAGTAATGTGCCCATCTTGCCCCTATCCTATATTAATGTCCCCATCCTATATTAATGTCCCCATCCTCTAGTACTGTCCCCAGCCTTGTCCCCATCCCATAGTAATGTGTTCACCTTGTCCCTATCATATAGTAATGTCCCCAGCCTTGTCCCCATCCTATAGTAATGTGCCCTACTTGTTCCCATCCTATAGTAATGTTGCCATCCAATAGTACTGTCCCCAGCCTTGTCCCCATCCCATAGTAATGTGCCCACCTTGCCCCTATCCTATAGTAATGTCCCCAGCCTTCTCCCCATCCTATAGTAATGTCCCCATGCTATATTAATGTCCCCAGCCTTGTCCCCATCCTATAGTAATGTGCCCACCTTGTCCCCACCCTATAGTAATGTGCCCATCCTGTAGTAATATGTCCCATCACTGTCCCCTTTTACTAATATGCCCATGCAGGTCCTCTTCTTGTAGTAATGTGCCCTTTCCTTGTCCTCTGCTTGTAGTTATGTCCCATACTGGTCCCTTAATGTGCCATTCTACACACACACACACAAATTCAAAAACCATTCTTCTCACCTGTGCCCCATTCCCTCAGCTGCCTCATCTCTGCTTCTTGCTGTCTGCAGGCCCGTGCCCCCATTGACTATCGCAGCCGGGGAAGGGCCCGCAGCCACTATCAGTGCTTTGTCAGATGATTATTTTGCCAGCACTGTGCGCGCAGAGTCAAGCTCTCTGTGCACAATGTTTCCAATGCAGCTGTAGCCACGTAAGAAGGACCGCAACTGACAGGGCTCTCCATTCCATGCCCAGGCCATCCAGCTATACCTTTCTACCTGAGGGTACACTGACCTTTCAGTGAGTGAGGTATTCATTGAGTATTAGCAGCCAAATGAAATGGATGCCAGACCACCGACTGTTGGACTAAACCGCTCTCCGCGGTTGACCAATCCAGACCGGATCCCGCGTGTCATGGCCGCAGGGGCGACCCATATTATCAGAATCTTCATGGTGGGGTTGTTACTCGTACATCTTCCCAGGGACTCTCCTATCCCCTCCCCATTGTCTCTCTCTTATTTACCCCTATCCTCCTTCTCCTCTCTCCCTGCCTACTCAGGTGCCAGGACAACTGTGCTGCAACACTGCCACCTGCTGGCGCTATTAAACAAGGCATTTACATTTTTCTGCCAGCTGAACATGTATGTGTGGGCCTACCCCTAACCCCAATACATATGCATATACAGTTGTGCTCAAAAGTTTACATACCTCTACAGATTTTTTGCTTTCTTGGCCTTTTTTAAGAGAATATGAATGATAACACAATCTTTTTTTTCCTACTCATGGTTAGTGGTTGGGGGAAGCCATTTATTGTCCAACTACTGTGTTTTTCTCTGTTCAAATCATAATAACAAAAAACATCCAAATTTTCCTGATCAAAAGTTTACATACCCCAGTTCTTAATACTGTATATTGCCCCCTCTAACATCAATGACAGCTTGAAGTCTTTTCTGGTAGTTGTGGATGAGGCTCTTTATTTTCTCACATGGTAAAACTGCCCATTCTTCTTGGCAAAAAACATCCAGTTCCTGCAAATTCCTGGGATTTCTTGCATAAACTGCACACTTGAGTTCTCCCCAGAGTGGCACAATGATATTGAGGTTAGGAGACTGAGATGGCCACTCCAGAAGCTTCACTTTGTTCTACTGTAGCCATTCACAGGTCAACTTGTGTTTTGGATCGCTGTCATGTTGGAACATCCAAGTATGTCCTATGTGCAGCTTCTGAGCTAATGAGTGCAAAATTGCCTCCAGTATTTGCAGATAACATGCTGCATTCATCTTTCCTTCTACTTTAACCAAGTACCTGTGCCTTTTTAGCTTACATATCCCCTCATCATCAGCAATCCACCTGTGTGCTTTACAGTAGGAATGGTGTTCCTTTTATCATAGACTTGTTGACACCTCTCCAAATGTAACATTTATGAATGTGGCCAAAAAGTTTGATTTTCATCACATCATTTCAAATTACCTTGTTCCAGAAGTCTGGAGGCTTGTCTCTGTGCTGTTTGGCATATTGTAGGTGAGATACTTTGTGACATTTGTGCAGTAATGACTTTCTTCTGGCAACTTGACCATGCGGCCCATTTTTCTTCAAGTGCCAACTTATTGTGCATCTTGAAACAACCACACCCCTAGTTTTCAGTGAGTCCTGTATTTCAGCTGATGTTGTTTGTGGGTTTTTCTTTGCATCCTGAACAATTTTCCTGGCAGTTGTGGCCGAAAATTTTGTTGGTCTACCTGATCGTGGTTTGGTTTTTACAGACCCCTTGATTTTGCATTTGTAAATCACAGTTTCAACAATGCTGACTTGTATTGTCAGTTCCTTTTGTTATATTTTTATGTCCCTTTCCTGTTTTATGTAGTTCAACTATCTTTTCCCATAGATCTGTTGACAATTCTTTTCCCCATGACTCACAATCGAGAAACATCAGTGGCTGGATGAAAGACGCAAGAGTTTGTCTGAATCCCAGAAACTCACTCAGCTTTTATGCACACACAATGATTACAAGCAAATAGGTCACAGGTGAGGATGTTACGTTTATTAGCCATTCAAACCCATTTGTTTCAACTTCTGTGCATGTTATCAGGCCAAAATCACCAGGGTATGTGAACTTTTGATCAGGGTCATTTGGATATTTTTGATTGTCATTATAATTTAAAAAGAGATAACACAGTAGTTTGACAACAAATGGCTTCACACAACCACTATCCATGAGTGGAAAACAATTTTTTGTGTTATCATTCATATTCTCTGAAAAAATGCCAAGAAAGCAAGAAATCTTCTGAGGTATGTAAACGTTTGAGCACAACTGTGTATACAGTTGAAACTAGTTAATATACACAATCTAAAAGGACACATATCAATGTTTTACTCATTATGTGACATGAAATCAGAATAAACCTTTCCTGTTTTAGGTCAATTAGTATTACCACAATTATTTATAAATGCCAAATGCCAGATTAATGAGAGAATATTTTAAGGTATTTGTCTTACTTTCTGCAAATACAAAAGTTCACATATACTAAGAGTTTTATGCCTTTAAATAATATGGGACAGCCCATATGATGATGTCAAGTATTTGGAGGCTTCTGATAGATTTATTGACAACATCTGAGTTAATTAGAGACACACCTGTGGATATGTTTTAATGCACACCTGAAACACACTGCTTCTTTGTGTAGCATCATGTGAAAGTCAAAAGAAATCAGTCAAGATCTTAGGAAGAGAATTGTGGACTTGTACAAGTCTGGTTTACCATTGGGTGCAATTTCCAGATACCTGAAGGTGCCTTGTTCATCTGTACAAAAAAATGATATCAAGTACAAACAAGATGGGAATGTCCAGCCATCATACCACTCACTAAAGAGATGGGTTCTGTGTACCAGAGATGAATGTGCTTTGGTCAATCGTGCATATCAGCCCTATAACAAAAGCAAAATACCTTATAGGAAGCTGGTAAGATTGTATCATTATCCACAGTGAAATAAGTACTGTATCAACATGGGCTGAAAGGCCAATGTGCCAGGAAGAGGTTATTACTCCAAAAAAAAGATAAAAAAAAAAGTCAGATTAATGTTTGAAAATGCACACAGGAACAAAGACCTTAATTTTTGGAGACATGTCCTGTGGTCTGAAGAAACTAAAATTGAACTGTTTGGCCATAATGACCATCATTACGTTTGGAGGAAAAAGGGAGAAACTTTGAAGCCTAAGAACACCATCCCAACTGTGAAACACGGGGGTGGCAGCATCATGTTGTAGAGTTGTTTTGCTGCAGGAGGGACTGGTGCATTTTACAAAATAGATGGCATCATGGGAAACGAAGTTTATGTGGCAATACAGAAGCAACATCTCAAGACATTAGACAAGAACTTAAAGCTTGGGCGGAAATGGGTCTTCCATATGGACAATGACCCGAAGCTTACTGCCAAACTGGTTACTAAGTGGCTTAAGGATAACAAAGTCAATGTTTTGGAGTGGCAATCACAAAACGCTGATCTCAATCCTCATGAAAATTTATGGGCAAAGCTGAAAAGGCAGGTGCGAGCAAGGCGACCTACAAACATGGCTCAGTTACACTAGTTCTGTCTGTCAGGAATGGGCCAAAATTGCTACCAACTATTGTGAAAAGCTTGTGGAAGGATATTCAAAATGATTGATCCAAGTCATACAGTTTGAAAACAATAGTATCAAATAATGAAATGTATGTAAACTTTTGACTTTGAAGAAAGTAATAAAAATGCGTTAAAACATTATCTCTCATTATTCTGGCATTTGGCAAATATAAATAATTTTGGTTCCTAATTGACCTAAAACAGGAAAGGTTTATTCTGATTTATTTTCAGACCGGAAAACATACATATGTGTCTCTCTAGATAATGTATGTAAACTTTTGCTTTCAACTGCATATATGAAGAGAAATAATTATTAATATACTTTATATAATTTTAAATGGTTAAAATAAAATAAATATATATATATATATATATATATATATATATAATATAAAAAAATATTCATGATGTGCACTAATTTATCCTTTACTTTAAATACTCTTATTTTATTTAACATCTGTGTGGGTGCTGTTCTGAAGCTCCCTCCAGTGGCAAGGAATGGTGGTGGAGCTAAATCTGAGCCATTGACTCAGACAGGTGTCAGTGTTAATTGGGAATTGGGGACGTCCTATTGCAGACAAGTCTGGTCTATATAGGAGAGCACTTTCTGCCTGGCTGATGCCTGTTATAATTGTATATTCCCTGTCTCTGTTAATGGCCTGGAGATTTGTCCTTCCTTGTATCCTTGAGCAAGACTTCTGCAGATAAGTTTCAGTTTTTACCTTGCCTTCTGGTTTACACCTTAGGGTGTTGTTTTTCCTTGTTTTGCTGTGTATCTGTTTTCTTGCAGGTAAAGTTTTGTTTCTATTGTGTTGTGAGCATGGGGGTTTCCCCTATGCTGGCTCTCCTGCAGGAAAAGGGATTTTTATCCCTGTCTGATTTGATTATTTGCTTTTTTGTATTTTGCTCTTTTGGTATTTTGTTCTCCCATTATTTACAGGAGTACCTGATATAGTGGGAGTGAGGTCATATTACCTCAAGGGCCTTTTAAATATCAGGAGTTTGGTATTTTTCTATAGGGATTTTGCACTGACCACAATCATTTCCTTTCCTTTGCTTTGTATCAAGTTAGTTGGGCCTCGCCTTTGCTAATTCTATTTTTCCTTTCTGAGTATTGTGTTTTTCTATATCACTGTAATCTTTATATGTGGGGGGCTACCTACTCCTTTGGGAACTGCTCTGAGGCAAGGTTGATTTCATCATTTCATTCTGTGAGGTGTAGCTAGTTTCTCAGGCTGTGACGTGGCGTCTAGGATTTTAGGAACGCTCCACGGCTACTTCTAGTGTAGTCTGATAGTCAGGGGATTGCGGTCACCCAGGTTCCAACTACTCCTGTTTCTTAGTGTTTTTTCACCTATGGGAGTTTTTTTGTAATCTTCCACGGTTACCGAATCATAAAAGGTTAGGCTGCTACCAGGTAAAGAAACATGAGATTGTACCTGTATGATAACTCAAAACTGACGAAGTTGATCCAAAAACAAAGGGTTGGTTTTTTTTTTCATTAATTTTAAAATTGTGTTCTAGTTTAGTTTAACCCCTTCACGACCATGGACAGAAAGATCCGTCATGGTGCCCTGGGCCTTAACGACCAAGGACGGATCTTTCCATCATGGCGTAATCGCGGCACCGGAGCCTCCGGTGACTGCGATCGGTTAACATAAACCACAGATTCGGAGAGGAGGGGACCTGTACCTGACCTGAGGAGGGGTGGTGCCTCCTCCCAGGACATACGGAGGCTGTGATTGGCTGACGAACGGCGCTCAACCAATCACAGCCACTGTAATGTTACAGCCACTTAAAGTGACTGAAACATTGAAATCCAGCCCTGGCCAGTGCAGCTATAGCACTGGCCATTGGCTGGAGCTGGGTGACCTCACTGGATCACCCTCCCCCAGCTCCAGTAACTCTGATTGGAGAGATCGGCCTTGTGACCGCTGTCTCCAATCACAGTGGACCTGTTGCCGGTGACCGCCCCATCAGCTTCACTTCCCGTTCCCTGGCCTGCAGCACAGTGAGTGTACACAGTGCAATGGCAGGGCAACAAGCTCCGGTCCCATGCTGTTATGGGACCGGAGCATGGGATCCGGAAGTTGCCGCGCTGCCATTGCACTGTATGAAACCGGCCTCCCGATCCGCCGCCGCTGCCCTCCACGATCTGCCACCCGCACCCCCACCCCTCGTATCTGCTGCCCGCACCCTCACCCCCACACCTCCCGATCCGCCGCTGCCCTCCGCGATCTGCCACCCGATCTGCTGCCCGCACCCCCACCCCCACACCTCCCGATCCGCCGCTGCCCTCTGCGATCTGCCACCCGATCTGCTGCCCGCACCCTCACCCCCACACCTCCCGATCCGCCGCCACCGCCCTCCATCTGCCACAGTGCCACCGGTCCCCCCCCGATCTGCTGCCTGGTCCCTTTCCCTCGTGATCGGCTGCTCGTCCCCTCACCTCCGTGATGTGCTGCCAGCCCCCTCCACTCGAGATCGGCTGCCCACTTCCTCCTTCGTTATGTGCTGCCCGGCCCCGCCCCATCTCCTCCGTTATGTGCTGCCCGCTCCCCCCACCTCTCACCCCCGTGATCGGCTACTTGCCCCCTCCCCTGTCACCCCTGTGATGTGCGCTCCCTCCCCTGTCACCGCCGTGATGTGCGCTCCCTCCCCTGTCACCGCCGTGATGTGCGCTCCCTCCCCTGTCACCGCCGTGATGTGTGCTCCCTCCCGTCACCCCCGTGATGTGCGCTCCCTCCCCTGTCACCCCCGTGATGTGCGCTCCCTCCCCTGTCACCGCCGTGATGTGCGCTCCCTCCCCTGTCACCCCCGTGATGTGCGCTCCCTCCCCTGTCACCCCCGTGATGTGCGCTCCCTCCCCTGTCACCCCCGTGATGTGCGCTCCCTCCCTTGTCACCCCCGTGATGTGCGCTCCCTCCCCTGTCACCCCCGTGATGTGCGCTCCCTCCCCTGTCACCCCCGTGATGTGCGCTCCCTCCCCTGTCACCCCCGTGATGTGCGCTCCCTCCCCTGTCACCCCCGTGATGTGCGCTCCCTCCCCTGTCACCCCCGTGATGTGCGCTCCCTCCCCTGTCACCGCCGTGATGTGCGCTCCCTCCCCTGTCACCCCCGTGATGTGCGCTCCCTCCCCTGTCACCCCCGTGATGTGCGCTCCCTCACCTGTCACCCCCGTGATCTGTGCTACCTCCCCTGTCACCCCGTGATCTGTGCTCCCTCACCTGTCACCCCCGTGCTCCCTCACCTGTCACTCCCGTGATCTGTGCTACCTCCCCTGTCACCCCGTGATCTGTGCTCCCTCACCTGTCACCCCCGTGATCTGTGCTCCCTCACCTGTCACCCCGTGATCTGTGCTCCCTCACCTGTCACCCCGTGATCTGTGCTCCCTCACCTGTCACCCCCGTGATCTGTGCTCCCTCACCTGTCACCCCCGTGATCTGTGCTCCCTCACCTGTCACCCCCGTGATCTGTGCTCCCTCACCTGTCACCCCCGTGATCTGTGCTCCCTCACCTGTCACCCCCGTGATCTGCTATCCTCTCTCCCTCACCTCTCACCCCCGTGATCTGTGCTCTGCTCACCTGTCTCCTCCGTGATCTGCGCTGCACTCCCTCCCCCACCTCTCACCCTCCCCGATCTGCTGCCTCCTTCATCTCCTGTGATCCAGCTGCCTAGATCCATCCTGTAGGGTAACTATCCCCAATCTCACTTTCCACTCCCCTTCCCCCCCATCCCCCCTCCCCCATCCTCTGCCGCTCCTGCATCCACTGCGCCCTCTCCCATCCGCCCCCACCCTATCCCAGCCGCCGTCTCACAATCACAGATGCTCCCTTTATATGCCGCTGCCCTCCCATCTGCCGCCGCCTCATCTGCCGCTGTTTTTTTTTTCTATGCCATGGGGGTCTAGTTTCCAAAATGGGGTCACATGTGGGGGAGCTCTACTGTTTCGGCACCTCAGGGGGTCTCCAAACGCAACATGGAATACGCTAATTATCCCAGACAATTTTGCGTTTGAAACGTCAAATGACGCTCCTTGCCTTCCGAGCCCTGCTGTGCGCCCAAACATTTGATTTCCACCACATATGAGGTGTCTGTGTACTCAGGAGAAATTGCACAATACATTTTATGGTGCAATTTTTCCTGATACCCTTGTGAGAAAAAAAGCTACCTGGTTGAAGTAACAATTTTGTGGTAAAAAATTTTTTTTTTTATTTTCACGGCTCAACTCTATTAACTTTTGTGAAACCCCCAGAGGCTCAAAGTGCTCAATAAACATCTAGATAAATTTCATGAGGGGTCTAGTTTCCAAAATGGGGTTACATGTGGGGGAGCTCCACTGTTTCGGCACCTCAGCGGCTCTCCAAACGCAACATGGTGCGGCTAATGATTCCAGCTAATTTTCTGTTCAAAAAAGTCAAATGGCGCTCCTTCCCTTCCGAGTCCTGCCGTGCGCCCAAACAGTGGTTTTTCGCCACATATGAGGTATCTGCGTGCTCAGTAGAAATTGCCCAACAAATTTTGGGGGTTCATTTAATCCTACTACCCTTGTGAATATGCAATATTTGAGGCTAAATTAACATTTTTGTTGCAAAAAGTAAAATGTTCATTTTTTGCTTCCACATTGCTTTAGTTACTGTGAAGCACCTGAAGGGTTAATAACCTTCTTGAATGTGGTTTTGCGTAGCCTGAGGGGTGCCGTTTTTGGAATGGTGTCACTTTTGGGTGTTTTGTGTCATGTAGACCTTTCAAAATCGCTTCAAATGTGATGTGGTCCCTAAAAAAAGTGGCTTGTAAATTTTGTTGTAAAAATGAGAAATTGCTCATAAACTTTGAACCCCTATAACTTCCTTATTTTTTTTTTTTTTTTCCCAAAATTGTTCTGATGTAAAGTAGACATGTGGGAAATGTTATTTATTAATTATTTTGTGTCATATGTCTCGTTGGTTTTAGAGCATAAAAATTCAAAGTTTGAAAATTACAAAATTTTCAAAATTTTCGCGAAATTTCCGTTTTTTTTCACAAAGAAACGCAAAAAATATCGGCCTAAATTTACCACTGACATGAAGCCCAATATGTCACTAAAAAACAATCTCAGAATCACCGGGATCCGCTGAAGCGTTCCAGAGTTATAACCTCATAAAGTGACACTGGTCAGAATTGCAAAAAATGGCCTGGTCTTTAGGGTCAAAATAGGCTTGGGGCTGAAGGGGTTAAACTATAGACTACTCACAGAAAGTTAGGGGTATTTGGCTTTTGGGTGAAAATGATGTAAAACATAAATTTCATGCTACAGTAATATTTTATCATGAAAGTGAGGCATCCCACCTCCTTTACATGTGCCTGGAGTCGTGTGACATTCATCATCCGTTCTGAAGGGCATAATTCAAAATGAAATGGTCATCAATTTTGGATCTGGCCAAAGGACTTCCACTTCAATGGCTTTCTGTTACTCTTCCAGTCTCTCTCTGTATCTCTGTTGCAACCTGTTGATGACACTCTGTGACACTCTAAGCTCAGTGGCCACTTCCGTTTGGGAACATCCTGCTTAAAGCTTGACAATGGCAAGTTGCTGTTGATCAATTGCTAGGTCTCGTCTTGGTCTCTTGATGTTAAAATGTGAACAGCATGATGAGAGGGACTGTTTAAATACCACTTCTAATTGAACCCCAAAATGTGTTGGGTGATTCATGGATCAAACGCCTGTTGTGATCTTTGCCACCAAGCTCTTGTTAGAGAACAGCAAATTGTGCAAAAAGTACTGAACATTGAACAGTTGGACATTTGCATTCAAAAGTTTAAAGACGGTCACATTAAGTTCACCTGAAAAGGTTAGAGTGCATTTTAGGATCATCCTGAAATTTCCCCCGAAAGCCAAAAATTCCTAACTTTTTTGTGAGTAGTGTAATTGTATAGGGGTTGCTGGTTTATCAGATCATTGGCTGCACATGACCACGCATTTTTGCCTGCCATCAGCTTACACTTAAGGCTGCTTTACACACAACGATATCGCTAGCGATCTCGTTAGTGATGTGACACGCCCAGATCGTTGTTACGATTTCCCGACATCGCTCATAGGTCGTTTTTTTAGCGGTCACACGTACACATCTCACAAACGATGCTACATCGTTCAGCGATATATTGTTTGACCAAGGCGGTCGTGTGGATGTTGTTCGTCGTTGGCAGGGTGTCAAATGCAGCAATATGTCTGATGCATTCCAAACGACGAGCAATATTTTGAAACTGAATTAAGTGTCAACGATCAACGATTTTCACCCTCTTTGCAATCGTTCGGAGTCACACGTAGGTGTCACACGCAACGACGTCGCTAACGATGACGGAAGTGCGTCATAAAGCCGTGACCCCTGACGTCATATCATCAGATAAATCGTAGTGTGTAAAGCGGCCTTTAGAGTAGCTTATTGATAACAGACTTATGTTGTTGATCAACTCAATTAAAGCTTTCCTAGTGGTATCTGCACGGAGCATATACTGAAATTAAGCAGAGGATGTTCAGCACTGAAACATGGGAAAAATTACACTTTAATTCTATACCTACCGCATCTTTCGGAGAAAAAAATAATATAAGACCCCGTCTTATTTTCGGGGAAACACAGTATATTCAAAAAAATCTCTGAATGACAATCAGAAACAAAAGAAAATATTTAATCTTGGGTAGCTTTATAAAAGAATAAACCATAAATGTCCCTAGAGGATGCAAAAATGAATGTCTTTTTGGAAACCTTGATAGATCATGGACACTTTTTTAGACAGCTGGTATGTTAGTCAACTTTATTAGCTTCTTGGGTTTTACAAGGTGGATATAATATACTTTTACAAGCCAAGGTTAACAATTTGATAATTAACACTTATAATAAATGTGATCATTTCTGGCATAAAATAAACCATGGAGGTAACGATTATTCCAGTGGAACTATTCAGCGACATGGGAGGTCTGAAACCTTATGTGACACACTATAAACTTGTGATATGTGTGAAGTGTTTGAGACGTAACATTATGTTGAAGCTCCGTTGCAACGCATCTGTCAACCTGGTTGCAGCTGTTGACTTCGAATTAACATCCTCACATGTTGAAGAAATTCTCCTTAGAAATGAGTTTTTGATGGGAAATCATTAACAAGTCTCATTCGGAGCCTGTTTCCGATTGGTGATGGTGGTGTATCTTTGCTGAACAGCTGCATGATCACAAGGGCATATTCTGTCTGACACATAAAGGTACCTTTCATAATCTGCCATGTAGGTAGCAATGTGCACATGGCTGCTCCAGAAACTATGGTACTAGAGACTCATGAGCCCTCATTCACTGGAGCACAGGAATGTTTAGAATATATTTATTCAGTACTGCTCGAGCCAGCAGCTAGGTCTAATAGGAGATAATACTACTCTTTTGTCTTTACAGGTCTTTGACCTTCTAGTTGCAAATTACATCACCATATGCAAGGAAAAGCTGCTTAAAATTCTTATTTCATCAGATTTAGGGTTTAGGCTTTTCAGAGAAAATCATATAGGCCTGGAGTAGCTATATACGACCATAAGGATTGAACTTGCTGTATCAAAAAGGCTCTTAATATTGACTCCTATAATGCTATTGAGGACCTTTCAGTGCATTTCTTTTTCTTGAAATGAATATCTTTTCAAATTAATACTGTTCCACTGATCTGGAACTGTTTTCTTTTCTTTTGTGCCCCTCTGTACCAAAGTTATGCATCCCGGTAATAAAGAAGCAAATTTTCCTTTCATCCAACTAGACATATGCCATAGAACTTCCCTGTTGGTGGTGCTGTGTTCTGATTGCTTTTTCTTCTCTATGAGACTGGCCAAACACTTACAGAGAAGTTCTGGGATATACGTCCAGGTTTTTTAAGGGAAAATTTGTATCACTATTACTAGGAGGCCATAGAAACAAAGACTGTTTAAGAATCAGGAGAAGCTGCAATTGGACAAGATACTCAGGTCAAATTAATAAAAACAGTGAAATACCTTAAATACTAACATAGACCAGTTAAACAATGGTTTTTGCCATGTCAGCGTCATCCTATTTGTAATTTTATTCAGTTGTTTCTGACGGTTGTTTCACCATCACAGTCATTGTTTGTACTCTTACATGAGGATGTTTCAACAGCAGTTCTGGAGGAGGATGACTTAGGCTATGTGCGCACTTACCGGATTTTTCGCGGATTTTGCCGCGGATTTGCTGCATGTTTCGCTGCAGAAAATGTTCATAACATCTCTGCAGTGAATCACCAGCAAATCCTATGGAGAAAAAAAATCCTGTGCGCACTGGGCGGAACTTGACAGCTGCATGTTTTGCTGCGGGAATCCCGCAGCAAAAACAAGTGCATGTCACTTCTTTTCCGCACAGCGCTGCGGGATTTTACTCCATTGACTCAATGTTAATCAAGAAATCCTGCAGGGAATAACGCAGGCAGCAAATTCTGTGCGGTTCACTGCGTTTTCCTGCGTTATTCCCTGCGGTATTTTGCGGTTTACCTCCGGTAATGTGCATCACTTGCTTGCGGTTTTGCAGGCAAGTGATGTCATTACAGGAAGAGGAAGCCGTGCAGAGTAAACACACACACATCACAGACACACATCACAGACACATAGAACACATAGACACAGACACATAGAACACACATAGAAAGAAAACGGAAATATAGAAAAAAAAGAACGTGGGCTCCGCTGCATATTTACCTTCCAGCCGAGGTAAGCACACAGCGGCGGCGCGGTATTCTCAGGCTGGGGAGGGAGAGGGGCAGGGATAATGTCCTCCGCCTCACTCCCCCTCCGGCAGCCGAGAATATCAGCCGCAGCTGCCCCGGGACTGTCGCATGCAATATGCGACAATGCCGGCGTGTCCTCGGCTCTTCTTGCCACCATGTAGCAGTGGTGGCAAGGTAATACAAGGGGTTAATGGCGGCGGATCACCGCCATTAACCCCAGGCTTGATCATGGCAGCGTCTATGTGACAGCTGACATGATCAACCCGTAAGTAAAGTGAAAAAAAACACACAGAAAAATCCTTTATTTTAAATAAAACCAACAAGCCTCGTTCACCATTTTATTAACCCCTCCCAAACAAAGCTCCGGCGTAATCCAGGTCCGACGTCCAGCGCTGCTTCCATCCAGCCGCGACTGTCACAGACACAGCGCTGAATGAAAGCAGCAGACAGCAGAGGTAATTACCGGTCATTTCCCACGGCCGGTAATGTGAACTCACTGCCGACCGTGGGAAATGCAGCGATCTGTCATCTATCTCTCTATCTATCTATCCCTCTATCTATCTATCTATCCCTCTATCTATCCCTCTATCTATCCATCTATCTATCCCTCTATCTATCCCTCTATCTATTCTTCTGTCTATCTACTCTCAGAATTAAATGACTTTTTTTTTTCTTCAATGTGCATCCCAACCCACACGCGGCAAAACCGCGGCAATACCGCGAATAATACCGCGGTAAAACCGCAGCAAACCGCATGCGGTTTTCGGGTGCGGTTTCCCGCGGTTTTTTACCGCGGGTGCGGTAATCTTTGAGGGCATGCGGAATTTTCTCAAGAAAATTCCACTTCCCAGTGCGCACAGAGCCTTAAAGTACTGCAAAAGCAAAAAAAAAAAAAAAAAAGAACTTTGCACTGCTTAGCAATGGTATAATTTGGTCTTGTCGTGGGTTCTGCTGCTCATTTCTATTTTTTTTAATCACTCATGACACTGGTAGGAGAGCATTTACTGAAGCTGACAGATTAAGGCTCTGTGCGGGATTCCCGCAGCAAAACATGCAGCTGTCAAATTCCGCCCAGTGCGCACAGGATTTTTTTTTCTCCATAGGATTTGCTGGTGATTCACTGCAGAGATGTTATGAACATTTTCTGCAGCGAAACATGCAGCAAATCCGCGGCAAAATCCGCGAAAAATCCGGTAAGTGCGCACATAGCCTAAAATCAGGTGCTATACATAGCAATTACACTGATCAAAAGGATTAGATCTCATTATTAGCTGCATAGAAATGCTGTAAGGTACCAGTCCATTAGGTTTTCCAGTATCTTTGAAAACAAAAATGCAGTGTGTTTGCAAAGCGGGTATTTTCAGCCATGAGAATGCAAATATACATGACTGTGTATGTCATCTCTTAGGCCCCCTTCACACGTCAGTGATTCTGTTACTGTTTTTATACGTACCGGAGTTACGGACATACGCAGACCTATTAAAATCAATGGGTCTGAGCACAGATCAGTGATTTCTCACTGGCTGTGTATCCGTGTTGTCCACATGCGTGTCTGTGTGTTCCGCTTGGAAACAAGTCTGTTTTTCTCTGGGATCACTGATGTCACATGGACCACACAGTGGTGTGATCCGTGTGACACGTAGCGGAGAAATCACGGATCTGTAAAATAAAATGATTTTTATACTCACCTGTCTCCTGCAATGCTGTCTCCTGCTGCTGCTGTCTTCTGCTTTCAGGCTGGCTAATTATGCTCATGAATATTCCGCGACCTGGAAGTAACAGCAAAGGGGAGACAGCGGTGGCCAGAGACAGCATCACGGGAGACTTCAGCACCACGGACAGCAGCACCAAGGACAGGTGAGTATAGAAGTGCCTTATCTCCGTGTGCTATCAAAATCACGGCACATGGAGGGCTATATGCATCTTTGACATGTCAGTCAAAAACGTGTTTGTTTATTTTACTGATATGTGAAAGAGGCCCTAGGCCAGTGATGGCGAACCTATGGCACGCATGCCAGACAAGGCATGCAGAGCCCTTTATACTGGCACGTGCGCTGTCGCCACACTGCACCACTTTGAACTGCCGGTGTGATCGCACCAGCAGCTCAAAGTGGTGTTTAGCAGAGGAGACATTTCTCCTCGCTCTGACATGCCTCCTCTCCTGGGCTGCAGGCCTGTTGCCTAGGAGATGGAGGAGCGTCAGTAGGCGGCACCAGCGTCTTGTGACCGCGCGGGAACTGAAGTGACTGAGGATGCAGCAGCGGAGGAGTGGGGGCCAGAAGGTGAGTTGTTTTTTCATTTTTAAGCTCTGTGTGGCTGTGCCAAGGAGTGGGGGGACAGAGCCAGCACGGGGCAAACATGGGAGCACGGGGCATATACAAACAGAGCACGGGGCAAACATGGGAGCACGAGGCAAAAATGGGAGCACGGGGCATATACAAACAGAGCACGGGGCAAACAGAGCACGGGGAAAACATGGGAGCATGGGGCATATACAAACAGAGCACGGGGCAAACATGGGAGCATGGGGCATATACAAACAGAGCACGGGGCATACAGAGCACGGGGCATACAGAGCACGGGGCATACAGAGCACGGGGCATACAGAGCACGGGGCATATGTGTCGCCCTGGGCAAGCCAGGGGACACAGATAACAACACACACGCACCCCACATTCCCTGCAGGTACACCAGCTAACCCATAAATCCTTGTTGCCTTCCTCCAGAGGTTGATGATGCACACCAGGGGGTGGGCCAGGCGGTTGGCTCCGCCCACCTAGGAGCTCACAACTCTGGAGGCAGGAAGTAAACCAGGCAGATTAGCCCAGGAAGGGCAAGAGTGAAGACAGAGTGAAGTCTAGCTGAGGGCTAGAGTAAACAGAGAAGTGAAAGTGGTGAAAGTAGAGAAGTGTAAAGGAGAGAAGCCAGTAAAGTGACAGAAGGAAAGAAAGCCTGAGAGCCCAGCTTTGTGTAGGGCCAGAACAGCAAGGTCAGCAGACAGCGGTGAAGATCTGCAGTGGGACTGTCTGGAGGTTGCTGGAAGGGCCGCGGAGGCTGTGTGTATCCAGGGCCTGGAGCAGTATACAAAGGGCAGTCAGTACCAGAGCAGGGGCTTTCGGATCCCAGCAAGGCTTGGAGTCGCTGTAAATTGCTAAATCCGTTAGTGAAGGGGACGTAGATCTCCCAACAAGCAAGTCCTGATTGACGGCAAAGGTCCAACCACAACGGGGAAACACCGCCACCGCCAAGGCACCAGTTTCCCAGGGCCGGCGCCTGCGGGCAAAGTGTAGAGCTCCTCCGGCCCAGATTGCAGCCGGGGAGCGGGTAACCGGAGGGAATCCACCGATACCACAAGACATTTCAAAGGTGCAGGGAAGAGACCGTCACCGCTAACTGCAGGGAACCGCAGCACCGTGAACCGTCCGAGGGACCCGTCCAATCAGCCGTTTGTTTACCGAGAACTGTGTCGTGTTTACTGGCTGAGTGAGTACCTCAGTGCCGCAAGGCACAGCGCTGCCCCTGCGCCCCTGCACCCCACTGGGCCCCGGGATCACCAACCCCTACCCACGGAGGGGCAACACAACACCTGGCTGCTCCCATCACCATCCCCGGGATCCCCATCCAAAGCAGCGGTGGTGCAATCACCACAACCGTGGGTGGCGTCACGAACTATAACCCCAACAAACACCCCCTTTTCACTCACGGGCGAGGAGTGTCGCTCGAGACACCCCGGGATCCGGCCCACAGCTCGAGCCACCAGGAGCAACTGCCGGACCCGAGCAGAAGGGGTGAGCGCTGTGTGCTGACACCCTCCTCCCCGCCCGCGACAACTTGGCGTCACGAACAGGATCTTACCGCTCTGCCGTCAGGTAGAGGTGCGCCTTGTTACCGCCGGAGGCATCCGGCAGAAAAATTTCAGAAGCCGCCATCTTTGGCGCGAAAAGTTCCCGCTCGAGCGTCTTCTCGAGCAGTAGAGGCGTGAAGGCCAAAACCCCGCCCCGAGAGAGGAGGGGCCGGAAAGAGCTAAGGGGGACGCGATGGCGGCTGGCGGCATGTAGTCGCCGCTATAAAAGCAGGGACGCCAGGACCTTGCCAGAATACCGTTCCTGGAAGCAAACAGTGGAGATACCATGTGGATGCCGTCCCGAAACACCGTGGCCCCCGCGCCGGGAACCGCAGCGTGGGTGGAGATCCGGACCGCGCAGCTCCATCTAAGGCTGCAGGTCAAAATGCAGCTCCTCCTGGAGGAGTGGGAGACCGACATGGCGGACGTTTTGGCAGCCGTGCGGAGACGCGAGGAGGAAGCGGAGGAAGGGAGGGTGAGTGACCCACGCCCCTATGTCCCGGAGGGACCGGTCGCTGCGGCTGAGGGACCCGGTCCAAGCCCTCTCCCCCCGTTGCCTCCCTCGCCACCCGTCTCGGAGGCCGTGACCCCGCCACTAGGCCCGCTACCACCGCAACCGGTAGCGATACCCAGCCCGTCCGCCCCAGCGGACCGACCTGTAGCCGGAGCCCGAAGCCAACCGGAGGCATTGCCATGGAAGGCCCCGAAGATAGTGCCAGAGACAGTCCCCGAGCAGCTTCCCGAGCCGGAGCCGATGACCCGCTCCGAGCCGAGGGCCCAGCTGCGGAAAGCCCCTGTGCCCATCCCCCACACCTCGGCTGAGGTGGCGCCGGGTTGTCGCTGCAAAGCGGCGCCCAAGGCCATGACACCGCGGGATACGCTGCCCACCTTTCTGACAGTGAGTAACGTGCTGGATGTCCCGCGGGGCTCAACCCGTGCGCCGGAGCCATACTGGGACAGGGAGCCGACCAAGCTGGGCCTGGAGATCGCGGAGAGGGAGCGAAGGAAAGCCGAGCTGGTGGCCCGAGCCATAAGGGAGAAGGAAAACCTGCGGCAAGCGACCTTCCGTGTCCGGGGCCCGTTCTACGAGGGGCAGGTGAGGCGATTCGATATCCGCCGGGGCTACGGGTTCATATACGAACCGGGCCTGGAGGCCGAGGTGTTTGTGGCTCGGCGGGATGTACATGCTCACCTGCCCGAAGAGCATCCTGGCCGCAATCTTATACCAGGGGACATGGTGCGTTACACCCGGCACTGCGGAGAGAGGGGGTGGTTTGCCCTGGACGTAAAGCTGAAGGGCAGCCCGGAGAGCAAGGTGAGCTCTGCACCCCCTCCCTCGGATGAAGCAGCAGCAGGACCGGAGTAGGGCAGCGGATGCCCGTTGCACCTTCCCCCGTTGGGACCACCACTGAGTTATTTGTATGTTTGAAAGTTTTGAAAAATGAAAAATGATTTACCGAAGTTTGTCACCTGATTGTCTGCTTGATTGAACCGACCGGAGCCGGCACCGTTGTCCCCGTGGGGACCGTTTAAAATGCATGGGAACTATCGATGGACAAGCCCGTGAACTCTGCAGGGCAACCACAAACGTTAGTGGCATGTAAATATGTTGGGTACCGTTACCGTTTCCGCAATGCCGCCTCCGGAGAGGCAGGTTGGAGGGAGGGCCCTGAGCAGAGCAGGCCAGGGCCCAGCCACCAAAGGAACCTGTGGCCACCCTCTGGAGGGCAAGGACAGATCCCGCTCGGGTGACTTGTGCTGGACTGTGGGTCAAGGGGTGCTGCCTGGGTTTTAGGGGCAGCATCAGGGCCAGGTTGCTTGGGTGGGAGAGAGCGGAAACCGTGACCGTATACCGTTGAAACGTTTAAGTAAATGTGCCTCCCGTTTTGGGAAGAGTTTTTGATTAAAAATGTATATTATTTACCGTTGATAATGTTATACCGTTTGACCTTTTCAGAAAAACAAAAAGGAAAATAAAACCGGTGTTGGACGGGCAGCCCGAGGACGGTCTGCGTTTTGCTAAGGGGGAATGTGTCGCCCTGGGCAAGCCAGGGGACACAGATAACAACACACACGCACCCCACATTCCCTGCAGGTACACCAGCTAACCCATAAATCCTTGTTGCCTTCCTCCAGAGGTTGATGATGCACACCAGGGGGTGGGCCAGGCGGTTGGCTCCGCCCACCTAGGAGCTCACAACTCTGGAGGCAGGAAGTAAACCAGGCAGATTAGCCCAGGAAGGGCAAGAGTGAAGACGGAGTTGAGTCCAGGAGGAGGAAGTGGAAGGAGTAACAACAGAGATTAGCCCAGGGAGGGCAAGAGTGAAGACAGAGTGAAGTCTAGCTGAGGGCTAGAGTAAACAGAGAAGTGAAAGTGGTGAAAGTAGAGAAGTGTAAAGGAGAGAAGCCAGTAAAGTGACAGAAGGAAAGAAAGCCTGAGAGCCCAGCTTTGTGTAGGGCCAGAACAGCAAGGTCAGCAGACAGCGGTGAAGATCTGCAGTGGGACTGTCTGGAGGTTGCTGGAAGGGCCGCGGAGGCTGTGTGTATCCAGGGCCTGGAGCAGTATACAAAGGGCAGTCAGTACCAGAGCAGGGGCTTTCGGATCCCAGCAAGGCTTGGAGTCGCTGTAAATTGCTAAATCCGTTAGTGAAGGGGACGTAGATCTCCCAACAAGCAAGTCCTGATTGACGGCAAAGGTCCAACCACAACGGGGAAACACCGCCACCGCCAAGGCACCAGTTTCCCAGGGCCGGCGCCTGCGGGCAAAGTGTAGAGCTCCTCCGGCCCAGATTGCAGCCGGGGAGCGGGTAACCGGAGGGAATCCACCGATACCACAAGACATTTCAAAGGTGCAGGGAAGAGACCGTCACCGCTAACTGCAGGGAACCGCAGCACCGTGAACCGTCCGAGGGACCCGTCCAACCAGCCGTTTGTTTACCGAGAACTGTGTCGTGTTTACTGGCTGAGTGAGTACCTCAGTGCCGCAAGGCACAGCGCTGCCCCTGCGCCCCTGCACCCCACTGGGCCCCGGGATCACCAACCCCTACCCACGGAGGGGCAACACAACACCTGGCTGCTCCCATCACCATCCCCGGGATCCCCATCCAAAGCAGCGGTGGTGCAATCACCACAACCGTGGGTGGCGTCACGAACTATAACCCCAACAAACACCCCCTTTTCACTCACGGGCGAGGAGTGTCGCTCGAGACACCCCGGGATCCGGCCCACAGCTCGAGCCACCAGGAGCAACTGCCGGACCCGAGCAGAAGGGGTGAGCGCGGTGTGCTGACACCCTCCTCCCCGCCCGTGACACATACAGAGCACGGGGCAAACATGGAGAGCACGGGAAAAACAGAGCACGGGGCATACAGCGCACGGGGAAAGCATGGGGAGCACGGGGCATACAGAGCACGGGGAAAACATGGAGAGCACGGGGCATACAGAGCACGGGGAAAACATGGAGAGCACGGGGCATACAGAGCACGGGGAAAACATGGAGAGCAATGGGGCAAACATGGTTGCAAGGATGGGGGAAATGTGCAAAGATGGAGAGAAATATGCAAAGATGGGGGAAACGTGCAAAGAGGGAGAGAAACATGCAAAGATGGGGGAAACATGGCTGCAAGGATGGGGGAAACATGCAAGGATGGGGGTAAACATGACTGCAAGAATGGGGGTAAACATGACTGCAAAGATGGGGGTAAACATGACTGCAAGGATGGGGGTAAACATGACTGCAAGGATGGGGGTAAACATGACTGCAAGGATGGGGGTAAACATGACTGCAAGGATGGGGGTAAACATGACTGCAAGGATGGGGGTAAACATGACTGCAAGGATGGGGGTAAACATGACTGCAAGGATGGGGGTAAACATGATTACAAGGATGGGGGTAAACATGATTGCAAGGATGGGGGAAACATGACTGTAAGCATGGGTGAAAACATGACTGCAAGGATGGGGGAAACATGCAAGGATGGGGGAAAACATGCCAGGATGGGGTACATTTAGCAGGAAAGGAAACATGCCAGGAAAGGGTACATTTACCAGTATGGGGGATACATTTACCAGTATGGGGGATACATTTACCAGGATGGGGGGATACATTTACCAGAATGGGGGGAAAACATGCCAGGATGGGGGGTACATGAACATGCCAGGATGAGGAAAAATGCCAGGATGGGGAACATTTAGCAGGAAGGGTGACATTTATCAGGATGGGGTACATTTACCAGGAAAGGGGACATTTACCAGAATAAGGGAACATGCCTGGATGAGGTACATTTACCAGGATGGGGTCATTTAACAGCATGGGGGAACATGCCAGGATGGGATACATTTACAATGATGGGGTACATTTACCAGGATGGGGCCATGATGTGGACAAATATACCAGAATGTAAGAAATATATATCAGGATAGAGGACATGTTTACCAAGAAGTGGCCAGGAAGGGGGACATAACTACACAATGAAGGGGGAGGGGAGCAACTCGTATGTCTTTATGGGATTTCAAGATGTTCAGACTTTGAAATGTAGATGTGGATTACAGGGTGACATCTGATTGCATTCCATGCTAAAATCTGTCTAATATGCTGAAATTTTTTCCAGAAAGATCAATCTAACTGCTGTGTCTGGAAAGGGCAGGGGCTCAGCTTCAATGTGTGGTAAGCATGCATGAGCGTGATGCCCCCTGCTGAAGAGAAGACGGCAAAGGTAAGGTTAAAATCAACTATTTACATAATAGGATTGGTTGGCACTTCGGAAAAAAAAATGGGTTTAGAGCTACAGTTTGGGCACTCGGCCTGTAAAAGGTTCGCCATGACTGCCCTAGGCTGTGTGCACATAGTATGTTTTTATTGTGTTTAGTGCAGTTTTGTCAAAAACCTGCAATCAAATCCTTATGCCAGCAAAATCAATGAGAATCCTGATCTGTAGTGCACATGTTGAGTTTTTTTCTTTGCAGATTTGGAGCAGAAAATAATCTGGAGCATCTCAATTCTTTCAGTGTATTTTGCATGCATTTTTCACCATTAAAAGCAATGAAAAATGCATGCAAAAAAAAGCATAAAAAATGCAGTGAAAGCAAGGCAAAAAACTCACGTTTTTGCACTGTGTTTTTCCTGCCAAGAGATGCAGATATGGTGCAGAAATGTCTGCAACCAAATACTAACCATGCTCATATACTTAGAGCACCACTCGGGTTTTTTTCCATTGCATTGCTGGAGTAATTCCACTAATGCAAGGCTCCTGCACTTAGTCTCAGGGTTCGTTCGCATTTGGGTGTAAATACGACTAGTGCAATCGGATAAAAAAATCAGACTCGACTCAGGTCAATGTTATTCAAGGAGGTGGTCCCAATTATTATATCCTCAGCCATATTCAGCTTGAGGAAAAAATCATAGCATGCTGTGTATGGTTGCGTAAAATGGCCTAGACTCTCCAATGCAAGTCAATGGGTACGAGAAAAAAAAATGGACGTCACGCGGACTATCTGTATCCTGGCTATTTTTTATGGAAACATTACCATTCTGTAGCCTAAACACTTAAATGGTCTTGTAAATGATTGTTGAATAACTACTGCTGAGAAAAAACGCATTGTATGTAGATGTCATACGGATGCTAGGCGAGAAAAAAAAATCCCACAATCGCACAGCACTTGCATGACATACAGAATGGCATACACATGACACATGTCCCACTTTGCTGGATGAAAAACAGACCGATTTTTTTTTTTATATACACAACTATGAACTTACCTGCATACTCACCAGCCGTTGTCTTCATCTGATCTCGATGCTGCTCTGGTAGGTTTCCAGCAGTTTCTGATCTGCCGGATCGCCCCAATGTGTGCTGGCAATCTGGAAATCACAACTCAATCTAAGTATATGATCACCAGAATGAGGCTCCCATAGACTTACATTGAGAGCTTGCTACCATTAACTCTGACTTCCAGTCAATCAAGAGATGATGTCACAAGATGGCGTTAAAGATTGCATAGGCCTTCTTAGTCCAATCCTTAAAGTGAACCTGAGTATGGGAACAAAACCTATAAACTAATATTAATCTTTTCAAGCTTATTATGGTCAACACTATTGTATGGGACAAGTTCCCAGTTTAAAGTCACTCTCACCTTATCAAACGTCTTTTTTTGCAAATTCTAAAGTCTAGGACTAGTGTAAGATGCATACACTATGCGCATACAAGTTTTACCCATCGGCTGATATCATTCAGCATAGGTGCAGAGACCGCTCCTGCAAGTGATATCACTGGTCTCTGCACACCTGTTATTCTGACAATGTGCTCTTGTTCCGGCTCATTACTGCAGATCTGACCAAGCAAGAGAGTGTGCTGTCATTGTGCACATTACATAGTGCATAATGCTCTGTCGCTACCACAACCCCTGAAATGAGTGCTACTAATGATGACTCATTTCTGGAAAGGGGCAGAGGTTACAGCAGTGACCTCAGCCTCTGCCCCCTGATGCTTTGTGTATCCAGACATGCACCGAGATTCTAAAATAGTGGTTAAATAGTCTAGTTAGAGAACAGTCGTGAATTTTTAATGCAAGTGTGACGCCCTGGCGCCGCCAGGTAGTCACACACACAATAGACCCCCACATAACACCATCCCTCACAGGGTTACACCAGAGCCAACAAAACCCTAGTCACCCCCCCAGGGTAGGAAAGGCACACCAGTGGGCGGGACCAGGTGGAAGGGCAACGCCCACCTAGGGGTTTAGAGAACCTGGGGGGATAAAAAGTGCTGTTTCTGTTTGAAGTTCAGTTGAGCTGAGTTGGACTAGAGAGGAGAGGGGAGAAAGTCAAGTTCAAGTGAAGCCAGAGAGGAAAGGCGTCGTGGTTGGACCCCCGGCGTACTGGCTAGGTGACAGACGGTGGTCCGTGTCTGTCAGGAGATGGGAAGATGGCTGCCAGAGATCCGAGGTGGACCGGGACAGGGTAGGAGCCCGCCGGTACCGACACCGGAAAACCGACCCGGAAACCGTGCAGAGGGGGTACCTGGACCCTGAAGCAGAGATCGGAATCACCGACTTTGTTAATTAACCAGTTGAGGGCAGGATTACAGGTCCTGTCCCACCCAAAGTCCCAAAAGCAGACCAGCAGCCCAACGTGGGGGATAGGGCATCCGCCAGGGCCCCTTTAGATCCTACGGGTTCGCGTCTGCGGGCAAGGCTCCCACCTATAGTTCTGGGAGCAGACTCCCGTGTTCTATACTGAGAAGTCCAAGGAGAACTAAAACTTGTGCAGAGGAAAGTGACACAGACCATCACCCCGGGTGAGGGACCAGAATACACCCGGCCGTGGCTGCCGGCCACCAACACCTTAGTTTACCATTGGACTCGTCTGATTTCATTTTTACTGTGAGTACACCAGCATTCCCCAGTCTGACCGGGCGCGCCGGCCCCTGCAGTCACCATCCTCAGCACAGAGACACTGGGCCCAGGGGCATCCATCCCTACCCACGGAAGGGTTAATATCCAGCTGCCATCCAATCGCCCCCGGGTGCTCCCTAACAGCAGCGGTGGTGCTACATCTCACCACACACCGTGGGTGGCGTCACCAAGTGATTATGGCAATCCCCGTATATATACACGTCCCCTTTTATTTGAAGTGTCCGCGCAACCCTTGGGTCCGGAGAATCCCTCGAGACACACTGCGGATCCGGATCCGAGCAGGACGGCTGCTACTGACGTGGGGGCGGCACACAAGTATATTAGAAAATAGTTTAAATTATGAACTTAAATAGACAGGGATTTAGGAGGAAAATTACTTTGGACTTCAGATCACCCCTTTAAGAAAAAAAATGTATGTAATTTATTCATGAATATATATATATATATATATATATGTGTGATAGGATAATGAACTTGATCCTAAATGTAGCACTCTCCTTTGTGTTAAACATGGAAATTAGGTGAACTTTTCCTCTATTCATACAAGTCTTTTCAGTACAATTAACCTTCGATTTTTATACGCACTGTGTGAAGCCGCTGCTCATATCAGAGTATGGCGTGGATTTTGCCATGTTTCAACCATCATAAAGTGCTGGAATATTTCTGTTATACACATAACACATCAAGCAGTAGGGGTTTCTGTACCAAGGATTTGCAAAAACCAAGGAGAGGGGAGCTCGATTTTCAAATTATTTTCTTCTAAAATGTACAGGGTTTACTATTGTGACGCCCTGGGCAAGCCAGGGGTCACAGGTCATAACACCACCACACCCTACACCCCAGATAGGTACACCAAGGCTAACCAAAAATCCTAGTTGCCTTCCTCCAGGGGCTGATGTCCACACCAGGGGGTGGGCCAGGCGGTTGGCTCCGCCCACCGAGGAGTTCACAGCCCTGGAGGCGGGAAAACCAGGCAGTCAAGTGAGGGAAGTGAAAGTGAGAGGAAGCAAGTTGAGTTAAGGAGGAGGAAGTAGAAGGAAGTAGTAGAGGAGCAAGTGAGAGTAGTGACAGAAAAGTGACAGTTTGTAAAGCCTGAAGCTGGTCCGGGTGTGTGCCCCGGACTGAGACAGCAAGGTCAGCAGACGGCGGTGACTGTCTGCAGGGGAGACTGCTTGGAGGTTGCTGGAAGGACCGCGGACGGGTGGTGGCCCGGCGGTACCGGAGCGGTATACGAAGAGCAGTCAGCACCATTGGCAGGGGCCTTTCGGATCCCGGCAAGGCTAGGAGTCACCGTGAATTTGCCAAATCCGTTAGTGAAGGGGACCTCTGGGTCTCCCAACAACCAAGTCCTGATTGAAGGCAACAGTCCAACCGTTGGAGATAGACACCGCCACCGCCAGGGCACCAGTTTCTCAGGGCTAGCGCCTGCGGGCAAAGTAGGGCTCCTCCGGCCCACATCCAAGCCGGGGAGCGGGTTACCGTTGGGAACCCATCACAACCATCATCATCTTAGGTGCAGGAAAAGGGACCGTCAACTACTGGGGAAAAGCAAGTGCAGCCGTCCGTGGGAACAGTCTTTCCAGCCGTGTGTTTTACCGAGAACTGTGTCATCGTCTCAGGCTGAGTGAGTACCACAGTGCCGCAAGGCACAGCGCTGCCCCCGCGTCCCTGCACCCCACCAAGCCCTGCATCACGAACCTCATCACTGGGCCCCGGGACAACAACCCCCTACCCACGGAGGGGAGAACCAACAACTTTGCTGCTCCCTGTCATCAGTCCCTGGGATACCCATACAGAGCAGCGGTGGTGTCAACAAATCACCACAACCGTGGGTGGCGTCACGGACAATAAACTATCCCAAATCCCAATCCCCTTTCACTCACAGGCGAGGAGCGCCGCTCGAGTCCCCGGGATCCGGCCCATCGCTTGAGCCACTGAGCAGCAGCAGCAGGCCGCAGCAGCCGCAGCGGCAGCCGGACCCGAGCAGTGGGAGAGTGCGGCGTCCCCTCCTCCGCCCGTGACAACTTGGCGTCACGAACAGGATCTTACCGCTCTGCCGTTGGGTAGAGGTGCGCCTTGTTACCACCGGAGGTGTCCGGCCAGAAAATTTCAGAAGCCGCCATCTTTGGCGCGAAAAGTTCCCGCTCGAGCGTCTTCTCGAGTAGTGGAGGCGCGAAGGCCAAGACCCCGCCCCGAAAGAGGAGGGGCCGGAAAGAGGCTAAGGGGGACGAAATGGCGACTGGTCGCATGTAGCCGCGGCTATAAAAGCAGGGACGCCAGGACTCTGCAGACATCTTGTTCCTGGGAGGGCCGCCAGCAACATGTGGATGCCGTCCCGCAGCACCGTAGCCCCCGCGCCTGGAACCGCGGCGTGGGTGGAGATCCGGACCGCGCAGCTCTACCAGAGGCTGCAGGTCAAAATGCAGCTCCTCGTGGAGGAGTGGGAGACCGACATGGCGGATGTCATAGCGACCATGCGGAGACGCGAGGAGGAAGCGGAGGAAGGGAGGGTGAGTGACCCACGCCCCGATGCCCTTGAAGGGCCGGTCATCGCGGCTGCGGGACCCGGTCGAAACCCTCTCCCCCTGCTGCCTCCCTCGCCACCCGTCTCGGAAGCCGTGACCCCGCCACTAGGCCCGCTACCACCGCAACCGGTAGCGATACCCAGCATGCCCGCCCAGGCGGGCCGACCTGTAGCCGGAGCCCGTAGTCGACTGGAGGTGCTGCCCTGGAAAGCCCCGAAAATCGAACCGGAGGCGTCCCCCGAGAAAGTCCCCGAGCCGGAGCCGATAGCCCGCTCCGTGCCGAAGGCCCAACCGTGGAAAGCCCCTGTGCCCATCCCCCACACCTCGGCTGAGGTTGCGCCGGGTTGCCGATGCAAAGCAGCGTCTAAGGCCAAGACACCGCGGGACCTGACGCCCAAAGTACCAGCAGTGGGCAATGTCCAACAGGTCTCGCGGGGCCCGACCCGTGCGCCGGAGCTCGGAGCAGCGCCGTACTGGGACAGGGAGCCGGTACCGTTGGGCCTGGAGATTGAAGAGAGGGAAAGAAAGAAGGCGGAGTTGGTGGCCCGTGCAATCCGGGAAAAAGAGAACCTCCGTCAGGCAACTTTCCGTGTCCGGGGCCCGCTGTACGAAGGGCAGGTGAGGCGGTTTGATGTCCGCCGGGGCTATGGATTTATATATGAACCGGGCCTGGAGGCCGAAGTGTTTATAGCCCGGCGGGATGTGAATGCTCACCTGCCAGAGGAGCATCCCGGTCGTAACCTGATGCCGGGCGACATAGTGCAGTACACCCGGCACTGTGGGGAGAAAGGGTGGTTCGCGCTGGATGCTAAGTTAAGGGGCAGCCAGGAGTCCCATGTGAGCGCCGCGCCCCCTCCCGCCGGTGATGTCGAGGACTCAGAGTGATGGCAGCGGAGCACCGTTGCACCGTCCCCGTTGGGACCACCAGTCAGTATGTTTACAAGTTTCAAAAAGTTTTGCAAAAATGAAAAATTGATTACCGAACAGTAACCTGATTGTCTACCGTGATTGGGAACCGGCCGTTGCCGGCACTGTTGTCCCCATAGGGACCCTTCAAAAAGTTGTTTTGCATAGAAAATTCTATGGACAAGCCCGTGAACTTGCAGAGCAACCACAAACGTTAAGTGGGTTGTAAATAAATCTGTTGTTGCAGCTAACCGTTACCGCCTCCGGAGAGGCAGGTTGGAGGGAGGGCCCGCAGTGGAGCAGGCTGGGGCCCAGCCACTACAGGAACCGGTGGCTACCCTCTGGAGGGGAAGGACAGATCCCGCTCGGGTAACTGGTTCAGGACTGGGGTCAAGGGGTGCTGCCTGGGTTTTAGGGGCAGCATCAGGGCCAGGTTACTTGGGTGGGAGAGAGCGGCAGCCGCAACCGTTTAAAATGTTTGCAACGTTTAAGTACCGAACCTCCCGATGTGGGATGATGTCATAAATTGTATTGTGTTTACCATTTATATCTTTCCAGAAAATAAAACCGGTGTTGGACGGGCAGCCCGCGGACGGTCTGCATATTGCTAAGGGAGAATGTGACGCCCTGGGCAAGCCAGGGGTCACAGGTCATAACACCACCACACCCTACACCCCAGATAGGAACACCAAGGCTAACCAAAAATCCTTGTTGGCTTCCTCCAGGGGCTGATGTCCACACCAGGGGGTGGGCCAGGCGGTTGGCTCTGCCCACCGAGGAGTTCACAGCCCTGGAGGCGGGAAAACCAGGCAGTCAAGTGAGGGAAGTGAAAGTGAGAGGAAGCAAGTTGAGTTAAGGAGGAGGAAGTAGAAGGAAGTAGTAGAGGAGCAAGTGAGAGTAGTGACAGAAAAGTGACAGTTTGTAAAGCCTGAAGCTGGTCCGGGTGTGTGCCCCGGACTGAGACAGCAAGGTCAGCAGACGGCGGTGACTGTCTGCAGGGGAGACTGCTTGGATGTTGCTGGAAGGACCGCGAACGGGTGGTGGCCCGGTGGTACCGGAGCGGTATACGAAGAGCAGTTAGCACCATTGGCAGGGGCCTTTCGGATCCCGGCAAGGCTAGGAGTCGCCGTGAATTTGCCAAATCCGTTAGTGAAGGGGACCTCTGGGTCTCCCAACAACCAAGTCCCGATTGAAGGCAACAGTCCAACCATTGGAGAGAGACACCGCCACCGCCAGGGCACCAGTTTCTCAGGGCTAGCGCCTGCGGGCAAAGTAGGGCTCCTCTGGCCCACATCCAAGCCGGGGAGCGGGTTACCGGTGGGAACCCATCGCAACCATCATCATCTTAGGTGCAGGAAAAGGGACCGTCACCGTCAACTACTGGGGAAAAGCAAGTGCAGCCGTCCGTGGGAACAGTCTTTCCAGCCGTGTGTTTTACCGAGAACTGTGTCATCGTCTCAGGCTGAGTGAGTACCACAGTGCCGCAAGGCACAGCGCTGCCCCCGCGTCCCTGCACCCCACCAAGCCCTGCATCACGCACCTCATCACTGGGCCCTGGGACAACAACCCCCTACCCACGGAGGGGAGAACCAACAACTTTGCTGCTCCCTGTCATCAGTCCCCGGGATCCCCATACAGAGCAGCGGTGGTGTCAACAAATCACCACGACAGTGGGTGGCGTCACGGACAATAAACTATCCCAAATCCCAATCCCCTTTCACTCACGGGCGAGGAGCGCCGCTCGAGTCCCCGGGATCTGGCCCATCGCTTGAGCCACTGAGCAGCAGCAGCAGGCCGCAGCAGCCGCAGCGGCAGCCGGACCCGAGCAGTGGGAGAGCGCGGCGTCTCCTCCTCCGCCCGCGACACTATGATCATGTTTCAGCTAGCCATCAAGATGAAATCCCCTTACATTATAAAATGGGAAGAAAGACCTCTTTCTCAACAACACCAAAACAAACATTTGTATCTTGAAGTATACTCAGCTGGGCGGCAGCACTCCATGTCAGTCAGCAGCCGCAAAATCAAGATTTTATGGTGTATAAAAAGAGAGATTAGATCCCATGATCCCAATGTATTGTTAGGGGTACTTCTCACATAGCGAGATCGCTAGCGAGATCGCTGCGGAGTCACGGTTTTTGTGACACACCAGTGACCTCATTAGTGATCTCGCTGTGTGTGAAACTGAGCAGCGATCTGGCCCCTGCTGTGAGACCGCTGCTCGTTACACACAGTGCTGGTTCATTTTTTGGACGTTGCTCTCCCGCTGTGAGACCCGCAACACACATCCGTTTAATTTGTACGTGTGCGGTACGTATTTGCACGTATCGGAGACACGTACACACGGAGACCAATGTTATTCAATGGTAGATGGCACACGCACGTAAAATCACACGGAACGTGTGTCCGTGTCATAAGTACGTGTGTGCGCTTTTCTGCACGGACGACATGTCCGTTTTTTGCCAGCAACACGCAGGCACGGACCCGCTTTAGTCTATGGGTCCGTGCCTGCACGGACCGCACACGGAGTATGTCCGTGTTCAGCACGTATCGTCCGTGTCCGTTTTTCATCACAAAATTTTAAACACTTGTTACCAATCTATCAGGTCAATTGTAGGCCATTAATTCTGGCGCCAAACATACATTTCCTGTCTCATTTGCACGCCAGGCTGCAGCTGGGCACCTGTCCTCTCACTGCAGGGGAACTTTGAGCACAGAGAACAACACAGGTACTGAGCATGGCGCCTAGAATCGATACAGAGAGGCTGATTGGAGAAGTAGAGAGGCATCCAGAGCTGTGGGACACACGTGTTGATGGCTATCATGACAGGTTAATGGTGGAACGAGCATGGATGGCTGTGGCAGAGATAGTCTACCCTAGGAATGGATGGTCTCAATGTAGCCCCTGGAAAGAAAAATAGATATGGTGAGTACAGAAATTTGCCTTGCTTCTGTCTTTACCTACATGTGCACATTCTGTAGTCAGAGTATAAACATATTTGTATAGTTTTTTTGGCATGTATTAATGGGCCTGACTCATTTTGAGATACACTGGAGACTCACAAACAGGAGAGTGTATTTATTTGGCCTTTTGAAGTATTCATTGCAGTTTACTAGTAATGTCAGCATGTGTATATGTGGTCTGCAAAGCATTTTATGCATGTACAAAAGGCATTTCAGGGTGGTTAAGCCACTATTAAACATGTTTGGGGTTTGTTTTGGTTTGCATTTCTGTGCTTTTTCTATTGCAAATGTGCAGAGATTTCTCTATACATTTTGAGTTGTATTTTTATGTTTGGTTTATTATGCATGTTCCTTGGTGTCACCATGTCTGGAATGGTAATGTTAGGGTGAACTCTTAACCAGAGATCACTAGTTGCCTACTGCCTGGCCGAATTGGTATATGCCAAGTGCATGCATAAAAGAATTCACACCAGACACAGTCAGATATGAAGTCTCTTCTTGGTCACTAGAAATGGCACCGAACAGACAGAGAAGGAGCATGCATCCTCTTAATATAGGCTAGGGGCGTACACAAGTTCAGATATGCACATTTAGTGGGACAGTTCATGGGCTAGCGAATGGGGAGATCCGTGTTGCTGTTGATGGGCGGGTCTGACTCCAGTGGATGAAACCATGGTGATGGGAGGGAGTCATTTAGTGGATCCATGCTGATGGTTTGGCCTATGATGTCATCTGATCTGTGGGTTGGTCTTCTAGCTTGACCAGGGGTCTTCCCTTATATGGCGGTCTTCTTTCATCTGGACATTCCTTGCATTCCAAGCAAGGTGTGGTGAACAGGAAATGGCAGCCATCTTTATATCTGTGTCATGTGTATGATCTGAAACCTGAATTATGTAAGGCAAGTCGACATATTTCCCACAATCCCTTGTCAAGAAGTTAATTAAGTATTTCATCTTATGGCTCTCCTCAACAGTCCCCCCTAAATACTTTATTAACCTTCTGACCCTACCATGGTCCTCTAACACATCAGCTCTAATGCTTTAACTGCAATCTTTTTTCGTTTTGCTATCTACTATACAAGAAATGCTAAGCCTTTGCCCCCACTGGTACAGACTGCTAATCAGAGAGTTGATCACATCCCGCACACACAGTTCACAGAGGCACAGGTAACGAACCAGTCCTTAGAACAGACTATTTAATACCGAAGATTTTGAGATAAATCGATAAGAAAGAGTAAGGCAATTGTAAGAATAAGCTTCTTACTGTTATGCTGCAGCTTTTAGCGTTACTGTTTCTGAAAGACTGAATCTCAGTCAACATCTGAGTGCTGTCCGCGTCTTCGAGACTTTTCTACCTGAGTACACATGATTGTATCACAACACTAATGGATCTCTTCTTGTCTTGGGTCCCTAATCTACCACCAGGAGGCCTTTAACAAGATTTCCCTTATGCATGGATCCGATTACCTTCAGTAACACAGAGTAGCACTTTTATGGCTTCAAATACCAACAAATAAGACAATACCAGTTACCTGCAAGTGTATGTTACCCTTAAAACATCACTTACATCCTTAAACTAATGAGCTGCTTCAGGTCAGATAATGTTTTTTCCACCATGAGCCCTTATTTGTATAATGTTCCTGTACCCATTGTTCCCTTATCATGGTTATTTCCCATGTTTCATCCCCAATCTAGAAATTCTCCATAAGGTTCTATGTGAGATAATCCAGCACTATGTGTGTTGTGACCCTCATTCTGCTGGTACAATGGACTCTTTACAGCGGCTGTTGTCTCCAGGTGGGTTTTCCCTCAAGCTTCATGGAAGTCGCTGTGGTTGGGAAAAGCTGGATCGGCCCATCTGATTCTGACTCATGGCTCATTCTGACTTGTCTTTTTAGGATCACCCAGTCTCCTAGCTGGAGACCATGTGCTCCTGACACTGATTTAGGATCTGGAATTGGAGGATACACATATACACATGTTTAACACACTATATAGGCAGTCGTATACGGCTCGTACATCACTGGTCAGGACATCACACTGTAACTAAAGTATCTAAGAAATATAATCACATTGTAGGTGCTAAACCAAAAATATCTTATATAAAGATCTAATTATTAAGAAAAAGGAACATTTGTTACATGATTTGCCAGCGTCCACCATTATCTTGGGGATCGTTACATTTTTATGTTATAATCATTAAAATTTTAAACAACATACACCCATGTGATTATAGACACAATTAGATATTCCAATAAAGGAGGGGGCAGGGATTGGGGCAATAGCCCTAAACTTTCCCTACCTCACAGCGGAGGTCGGCACCCTGTAAGGTGAATTGGTGCCCCCGCTCACCGACGGCTCACCCTTCCTATCCCTACACTGCTAATGCTAATACATGCTGCTAATGTCAGTGAGGGAATATAGAAACCGTGAGATACAGGGATAAAGAGGCGTCAATATGCAATTATATATATCCAATTCCTTCCCAAAGATTAAATATTCACACTCTGTATTTACATAGCTGTTTGGTAGCTTAAATCAATATGATACAGCAAATTCAAGAACCAAACCCTAAAATAAATTAAATATCTCACATGTATAACATGTACCCACTGTATCAATATAATAACTGTCCTCACCTATTGTACCATCACCCATTCCCTGTAGACTGTAAGCCCTCGCGGGCAGGGTCCTCTCTCCTCCTGTACCAGTCTGTTATGTACTGTTAATGATTGTTGTACGTATACCCTTTCACTTGTAAAGCGCCATGGAATAAATGGCGCTATAATAATAAATAATAATAATAATAATAAGGCCAGGTAAAGTCATGAGGAGATCTCGTCCAATCACAGACTCTCCACTGTACAAATCACACTCAGGCTAATAAAATAAACACATATTTGTCAGACACTTAGCATGAAAGAAGCCCAACGCGTTTCTCCCCTCATCACAGTGGCGGACAGGGGTTCATCAGGGGCATACCCAGGTACTGTAAGAACTCTAATTACCTCTGCTATAGAACATGTACTTTTACCACTTTTTAGGAACTCCCATCTTTACATACCACCAGCATCATGAGTTTTTCAGCAGTAACGTTTTCCATACTGGATATGTTTCACAGCAAGCCTGAAAAGAAATTCACACAACACTCACAAAACTCATATACACCTACTCATTGTAGATGTATATGACTAATCTGCAATCACTGGAGCAGTAGAGCGGATGAGGGGGGTGTTTCTACGAGGTCTTTACAGTTTTTTCTACCTTAATAGGCACATGTCTTACAAGACTGGATGTGTCTGGCCACCTGGGTACTGAAGCAGTGGTGCCGCCCATATCTTGTCCATCCCAACACCTTTGTCACATGGGTTACCTGGGCCATTATTGAGTAGAACACTCATGGCAGAGAAAGCTTACCGCCCTTTAACCACCGACCTTCCTCAGTCACTGGCTCCCTGCGTCTCACACTCCGTTCCTTGCTGAATCGCTTGTTCCTGTAAGGATTTAAGAACACAAGGAGTGACCAATGTCACGGACGACGTGACAGGAGCCACCGAGGTACTGGTCTGCATTGGTAAAGGACTCTCCACTCTAGGCCCATTCACTGCTTCTTTGTTGTGCACCTGTGCGAGCATCTCCTCCAGCTGCTGCCTATATCCACATTTTGACTATCTTACCCCTTTCCGCTCTACAAACCACAGTGATCGCAAATCTTCAACTCGTTCTCCTATTCCGATGAGAGAGGAGGGAGTGGTTTGATTTTTATTACCTCATGTTGTGTAACCTCAGCATGTCCAGTGCAGAATCAACCAGCATCTTGGTATCTGGATCCATCCACGGAAAAACTCAAAATCTGCATTAGCAATTGGCTCATCTGAGACATGTTCAAAACCTGACAATTCTTGTTACATCAGAGCAATCATGAGATATATGTCTGTCTGCTGTATCCTCCTTACAGATAAAAATATAAAGAACACTTAATAGAAAAACCCAATCGATGAACAAATTAAAACCTTAAATCATACGTGTGACTTTCCACATCATCTTCCCCCCTTTTTGAATCTATTATCCAAAACATAATTAGATTCAAAAAAATATGTGGCCTCGGAGCTCTACATTTAGGCATGAAAGTCACATTGTATAGATTGTACCTAACGGGGAACACCATAAATATTATGTAATGTATAATTTCATAATGGAAATCCATTTCAATGGCTTTTCAACTTTCGCTTGAACCACAGAAATCTGCATTACAATCTTTCTTTCTATAAAAAGAAAACAGATTATTCAATACATTAAATATAAAACACAGAATTCCATAAATAATCCACATTCCTTAAATCAAATTATTGTAATTATTAATAAATATATTAATAAATTATTATATTATTATTAGTAATAATAATAATAATAATAACTATAATAATGTAGCACAACCTTTGGATATTGGATGTAGGGGCATTCATATTTGAAACATTGAGGAGATTATCAGCATCTCTGTGATACTGTCCTATAACTTGAAGGGATAAAAGAATCTAGAACGAATAAACTGGCCATGTGGGAAAACAAAATGTTGATTTGCCATAGAAAAATTATCTAACAGACTTCTATGCTTGAAAAGCTATCAATAAATCTAAACATGTCCACAGTTGACTTTTATTTCTTTGGGATAAAATTAGTAAAATAAAACTATTGTCAATGAGCTTTTTCCAATATAATTTGCAATGAATTAAATGCAGGAAGCCCTTTTTTTTTTTTTTTCCTCTTGGGCTGCTCTCACAATAGATCGAAGGTGAGATGAAAAGCCTGCCCTACAGGTTTGTTTGGTTTTTTTTTTTTCTAAAAGTTGCTCCTTCCCCCAAAAGCACACTGTTCATTTTCCCTGGACACGAGTGATATCTCCCTCCTTCTGTTGGATTTTTTTATTATTATTTATCTATTTATTTTTTTAAAACATTCAACTCTCAGGATTATTCGCCACATTCGTAATTGGAATATGTAATATTTATCATGACATCTGCCGCAAAGGTACGTTTATTTTAAGGTTTTTCTCTTATTCTTTTATTGCTTATTAATTAATAAGATATTGCTCCTTGTGACTGTCCTGACTCAATCCAACCTGCACACTGGATCTATATTAAGTGTCTTCCACAACTACCCAATCATTCAATATTCCATCTTTTAGTGCTATAAACATTTACTAACACTTCATGTTATTCAGTGGCTGCAGTTTTGTCAGCTCCACTGAGGCCTGTAGAAAATGGCCCCACAGCACGTGATTTCCTTCTCTTTGTTGGGATTGCAGCATCATGTGGGGGAGGGGAAGGTAAACTTTTTTTTTTTTCCTTTTCTTTCTCAACTATTTCCCCCTATATTCCATAGTCTGTGTTTTTATACATACACACCACACATACATTTATATATCTCATATACACACATTCAGATATCTACAGTCCTGATCCAACTACAGTTAAAAACACTCATGTTTCTGTCTAAGTATATAGTACTCCATCCAATCCATTGCACATCCCCCTACTCACTCTCTGTCTTTGTCTCAATCATGCCTCAGCCATGTGCTTCATCCACCATTTTAAAATCTGTAGGAACATGTGGCAGAGAAAAGGGAAAACTGACCTCACATCTGCTCAAACTCTGTCTCCCCATTTTCTATAGTCTGTACTTATACATATATATTTATACACACACACACACGTGTCCTAGATCTAAGTCTAAGTGTAGATAAAAAAAACCTTTATTTTTCTGTCTAAGTATATAATAGTCCACCCAGTCTTTGTTCAAACATTTACAGAGCACATGGTCTTCACACATCCCCCGACTCACTTCCTGTCTTTGTTTCAATCATGCCTCAGCCATGTGCTTCGTCCACCATTTTAAAATCTGACCTAAAATGGCTGCAACCAAAAATAGCACATGGTTTCCGGATTTTTTCCGACTACAACTACACACAACTTCATCAATTTCTCCATCTTTCTCTCAAGATAAACAACACCAAACAAGCAATCTTTCTCTATGCATACCAAGATAAGAATAACAGACAAACAAAGAGATGGGGAGATGACACAACTGAAACACTAAAGAAAGCCTAGGGTTTGCAGCATACACTTCCAAATCCTTCCTTACTCTGTCATGTGGTCCCTGTCTGATTTCTGCGTTCTGTAATTCACAAAGACACCAATGGTGTCACCCCTGGCTACAAGGTGTCTATACCAGCCAATTCACTCCAGGAAAACACTTTAAAAAGGTTAGATTTATGTATAACGTAAGGCTCTGCACTCAGTCTAGCCAAAGCTGGGCCCTTACATATGGCTCTGCACTTACAGTTAGGTCCAGAAATATTTGGACAGTGACACAATTTTCGCGAGTTGGGCTCTGCATGCCACCACATTGGATTTGAAATGAAACCTCTACAACAGAATTCAAGTGCAGATTGTAACGTTTAATTTGAAGGTTTGAACAAAAATATCTGATAGAAATTGTAGGAATTGTACACATTTCTTTACAAACACTCCACATTTTAGGAGGTCAAAAGTAATTGGACAAATAAACCAAACCCAAACAAAATATTTTTATTTTCAATATTTTGTTGCGAATCCTTTGGAGGCAATCACTGCCTTAAGTCTGGAACCCATGGACATCACCAAACGCTGGGTTTCCTCCTTCTTAATGCTTTGCCAGGCCTTTACAGCTGCAGCCTTCATGTCTTGCTTGATTGTGGGTCTTTCCGTCTTAAGTCTGGATTTGAGCAAGTGAAATGCATGCTCAATTGGGTTAAGATCTGGTGATTGACTTGGCCATTGCAGAATGTTCCACTTTTTTGCACTCATGAACTCCTGGGTAGCTTTGGCTGTATGGTTGGGGTCACTGTCCATCTGTACTATGAAGCGCCGTCCGATCAACTTTGCGGCATTTGGCTGAATCTGGGCTGAAAGAATATCCCGGTACTCTTCAGAATTCATCCGGCTACTCTTGTCTGCTGTTATGTCATCAATAAACACAAGTGACCCAGTGCCATTGAAAGCCATGCATGCGCATGCCATCACGTTGCCTCTACCATGTTTTACAGAGGATGCGGTGTGCCTTGGATCATGTGCCGTTCCCTTTCTTCTCCAAACTTTTTTCTTCCCATCATTCTGGTACAGGTTGATCTTTGTCTCATCTGTCCATAGAATACTTTTCCAGAACTGAGCTGGCTTCATGAGGTGTTTTTCAGCAAATTTAACTCTGGCCTGTCTATTTTTGGAATTGATGAATGGTTTGCATCTAGATGTGAACCCTTTGTATTTACTTTCATGGAGTCTTCTCTTTACTGTTGACTTAGAGACAGATACACCTACTTCACTGAGAGTGTTCTGGACTTCAGTTGATGTTGTGAACGGGTTCTTCTTCACCAAAGAAAGTATGCGGCGATCATCCACCACTGTTGTCATCCGTGGACGCCCAGGCCTTTTTGAGTTCCCAAGCTCACCAGTCAATTCCTTTTTTCTCAGAATGTACCCGACTGTTGATTTTGCTACTCCAAGCATGTCTGCTATCTCTCTGATGGATTTTTTCTTTTTTTTCAGCCTCAGGATGTTCTGCTTCACCTCAATTGAGAGTTCCTTAGACCGCATGTTGTCTGGTCACAGCAACAGCTTCCAAATGCAAAACCACACACCTGTAATCAACCCCAGACCTTTTAACTACTTCATTGATTACAGGTTAACGAGGGAGATGCCTTCAGAGTTAATTGCAGCCCTTAGAGTCCCTTGTCCAATTACTTTTGGTTCCTTGAAAAAGAGGAGGCTATGCATTACAGAGCTATGATTCCTAAACCCTTTCTCCAATTTGGATGTGAAAACTCTCATATTGCAGCTGGGAGTGTGCACTTTCAGCCCATATTATATATATAATTGTATTTTTGAACATGTTTTTGTAAACAGCTAAAATAACAAAACTTGTGTCACTGTCCAAATATTTCTGGACCTAACTGTAAGTCTAGCTGATCTTGGCACTTACATCTGGCTCTGCACTCAGTCTGAGCTTGGCACTTACATCTGGCTCTGCACTCAGTCTGAGCTTGGCACTTACATCTGGCTCTGCAGTCAGTCTGAGCTTTGCACTACAAAAAGCTCTGCACTCAGTCTGAGCTTGGCACTACAAAAAAACCACAAACCATATCACAGGCAACCACAATCCATGTGACAGACAATATCCTTTTTGTTTCCAGACACTGCTCACAAACCCACTTGCTCTTTTAACTACCAGTCAATCTCCCCTTGAGACAAACAGGCAGCAGGCAACTGAACACGTGATGGTTCTTCCGCAATTAATATGGCCAGCAGCCGTGAGACCCGTCTGCCGTGTACAGAGACCCTGAAAACTGGACACAGTCAGGCAATCAGTGCCACACACCCCGAGAATACACAGGGAAGACTACAGATTATAAAAATCAGCAGACTCACCGTGTTTAGTGGGAGGCGATCAATCTCCTTTCTCAAGGTGTGGAGCTCGTCCTGCCGTTCCAATTGCCGATTCCAAGGGTTTTCGGGTGTCGACGTCTGATGGCTCCACGTTGGCGCCAATAATGTTAGGGTGAACTCTTAACCAGAGATCACTAGTTGCCTACTGCCTGGCCGAATTGGTATAGGCCAAGTGCATGCATAAAAGAATTCACACCAGACACAGTCGGATATGAAGTCTCTTCTTGGTCACTAGAAATGGCACCGAAAAGACAGAGAAGGAGCATGCGTCCTCTTGATATAGGCTAGGGGCGTACACAAGTTCAGATATGCACATTTAGTGGGACAGTTCATGGGCTAGCGAATGGGGAGATCCGTGTTGCTGTTGATGGGCGGGTCTGACTCCAGTGGATGAAACCATGGTGAAAGGAGGGAGTCATTTAGTGGATCCATGCTGATGGTTTGGCCTATGATGTCATCTGATCTGTGGGTTGGTCTTCTAGCTTGACCAGGGGGTCTTCCCTTATATGGCGGTCTTCTTTCATCTGGACATTCCTTGCATTCCAAGCAAGGTGTGGTGAACAGGAAATGGCAGCCATCTTTATATCTGTGTCATGTGTATGATCTGAAACCTGAATTATGTAAGGCAAGTCGACATATTTCCCACAATCCCTTGTCAAGAAGTTAATTAAGTATTTCATCTTATGGCTCTCCTCAACAGTAACAGTAATGTGTAGTGTATAATGGAAAATATATGTGGAACATATGGCACTTCATGGGTTAGTAGTCATTTTCTTTATCATGGCTTTCTGTTGGTTTTATTTTTTTGAACATTTAAAAGGAGATAAATGATTATTTAGTTGTGTAAGATTTTTACTGGTGTATTTGTTTTCTTTCTTATGCTTATTGTGTTATTATGTTACTATTTGAGTGTTATGGGTTGTTGTTTTCATACACATGGATGTGTGTTCCTATTTTTTACAATTGCTGCAATACAAGACTAATGTCTAATTTTATTTAAATCTACAATTGTTAGAATGTGTGACCTTATTTTACAATGTATTATTTTTTAAACAGTGGCTCTTGTCAAACGGCGATGGCGGTCAGCCCGTGACCAGTTCAGAAGAGTGTAACCCAGTGGCCACCACAGCTGCAGCAGCAAAAAAGAAAGAATATGTCCATTATGAAAAACTGAGCTTCCTTATACCCATTATGGAAGTACCAAAGTAAGTTTCAACCATTACATCACATGGTGTTTTTTTTTTAAAAGGCACACATTATTTTTTTTTTTTTATCAAAGTACAGAGGATAATCTGGAAGATAGTGAGGAAGCCCAGTCAGCAGTATTAACAGCGACCTCTGCTTCTGAGATGGAGCCAACCTCATATCAACCACCAACTATACCTAACACCAGCCAGCCAGATGCAGAAGAAATGTCCTCTGATTTGGGTTTGGGAACAAGTCAATCCACTAATGTAATTGCAGGCCAGTCTACAGGGCAACAAAATGGCCCTTCACCAGTTCTTGCGGAGAGTAGTCCACAGCAACATGCAGGCACACAGCCAAGAATATCAACTAATACCATGCGCACAGTAGCACAATCTATCCGTGGTCGCAGACATAGGCATTATGAAGATTTACGTTCCCTGCCAGATATCATTGATACCAGAATTATACACATGATGAATTCACTGATACCAGAGAGTGATGGAGAGAGATTTTGCCGCTCCCTTTCTCCCTCTCTTCCATTGTTTGCACCTGATTGGCAGGACAGATTGAGGGCGTCCTTAATAACACTAATATCTGCTACCCAACGTGAGCCAGAACCCATTTATTGTTTTGAAGTGATAGAACAATGGAGAGCTAATCCACGTGGCCCACACAAAAACACAACTCAACAAACTGTGGAAACCCAAACAGAAGAACATTTCTCTAATTTTCAACTTAATCCTGTAGTGTAACAAACACATATACAGTGTCCATCTTCTTCTATGGTAACTGATGTCCAAATTAGGCCAACAGTTGTCCCACACCAAACAGGTACATTAATGACACAAAGGCCATCTCAACAGCCAACATTTGTCCCACAAATACCCAAACAAACACCAATGCAAACCTCTTTTAACTATCCTAGTATTGTTAGTAATGTTCATAGACTACCTCAAATGTTTAAACAACCAACAGCATACCATGTTCCTAATAATCTACAGCAACAGTACTTTCAACAACAGACTTACCCAACTAACTTCACATACACACATACTCAGCCTCTTCCAACACATCAATATGTACCACCTACACTTGGGCTCCCATCTGCTCAAACAACTGCATCATTATTTGTTCCAAGTACAACAACTGTTACTAGTGGAAACACTGATCAGTCACTCACTACAACATCTACTGTTGTGCAGCAAACATATTCTGTAGATGTCAATGCAATGGAGCCTACACAGGAAAACATCACTAGCCTAGAGGATTTAGTTGAATCATAATGTGATATTGTATGTATTATTTTACATTTTGGTATGTTTCCTATGGTATTGCTGGTGTGGAAACATATCAAAATGTAACACATTACTTACTCTATATGCATGTGGTCATATTTTTGTTTTCCTTTACAAAAATTCAATAGAAATTACTCTATCACTTCAATAACAATACCTGCCTGTTAGAATGATGCCTTGCTCTGGATATGTTGTTTGGACCATCCATTAGAATAAACTGGGTTTAGGGTAAAAATGCACGCACATAAACTACTACACTAACATTCAGACACCTTTATTATTAAAAATCCAGCCACTATGCAGTATCTGCATATGGTCTGGTCCCATATTTGTATTCCAATAGTGTCAAACAAATTATGTTTGCGTGACATTATTGCATAATAAAGTATGGTGTTTTGTATGGGCTAATGTCCCTGACAAAATTGTATTTAAAAAAAAAAAAAATACAGGGTGTCTTGCAAAAGATAACATACATACATAGGTAAAATAATAATTCTGGACTAACTTTTTCACATCAAATTTGCCATAATTTTATTAGTCATGTACAATCAGTAGTACTGTTTTTAGAATAACAAAAATTCCTGATGTTATAACAATATAGTTATATCACAATAGCTTATGGGGACCACAAACACAACCAACCAACAAAAAAAACACAAATTATACCTATGTATGGTCATTTTCTCTTTTGTAATACATATGTGTTTATGCTTATGTAACCAATTGATAAAAAACTATAACAATGTCAAAATTATACATGACTATGGCGATTTAAACTAAAATAATCTTTAAACTGATTCCTCACTTGTAGACCAGAAGTGGACACAGTGGTTCTAACACTACCATTCTCTACAAATGGTGCATTTAAAGCAGGCAACTCCTCAATGTCTTCGTCATTACTTTCATGTAATCTACAGTAATTATGTAACACTACTGTAGCTTTAATGACAGCCTTGACGGTGATTGGTTGGAGTTGGATGGTGGTTTGATAAAAGCGCCATCTTGAGGCCAAAATGCCAAATGTTCAACATAGCAACGTGCTCTGGCCAATTTGCTATTAAATAGGGCTTTTGATCTGTCCAGCCCCCTTCTGGGATATGGACGCATCAAATGCCTAGACAATGCAAACCCCTGATCTGCAACAATTACAAAAGGGACAATAGGGCCATTAGTACCAGGCAATGGTCTTGGTGCAGGCAAACTTAAACTATCAGACATTAATTGTCTTGCTAAACGTGAACTTCTGAAAATGCGTGCATCTGAGGCACTGCCATAGGCCCCAATATCAGCAAATAAAAAGCAGTAGTTTGTATCTACCATGGCCAAAATAACTACAGAAAAAAACTTATGATAATTAAAATATCTTGATGCAGAGTTAGGTGGTTTCTTCACTCTAATGCAGGGGTGGGGAACCTCCGGCCCGCGAGCCGCATGCGGCCCGCCATGACCTTTTTATGTGGCCCCCGGGCAGATTCCCGGGAGAGGCAGTGCTCGTGCTGTCACCGCGGTCTTGCTGCCGCCGGCCCTTTAAATCCACACATTGCTGTTTGTGCTGCAATGTGTTCTCCCATCGGCCAGTGCCAATTGTGGGCGGGTACACAGCAGCTTCACAGCTTCCAGCGTTGTGTGTCCGCCCCCTGCCCTCCGGAGATCAGTGCCTGCCTTCTCCTTCTGATGCAGTGTGTCCAGCTCCTGCACTCCGGTGATGTGAATGCAATGCTGCTGTGAGTCCAGCGCCGACCCTCTGCTGCTATGTGCCCTGCCCAATGCTTTGTGCCTCCCCACACCAGTTCTGTAAACCTTCTCCCCCAGAGTTGCATGAAACTCAGCGCAGTATGCCCCCCAATGTCCTGTGTGCACCCCTCCCCCAGTCCTGTGTGCAGCCCCCCAATGTCCTGTGTGCACCATTCCCCCAGTCCTGTATGCAGCCCCTCAATGTCCTGTGTGCACCCCTCTCCCAGTCCTGTGTGCAGAGCCCCAATGTCCTGTGTGCACCCCTCCCCCAGTCCTGTGTGCAGCCCCCCAATGTCCTGTGTGCACCCCTCCCCCAGTCCTGTGTGCAGCCCATCACCCAGTAGTCCTGTTTGCACCCCCCCAATCCTGTGTGCACCCCTCCCCCAGTCCTGTGTGCAGCCCCCCAATGTCCTGTGTGCACCCCTACACAATCCTATGTGCAGCCCATCACCCAGTCCTGTGTGCACCCCCCAGTCCTGTGTGCATCCCCCCAGTCCTGTGTGCACCCCCCAGTCCTGTGTGCACCCCCCCAGTCCTGTGTGCACCCCCCCAGTCCTGTGTGCACCCCCCCAGTCCTGTGTGCATCCCCCCCCAGTCCTGTGTGCATCCCCCCCCAGTCCTGTGTGCATCCCCCCAAGTCTTGTGTGCATCCCCCCAAGTCTTGTGTGCAGCCCCCAGTCTTGTGTGCAGCCCCCCAGTCGTGTGCAGCCCCCCCCAGTCTTGTGTGCAGCCCCCCCAGTCTTGTGTGCAGCCCCCCCCAGTCCTGTGTGCAGCCCCCCCCAGTCCTGTGTGCAGCCCCCCCAGTCCTGTGTGCAGCCCCCCCAGTCCTGTGTGCAGCCCCCCCTAGTGATGTCTGTGCCTCCCCCCAGTGATGTCTGTGCCTCCCTCCAGTGATGTCTGTGCCTCCCCCCAGTGGTGTCTGTGCCCCCAGCCCCTCCAGTGGTGTCTGTGCCCCCAGCCCCTCCAGTGGTGTCTGTGCCCCCAGCCCCTCCAGTGGTGTCTGTGCCCCCAGCCCCTCCAGTGGTGTCTGTGCCCCCAGCCCCTCCAGTGGTGTCTGTGCCCCCAGCCCCTCCAGTGGTGTCTGTGCCCCCAGCCCCGCGTGTGGTGTCTGTGCCCCCAGCCCCGCGTGTGGTGTCTGTGCCCCCAGCCCCGCGTGTGGTGTCTGTGCCCCCAACCCCGCGTGTGGTGTCTGTGCCCCCAGCCCCGCGTGTGGTGTATGTGCCCCCAGCCCCATGCCACCAGTTAATTAATTGCTTCACCCAATATAGCAGGGTCATTTAAACATTGATAATTTAGTGTGGCCCCCGAAGGTTGGTAGAGATTTCAAAATAGCTCCCGACAGAAAAAAGGTTCCCCACCCCTGCTCTAATGTGTTTTCCGTCAATTGCACCAATACAATTTGGGAAAGCTGTTTTCTCCAAAAATTCATCTGAAATGTGCATCCATTCCTGTGTTGAAGGCAGCTGCATGACATGATGCCTAAGGGTCTCCCAAAGCACAGTGCAGGTATGCAGGATAATCTTGCCAATTGTGGACCTTCCCAATAAGAATTCGAAATGTAGACTGCTGATGGATTGGCAAGTTGCTAGGTAACTGAAATAGAATAAAAACATGACATTACTTTGACTATTCATGTAAGTTGTATTTCACACCAAATATTTGTATCATCCAATGACTGGCGAGATACTGTGTATGTTGTTTTTTTTATTTCTTTGGTTGGGAAAACATATGTGATCTTTACTTTCCATATTGGAAAAATATTTATTTTTGTGTTTAATAAACAAGCTTGTTTGATTTATGCCTCTTGTTTCTTTAATTTTTGTAGAGATAGAATGGTAGATGTGACTTCTCAGATCTTATTTTGAAATTGCACTGTGGTTATGTGATCAATAAGTTTTCTACAAAGGCCTTAATTTTAAATTACATAATTTCAACAAAATGATGCCTTAGCGACTTAACATGCATTTCAAAATAACAGATAAAGCATGAGTATACATGACAACACCTACCGTAAAGTCACCAACAGTCGTTCCGCAGGGGAGATGCTGATGCGCATAGAGGTGTCCTGATGCTTCAAACGATGGTACACAAGGCCAAGGATGTTGTCAAATGAATTCATGGTGAGATGGCAGTAGGCTTGGAATTTAGGTGGAAATTTCCGCATTTCGCCATATAAAATATTAAAATGGCCATGTGTTTTCCTGAGCTTCACAAGGGGGTGAATCCACATGCTTTTCTCCAGTTGTGGCTCTTCTTCAATCATATGTCCCCTAACCCCAAATCTCCGAGATATCAACCAGAGCAAATACATGGTTGCTTCATTGGAGAGAGACATTTTGGAGTGTGTCTAATGTGAGAATGAGCTCTGAAGCCATGTTTTTTAAGGTTTTTTAAGCAAACTAAACAAATTGGGTAGTTAATTGACCAATTTAACACACCAGGAGCACATTTTGATGGGCTAACAAGGTTATTTGTGTGAAAATACGTATCTGAAAAAACGGACGGCACACGGACTGCACACGTACGTATTTTATGTCAATATGGACATTCCACACGTACACACGGCTCGCATACGCCATCACACGGATGCCATACGTACCGGAGAAACGCCCCAAAAAAACGGAACATGGACCAGAAAAATGGACCGTGTCACACGGACTTTTTTTTGCGGAAGTGTGTTTTAGGCCTGAAGCACACATTGCTGTGTTTGACAGTGAGAGAGCAACGATCTGAATGTGCAGGGAGCAGGGAGCTGGTGTCTGGCAGCCTGCGGTAAGCTGTAACCAAGGTAAATATCGGGTAACCAAGCGAAGCGCTTTGCTTGGTTACCCGATATTTACCTTGGTTACTAGCAGCCGCCGCTCTCAGGCTGTCAGTGCCGGCTCCCTGCTCCCTGCACAAGTAGCCGGAGTACACATCGGGTAAATATGCAAAGCGGTTTGCTTATTAACCCGATGTGTACTCTGGCTAGGAGTGCAGGGAGCCAGCGCTAAGCGGTGTGCACTGGTAACCAAGGTAAATATCGGGTAACCAAGCGCTTGGTTACCCGATATTTACCTTAGTTACCAAGTGCAGCATCGCTTCCACGGGTTGCTACTGGCTGGGGGCTAGTCACTGGTCGCTGGTGAGATCTGCCTGATTGACAGCTCACCAGCGACCATGTAGCGACGCACCAGTGATCCTGACCAGGTCAGAGCGCTGGTGGGATCACTGGAGCGTCGCTAAAGTGTGACGGTACCCTTACCCCTCTATAAGGCTGCTTTCACACTTGCGTTGAACGGCTTCCGTTGCATTGCGTTGTGTGACGGATACAACGGATACGTTGCATATAGTAGCACAACGGATGCTACGGATAGTACAAAATAACGCAATCCGTTTATAGTTTTTTTTTTCTTGACTTTACACATCTGGGCATGCACAATTGTGTAAAGACGGTGCGTTAACGGAATCTATCAAATGATGGATTCTAACGGAATCTGCCACCATAGGCGTTCATTATAAAAACAACAGATGCCGACTGAATCCTGCAGGTTGCGTTTTTTTGACACTCCGCCAAGAGCAGAAAAACGCTACATGCAGCGTTCCATCCACCAGGCGGATGCAACGCAGCGTCAGCTGATGGATGCAACGCAAGGCCATCCATTGCTATCCGTAGCTAATAGAAGTCTATGAGGAATAAAACGGTTTCCCGCAAAGGTTACCGTAATTCCTCAAGGCGTCAGATAGCAACGGATGTCGTTGAAAGCAAGTGTGAAAGCAGCCTAAATCACCTGTAAGGCCACATATGGAATATGGGATCCAGTTTTGAGTTCAACATTTTAAAGTTATTTGGAAGTTAGAGACAAATGTGGGCAATTAGATTATTACAAGGAATGAGGTTGGAAGTGTTTGGCTGGTTTAGCTTAGAAAAAACGCATCTCATAGGAGATCTCATTTATATGTATAAATTCATGCATGGTCAATATAAAGGACTGGCACATGACTTATTCCTTCCAAAGACAATACAAAGGACCAGGGGCATGTCATATGAGTGGAGGAAAGACTATTCCAGCAGCGAAATAAGAAAGGGTTTCATACAGTTAGAGCTGTCAGACTGTGGAATGCCCAAGCACAAGAGTTACTAAGGGCAGACAGTATAAAAAATGTTTTAAATAGGGTTGGTGCTCTTCTTATAACACATGGCATTGTGGGTTATAAAAAAAAATTAGCGATAGAGCATGTATAACTGGTGGAGAAAGGATGATCTTGGTGAACTTTTTAAACCTGTATAACCATTAGAGATGAGTCACCCCCCTGGAGTTCGAGTTCGGGTTCGGTTCGTCGAACGGTGCCCCGTTCGACGAGCCATTCGGCGAACCTCTCGAACCCCATTGAAAACAATGGGAGGCATTCACAAACACATAAAAACACATTATAAATGTACACATACAGTTAATAAACATTGCCATAACACTTACCGGTGCCTGCGATGCGTCCTGCACTCTGTCTCCCGCCGCTTTCCCATTGGTAATCGCTGCATCCTCCCAGTAACCAGCAGTGCTGCAGGACCTATCGTGACGTCAAAATAGCCATGTGACCAGTCACGTGTCTATTATCTCATTGGCTACAGACTGGTTACATGGCTTTGACGTCATGCTAGGTCCTGTCATTGCACTCTCCGCTACACGGTGCACGTTTGTGTATCTCCATGTACCGGCGACATGCTCTGGAACACGGTCGACTCCCCGTTCTGCTTCCCTGTTCCATTATTGACCGGCTGACACAGCCGGTAAATAACGGAGATCACCGTTGCCATAGCAATGCACCTGTTAGCGGTGACGTCACCGCTAACAGCCGCAGCGGCACTGGGAATCACGTGATCAGAGCACCGTTGCTGTGGCAACTCGTCTGTCAGCGGTGACGGTACCGCTAACAGCCAGCAGCACTGATCACTCACGGAGTGAAAAGCCTGCACGAGGAGCAGCGTCTTTCTCTCATGCAGTGCTGCTGATGGAGCAGAGCTGCATGTGTTGAAGGAGAAAGAAGACAGAAGACCATCGATCGTGGTGGGATAAGTGGGAGTAATAAACATGGAGTCTCTAAGTGTGTCTGTGTATTTATTTCTATTAAAGTATTTTTTTCTCTGTGTGGTGTCTTTTTTTTTATCCCTTTATTAGAGATTCTTAATGGCCGGGTCAAACTTGCCTGACATTAAGAATCTCTGGCTTAATACTAGCTAGTAAAACAAAGCTAGTATTAACTCATTATTACCCAGCAAGCCACCATCACCAGGGCAGCTGGAAGAGTTGGGTACAGTGCCAGATGATGGCGCTTCTATGAGAGCGCCATTTTCTGGGGCGGCTGCGGACTGCAATTCTCAGCAGAGGGGCCCAGAAACCTTGGGCTAACCTGTGCTGCGGATTCCAATCCCCAGCTGCCTAGTTGTACCTGGCTGGACACACAAATGGGGCGAAGCCCACGTGTTTTTTTTTTTTTTTTTTTTTTTTTAATCATTTCATGAAATTTATGAAATAATTAAAAAAAGGGCTTCCCTATATTTTTAGTTCCCAGACGATTACAAATAGGCAGCTGGGGGTTGGGGGCAGCTCGTACCTACTTGCTGTACCTAGCTAGTGTGTCGCCCTGGGCAAGCCAGGGGACACAGGTCAAACACCACCACACCCCACACTCCAGGTAGGCACATCACAGCTAACCACAAATCCTTGTTGCCTTCCTCCAGAGGTTGATGATGCACACCAGGGGGTGGGCCAGGCGGTTGGCTCCGCCCACCAAGGAGCTCACAACTCTGGAGGCAGGAAGAAACCAGGCAGATGAGTCCAGGAGGAGGAAGTGGAAGGAGTAACAACAGAGATAGCTCAGGGAGGAGTAGGAGTGAGGTGCTAAAGTGGAGGAGTTAAGAAAGTGAAAGTGAAAGTAGAAAAGGAGAAAAGCGAGTGAAGTGACAGAAGAGAAAGACAGCCTGAAGGGTCCAGCTTTGTGAGGGCCAGAACAGCAAGGTCAGCAACGGCGGTGACTGTCTGGAGGGGGACCGTTTGGAAGTTCCTGGAAGGACCCCGTTGGCTGTGTGCCCGGTGGTCTGGAGCAGTGTTCCGAAGGACAGTCAGCACCAGGGCAGGGGCCTCTCGGACCCCGGCAAGGCTAGGAGTCGCCAGATTTGCCAAATCCGTCAGTGACGGGGACGCAGATCCCCCAACAACCAAGTCCCGATTGAAGGCAACAGCCCAACCAGTATTGGAGAGACACCGCCACCGCCACGGCACAAGTTTCTCAGGGCCAGCGCCTGTGGGCAAAGTGTAGAGCTCCTCCGGCCCAGATTGCAGCCGGGGAGCGGGTAACCGGAGGGAATCCACCGCTACCATCAGTCAACACAGGTGCAAGGAAGAGAGACATCACCGTCACCTACCGGGAGTGCAGGTGCAGCCGTCTGTGGGACCGTCCTACCAGCCGTTGGTTTACCGTACAAACTGTGTCCGTGTGTCAGGCTGAGTGAGTACCATAGTGCCGCAAGGCACAGCGCTGCCCCCGCGTCCCTGCGCCCTCCAGGCCCTACACTTCACATCTCATCACCGGGCCCCGGGATCACCAACCCCTACCCACGGAGGGGCAACACAACACCTGGCTGCTCCGCATCACCATCCCCGGGACCCCCACACTGAGCAGCGGTGGTGCAATCACCACAACCGTGGGTGGCGTCACGAACTATAACAATCCCTTCACCCAACAAACACCCCCCTTTCACTCACGGGCGAGGAGTGTCGCTCGAGACACCCCGGGATCCGGCCCACCGCTCGAGCCACCACTGAACAGCTGCCGGACCCGAGCAGAAGGGGTGAGCGCGGTGTGCTGACACCCTCCTCCCCGCCCGCGACAACTTGGCGTCACGAACAGGATCTTACCGCTCTGCCGTCAGGTAGAGGTGCGCCTTGTTACCGCCGGAGACATCCGGCAGAAAAATTTCAGAAGCCGCCATCTTTGGCGCGAAAAGTTCCCGCTCGAGCGCCTTCTCGAGCAGTAGAGGCGCGAAGGCCAAAACCCCGCCCCCGAGAGAGGAGGGGCCGAAAAGAGCTAAGGGGGACGCAATGGCGGCTGGCCGCATGTGAGCGCGGCTGTGGAAGCAGGGACGCCAGGACCCTGCGGCCATTTACTGGTTCCTGGAAGAGGCCGCTGCTAAAGATGCTGAGTCCGACCAACAACACCGTGGTCCCCGCGCCCGGCATGGCGGCGTGGGTGGAAGTCCGGACCGCCCAGCTAAGCAGCCGTCTGCAGGTCCGCGTGCAGCTCCTCCTGGAGGAGTGGGAGGCCGACATGGTGGAAGTGGTGGCTGCTGTGCGGAGATGCGAGGTGGAGGAAGATTTGGAGGAACGGGTAAGAGACCCACGTCCCTGTATTCCCGAGGGATCGGCCGCTGCGGCTGAGGGGCCCGGCCTACACCCGTTCACCCTGCTGCCTCTCCCGCTGCCCGCGTTAGCTGCTGCTGCCCCGCGACTAGGCCCGCTACCACCACCACCGGTAGCGGTACCCTGCCAATCCGCCCCGGCGGACCGACCTGCAGCAGAAGTTCATGACCACCCTGAACCGCTTCTATGGAAGAAGCCAAAGGCTGAGCCCGTCAGCAAAGATGCACCGGAGGCACGGCGGGGATGCAGCTGCCAGGAGGCAGAGGAGGCCATGTCACAGCGGGGTCCCTCATTACTGAAGGTGCCGGTCGTAGCCGACACGGAGGGACTCTGGCTGGGTCCGTCCCCCGCACATGCTGAACCGGAGCAAACAGAAAGTACTCCCGGCTGGGAGCGGCGGCAACAGCAGCTGCGCAGGGAGATCGATGCCCGAGAGGGGTGTAGAGCGGATGTGCATGCCCGCATGAATATGGAAGAAGATCGCCTGCAGCGAGCTACCATTGGGGTCCAGAGCGGTGCATCGTGTGAAGGTGGCACTAGAGCCCCACGAGTGAGAATGGACTGTTAAGCCGCAAAAGGCAGCGGATGCCCGTTGCACCGTCCCCGTTGGGACCATCACTGAAGTTGCTGTTTGTTTGAAAAGGTTTAGAAAGTTTGAAATGATGAAAATGAAAATGACCGAGTACTTCACCAGATTTGTTTGTGATTTGCAACCGGCTGGAGCCGGCACCGTTGTCCCCGTGGGGACCGTTTAAAGTTTAAATTGCATGGGAACTATCCATGGACAAGCCCGTGAACTTGCAGGGCACCACAAACGTTAAGTGGCTTGTAAATATGTTGGGTACCGTTACCGTTTCCGCAATGCCGCCTCCGGAGAGGCAGGTTGGAGGGAGGGCCCTGAGCAGAGCAGGCCAGGGCCCAGCCACCAAAGGAACCGGTGGCCACCCTCTGGAGGGGAAGGACAGATCCCGCTCGGGTGACTTGTGCTGGACTGTGGGTCAAGGGGTGCTGCCTGGGTTTTAGGGGCAGCATCAGGGCCAGGTTGCTTGGGTGGGAGAGAGCGGAAACCGTGACCGTACACCGTTGCAACGTTAAAAGTAAATGTGCCTCCCGTTTTGGGAAGAGTTCTGATTAAAAATGTTATTTATGTTTTGCTTAACCCTGTTATCCCCTTTTTACAGAAAAATAAAACCGGTGTAGGACGGCAGCCCGCGGACAGTCTGCATTTTGCTAAGGGGGAATGTGTCGCCCTTGGCAAGCCAGGGGACACAGGTCAAACACCACCACACCCCACACTCCAGGTAGGCACATCACAGCTAACCACAAATCCTTGTTGCCTTCCTCCAGAGGTTGATGATGCACACCAGGGGGTGGGCCAGGCGGTTGGCTCCGCCCACCAAGGAGCTCACAACTCTGGAGGCAGGAAGAAACCAGGCAGATGAGTCCAGGAGGAGGAAGTGGGAGGAGTAACAACAGAGATAGCTCAGGGAGGAGTAGGAGTGAGGAGCTAAAGTGGAGGAGTTAAGAAAGTGAAAGTGAAAGTAGAAAAGGAGAAAAGCGAGTGAAGTGACAGAAGAGAAAGACAGCCTGAAGGGTCCAGCTTTGTGAGGGCCAGAACAGCAAGGTCAGCAACGGCGGTGACTGTCTGGAGGGGGACCGTTTGGAAGTTCCTGGAAGGACCCCGTTGGCTGTGTGCCAGGTGGTCTGGAGCAGTGTTCCGAAGGACAGTCAGCACCAGGGCAGGGGCCTCTCGGACCCCGGCAAGGCTAGGAGTCGCCAGATTTGCCAAATCCGTCAGTGACGGGGACGCAGATCCCCCAACAACCAAGTCCCGATTGAAGGCAACAGCCCAACCAGTATTGGAGAGACACCACCACCGCCACGGCACAAGTTTCTCAGGGCCAGCGCCTGCGGGCAAAGTGTAGAGCTCCTCTGGCCCAGATTGCAGCCGGGGAGCGGGTAACCGGAGGGAATCCACCGCTACCATCAGTCAACACAGGTGCAAGGAAGAGAGACATCACCGTCACCTACCGGGAGTGCAGGTGCAGCCGTCTGTGGGACCGTCCTACCAGCCGTTGGTTTACCGTACAAACTGTGTCCGTGTGTCAGGCTGAGTGAGTACCATAGTGCCGCAAGGCACAGCGCTGCCCCCGCGTCCCTGCGCCCTCCAGGCCCTACACTTTACATCTCATCACCGGGCCCCGGGATCACCAACCCCTACCCACGGAGGGGCAACACAACACCTGGCTGCTCCGCATCACCATCCCCGGGACCCCCACGCTGAGCAGCGGTGGTGCAATCACCACAACCGTGGGTGGCGTCACGAACTATAACAATCCCTTCACCCAACAAACACCCCCTTTTCACTCACGGGCGAGGAGTGTCGCTCGAGACACCCCGGGATCCGGCCCACCGCTTGAGCCACCACTGAGCAGCTGCCGGACCCGAGCAGAAGGGGTGAGCGCGGTGTGCTGACACCCTCCTCCCCGCCCGCGACACTAGCATACAAAAATATGGCAAAGCTCAAGTAATTTTTTTTTATAGTTTTTTGGGAAAAAAAAATAAAAAATGCTTCCCTGGATTTTCCATTGACAGTGAAGGTAACACCAAGCAGTGGGGGTAGGCAGCCAGTAGCTGCTTGGATTACCCTTATCTAGCAATACAAAAAATGCAGCGGGAGCCCATATATTTATTTTTTATTATTTAAATAACTAAAAAAAATATGGGCTTCCTTGTATTTTGATTGCCTAACATGACAGTGCTGTAAAAGTAAATCATTAAAAAAATGACGTAGCGCCCCGCGGTATTTTTGATTCTCAGCGCAGTTAAAGCAGACAGCTACAGGTTGCCACCCCCATCTGCCTGGTGTTACCTTGGCTGGCAATCAAAATACAGGGAAGCCCATCAATTTTTTTTTATTTAAAAAAATAGTTAAAAAAAAATGACGTGGGGTCCCCCCATTTTGGATAACCAGCTAGGGCAAAGCAGACAGCTGTAGACTGAAAACCACAGCTGGCAGCTTAACCGTGGTTGGGGATCCAATGTGGAGGTCACCCCAGGCTCTTTTTTATAATTATTTTATAAATAATAATTACAAAAAAGGTAGGGTCCCCCCCAAATTGGATCACCAGCCAAGGTAAAGCGGACAGCTGTGGTCTGGTATTCTCAGGGTGGGAAGGTCCATAGTTATTGGCACTTCACAGCCTAAAAATAGCAGGCCGCAGGTGCCCCAGAAGTGACGCATCCACTAGATGCGCCAATCCTGGCGCTTCACCCCAGCTCATCCAGTGCCCTGATGTAGTGGCAAACGGGGTAATAAATGGGGTTGATACTAGCTGTAAGGTCACCTGACATCAAGCCCAGCAGTTTGTGATGTCATGGCGTCTATCAGATACCAGACATCACAAACTGTCAATACTAACAAAAAAAGTAGACAAAAAAAATGTATTTGAGAAAAATACTCCCCAAAACATTCCCTCTTTCACCAATTTATTGTAAGGAAAAAAAATAAGGGGGTCCCACGATGACTCTGGACCGTCTAGAATATGGGGGGACACGCTCAGGGAAAATATCCCCCATTTTCTAGGAGTGCAGACCCCCCATGTCAGGAGTGTGGGTGCAATGAATCTGCACCCACTCTCCCCGGGTCCACAGCAGCAGAGTCCATGTCGTAAGTGTTGCTACCAAAGCTGCAATGTCCTGCTCATGAAGTAAGGGCATGCCTAATCAGGAAAACTATTCTACATTTCTAAATATTGGTATTTGCTGATATTATTGCTATTCCACCTACCATATATTGGGGATAGGATCTTGGAGATGGAATACCCCTTTAAGTCCAGTTATCCAGCTGAATGAATACTAAACAACAGAGCTCGCTATTTAATGCTTTTTCTTGTGGCATATAACGGACTCTCATGTTTGGTAGTCGCTCAGCAGGGCAACTATGAAATCAAATATCTCCATTTGGAAATATAGTATAGCTCTCCTGATCAACTATGTTCCTTACCTCATGAGCAGGGCATTGCAGTTGCTTACAGATGCATGGTTATCGCCACTCACTGTGTCTGAACACAGGAAGCTGAGCTGACAGCTGCTCTGTGCATGCGGCAGCGTCTATTGTGAAGGAGGGGCCGCGGGGGATCAACACTGCACAGGTACGAGGGTCACCGGGGAACACCGGTGGGGTTATAGGGGGTGACCTGGCAGGGCCTGGCGAGGAGTTTTCTGTCGCATGTGTCATGGCACATGTGACAGAAGTCATAGGAGTAGGGTGAATGCGGCCAGCGCGCTGCTGTGCGCGTGGCCATCTTGGATTTCCGGGAGGGGGTCGGGGGGCACTTTGGTGACACCGGGGGACCGGAGGGGACCGAGGAGGAGATTTATTTCCCATCTGACATGTTTGTTCATGCCAGATGGGAGATAAATAAATAATTTTTTACCGACGATGTCATTTACTGTAACGTGATCATCTGTGTACGGTGTATACCGGTGATCACGTGAGCGGGGACCGGAAAAACCGGCCTGAATCATGATCTCCAGGGTCTCAGCTACCCCCTGAAACCCTGGAGATTTTCTGACTCTGGGGGGCGCTATTCACTTATTTCTGCCTGCTGTTTATAAACTAAATAGGATAAATGAAGTGAGGGGCTCAGTTACATTGATCAATGTGATTGCTAAATATCTCCTTTTTCCTAATATTCATGGCAGGTATGCATTTCATTATTCACACTTTCAAGTTAGCAAGTGGCATTTTTCATTGTATGCTTCAATGTTTTTTGGTATGCTTATAGCATTATAATATTATCTAACTTTGATGTGCAGCCTTATCCTTATATACTATGTATTTTTTGGGCTTGCACTCATAATACATATTAGTGCTCACTTCAGTTATCCTATTTAGTATTATGAAGTTTTTTTTCTGAATGTGAACACAGCTCCGCCCCTTTCGGCCATGTTTTTTCCATCTCCTATATAAGAAAGTCCTTGGTTACCCCTTTCCACACACAGCAGTTTTTAATTGCAATGAGATGACACACAGTTAGGGTCATAGAGCTAGGGACCCCAATGTAGAGATATACCTTGACGAAGTTTTGGGGCTCAGTTACATTGATCAATGCGATTGCTAAATATCTCCTTTTTCCTAATATTCATGGCAGGTATGCATTTCATTATTCACACTTTCAAGTTAGCAAGTGGCATTTTTCATTGTATGCTTCAATGTTTTTCTGTATGCCTATAGCATTATACTATTATCTAACTTTGATGTGCAGCCTTATCCGTATGTGCTGTTTATAAACGGCAGATCAGAATAAGGCTACATTCACGCGACCGATCCTTTTTTGCGGTCCGCAAAAAACGGTCCTTTTTTTTCACGGGTGCATCTGTGTGGCATCCGTTTCCGTTCCGTATACGGTCCGTATGTCATCCGTGCGCCTTCAGTTTTTTTGCAGTACGCAAAAAAAAAATGGAAGGAGGGAAATACATAAATTTACCCAGGATCCATAGCTTCAACCTACAGTGCCTACAAGTAGTATTCAACCCCCTGCAGATTTAACAGGTTTGATAAGATGCAAATAAGTTAGAGCCTGCAAACTTCAAACAAGAGCAGGATTTCTTAACAGATGCATAAATCTTACAAACCAGCAAGTTATGTTGCTCAGATAAATTTTAATAAATTTTCAACATAAAAGTGTGGGTCAATTATTATTCAACCCCTAGGTTTAATATTTTGTGGAATAACCCTTGTTTGCAATTACAGCTAATAATCGTCTTTTATAAGACCTGATCAGGCCGGCACAGGTCTCTGGAGTTATCTTGGCCCACTCCTCCATGCAGATCTTCTCCAAGTTATCAAGGTTCTTTGGGTGTCTCATGTGGACTTTAATCTTGAGCTCCTTCCACAAGTTTTCAATTGGGTTAAGGTCAGGAGACTGACTAGGCCACTGCAACACCTTGATTTTTTTCCTCTTGAACCAGGCCTTGGTTTTCTTGGCTGTGTGCTTTGGGTCGTTGTCTTGTTGGAAGATGAAATGACGACCCATCTTAAGATCCTTGATGGAGGAGCGGAGGTTTTTGGCCAAAATCTCCAGGTAGGCCGTGCTATCCATCTTCCCATTGATGCAGACCAGATGGCCAGGCCCCTTGGCTGAGAAACAGCCCCACAGCATGATGCTGCCACCACCATGCTTGACTGTAGGGATGGTATTCTTGGGGTCGTATGCAGTGCCATCCAGTCTCCAAACGTCACGTGTGTGGTTGGCACCAAAGATCTCGATCTTGGTCTCATCAGACCAGAGAACCTTGAACTAGTCTGTCTCAGAGTTCTCCAAGTGATCATGAGCAAACTGTAGACGAGCCTTGACATGACGCTTTGAAAGTAAAGGTACCTTACGGGCTTGTCTGGAACGGAGACCATTACGGTGGAGTACGTTACTTATGGTATTGACAGAAACCAATGTCCCCACTGCCATGAGATCTTCCCGGAGCTCCTTCCTTGTTGTCCTTGGGTTAGCCTTGACTCTTCGGACAAGCCTGGCCTCGGCACGGGTGGAAACTTTCAAAGGCTATCCAGGCTGTGGAAGGCTAACAGTAGTTCCATAAGCCTTCCACTTCCGGATGATGCTCCCAACAGTGGAGACAGGTAGGCCCAACTCCTTGGAAAGGGTTTTTTACCCCTTGCCAGCCTTGTGACCCTCCACGATCTTGTCTCTGATGGCCTTGGAATGCTCCTTTGTCTTTCCCATGTTGACCAAGTATGAGAGCTGTTCACAAATTTGGGGAGGGTCTTAATTACTCAGAAAAGGCTGGAAAAAGAGTTAATTAATCCAAACATGTGAAGCTCATTGTTCTTTGTGCCTGAAATACTTCTTAATACTTTAGGGGAACCAAACAGAATTCTGGTGGTTTGAGGGGTTGAATAATAAATGACCCTCTGAATAAACTTTTCACAATTTAAAAAAAAAAAAAAAAAAAAAAAAAGAAATAACATTCTTTTTTGCTGCAGTGCATTTCACACTTCCAGGCTCATCTACAGTCCAAATGTCACAATGCCAAGTTAATTCCGAATGTGTAAACCTGCTAAATCTGCAGGGGGTTGAATACTACTTGTAGGCACTGTACATGAGATGGTCACATGTTCACTCCAGTGCCATTTTCTACTGCTTTTCACAGCATAGAGTGCTCCTGTGATTTTCCTGTGCTTGTACACTTCATAACATTATAATGGCAGAAAGACACACAATGTCCCACTCTCCTGCATTTTGTAATTTTGCACCCTTTGGTGCCTTTCATGTGGCACTAAGGGGTGCTTAGCCTTGTATTTACCAAAAAATCAAATAAATTAAAAAAAAATGACGTGGGTTTCCCCCTATTTTTGTAGCCAGCTAGGGTAAAGCAGACGGCTGCAGCCTGCAGACCACAGCTGGCAGCTTCACCTTGGCTGGTAATCCAAAACTGAGGGCACCCCATGCTGTTATTTTAAATTAAATAAATAATTAAAAAAAAAAAAACTCATTGGGGTCCCCCCAAAATTGGATCACCAGCCAAGGTAAAGCGGACAGCTGGGGTCTGATATTCTCAGACTCGGGAGGTCCATGGTTATTTGACTCTCCCTAGCCTAAAAATAGCAGGCCGCAGCCGCCCCAGAAGAGGCGCATCCATTAGACGTGCCTATCCTGGTGCTTCGCCCCAGCTCATCCCGTGCCTTGGTGCAATGGCAAATGGGTTAATATATGGGGTTAATACCAGATGTGTAATGTCACCTGGCATCAAGCCCTGGGGTTCGTGAGGTCAGGCTTCTATCAGATACCCGACATCACCAACCCAGTCAGTAACGAAAGAAAATAGACAACAAACACATTTTTATTTGAAAAAACACTCCCCAAAACATTCCCTCTTTCACCAATTTATTAGAAAGAAAAACAAATCCAGGTCTGCTGTAATCCAAGGGGTTCCCATGATGATCCATACCATAGTCACTGTCCCAGTCAATGAAGAACAGAATGTTCCCCATTGGCTGGGAGAGCAATGCAGTGACCTGAGCTAACATCAATAGGTCAGCCCAGGTCACTGCAGGGCATGACAAGTGCTGCTGTCAGGAGCGAGGTACATTACCTGTGGTGATGATCTCCTGCACTGCTGATAGCAGAGCTGTCACTGACTTCAATGACTGCCGCCTTCACAGCCAAGTATCGCGGGAGCCTGTGACGTCACTGCTAGTCACAGTCTCGGGTCGACAGCGAGAGGAAATGTGAAGCTGCAGCCATGGAGGACAGTGACAGCGCTGAGGTCGGGAGGGCAGGACTTCATCACCGCAGGTAAGCCGAGCGGGGTAATGTGTGTGGAGTGCCAGGTGGGTGGAGCCAAGTGGGGTAATGTGTGCGGAGTGCGAAGTGGGTGGAGTAGCGGGGCCATGTGTGCGGGCGGTGGAATGCAAAGTGGGTGGAGTCTAGCGGGGCCATGTGGCGCTGAGAACGTCAGTGCCGGGGTCTGCATGGCTGGGGACAGGTGAGTGTCAGTGAGTGTAAGTGTGTGTGTGTGTGTGTACATGCCGAGTGCATGAGGGGGCGGAGCTCAGCGGGGAAGTGGCGGCTCCCTGCACATAACTAGGGTAAATATCGTGTTACCATGGAAAGCGCTTTGCTTGGATACCCGATATTTATCTTGGTTACCAGCTTACAGCAGGCTGCCAGCGATGGCTCCATGCACACTGTAGCTGTAAAAAGCCCTGCTTTTGGTGATCAAACTGTTCTCGAAACTAACTCGAACTGTTGAGCTTTTAGCAAAAAGCTTGAGTTCAAGTTCGATCTCGAGCACCCCCAAAATCACTCGAACATGAAATTGGCGAACCACGAACATTGCTCAACTCCAATAACAATATTTATCCATGGTTTTATCACAGTGGACTCAAAATGCATTAGGGTGGGTGGATGTGTTGTCAATTGTCAGTCTTGAGAAGGGATTTGGGTGGAGTCAGACACTCGTTTAATAATGAAGAGCTGCATGCCTCTTCATGAATTTGGATCATCCGACAAGTGATGTGCACCTCCATGTGCCACTCCAGAAATATTACTCCAGTTTTTAACTGAGTAAGATTTCTATAAATGCCAGAACTCATGATGAGTTAAGCCTGCTTTACACCTTTCAATTAAGCATACGATATTGTATGCGATGTGACACGCCCCCATCGTATGTGCGGCACGATCAATTTGTTGACCGTGTCGCCCACTTGATTAAAAGCTGTCACACGTACTTACCCTTCCATACGACCTCGCTGTGGGCGGCGAACATCCACTTTCTGGAGTGGGAGGAACGTTCGGCGTCACACGGCAGCCAGCCAATAGAAGCGGAGGGGCGGAGATGAGCGGGACATAAACATCCCGCCCACCTACTTCCTTCTGTATTGCCGGCGGGACGCAGGTAAGATCTGTTCATCGTTCCCAGGGACTGCGATGTGTGCTGCCTCGGGAACATTGAACAACCCGAGGTGCAATTTTTAGGAAATGAACGACATGTATGCGATGAGCGGATTTACATTCAATCGCAGTCGCACGTAGCTGTCACATGCTACAACACCACTAACAATGGCGGATGTGCGTCACTTACGACGTGACCCCGCCGACACATCGTTAGATATGTTGTAGCGTGTAAAGCGGCCTTTAAACAAGATGTGGCATCAAGACCCCGCTGCTCCCCCTGGTAATACCCCAAAGATGTGCCAAATTTTGTAACTTTTCAAGCAATTTACACCAGAATTCTGGCAAAATTGCTTTGATGAATTGGGGAATTGGGGCCAATGCTTTGCCATGTTGTAAACAAAATCTTGGCTATGGACAGTTTAGTAATTTCCGCTGATTTGAGTGGTTGGCACAATGTGTAGAGCTTCAGTAGCTCACATTGTCGCATATAATCTGCTATGGAATATGTATTACACTATTTGAGTCTCAATGAGGGAGGGACCAGCCAAATGTATAAATAAGAACAGTCCCTCCCAAACATATGTTACTGGGCTACCTCTGTGTGCTCACCAAACTCAGATGTCCTTTGGAAAGGATGATATACTGATCCAGATGGACAACGACCAGAAGCATATGTAAAGATTGGTGAAGAGATGTTTCAATTACAATGAAATAGAGGTGCTGGTTTGGCCCCCAGAGTCCCCATATTCCATATGACACATCTGCACCGGGGCCTGGGTTGACTCATTACCGGGCAGCGGTTCTGCTCCTGGGGCTCCGCGGTGGCGTGGCCCGGTTCCGTGACCCTTGCGGTGTCATTTAGTAAAGAGAAAAAGGATGATGACAATTTATTCGTGACACCATCTGTGGTATGCACAAGTTAGGTATGGCCGCTGCGGGATGGGGACCTCTAGGGCAGATGGTGACGCAGCTTGGTTGGTGTAGCTTTCCACAGGTAGAGCTGGGCCCTAGGGTGGATGGGAGTGGTAGTAGTAGTCGATTGCTGGGGTTGCCGGGTGGGAGGCGCAGTCGAATAACGGAGCGACACAGGGATGCAGTCTCAAGGTTTTTACTCACTGTAGCAGGTTCCAAGGTGCCAGAAACCGCCTTTGGAGTGCTGAGGTTTCACTGCGATGGGCTCCAGCCGATCCCAGGCAGTTTAAAGGTCGAGTCCTTTGCACCTTTCTTATATGTACCTTCCCTGGCCATCTTCCTGCGCTTGCTTCTCCCTCCTGCCTTGAGCCCTCGCTCACTGAACCCTGTGCCAGTGACCGTGGACACTGCTGGGTGGTGTGAAGGTCTATCCCTTGGTCCTTTTGGGTCACCTTCCAGCGAATTCATGTGCAGATATGTCTTTGGTGCTTGCAGTCACCTGAGCCACTGGTTTTACTAGCGGAGTACGTAGGTTCTTCTCCTCTAGCCTAGGGACCAGTCCCCGTGTTGCGGCCAAGTCCTTCCACCCATAGATTCTATGTGGAACAAGGCCACAGAAGGATGTTGCACTTACCGTGGTCTTGACCCCTTCTGTCTGTGCCTGGGCCGAGCAGTACAAGCTCCAGGCCACGGGTCTTCACTCCTCCACTGCTCCTCTCCTTTCCTTCTCTCTCCACACTCCACACTGACTGAATGTTCCCACTCTAAGACTACATTCCCCGGCCTGGCTTCGGGTATTACATGCCATTGCCATGTATGATGAGGTGTTGCTGAGTGAGGGTGTTGTGCTTTGTGTGAACTTGTGGTGACCTCCTCCATACCCAGGATGAAATATCACATCTCTGGATGAGGTACAGTACCTCTGTGGCGACTGAAGCCTCAGGGGTGCCACACACCCATTGTAGCGTTGGGCTTTACCCTTCTCCATGTCATTCTGCGTCCTTCAATTCAAGTTTTCAGAAGGCCTGCATGTGCAGGGAATCTGAGTTTGGTGAGCACCCAGAGGTGGCCCAGTACATACGTTTGGGAGGGACTGCTTTTACTTATACATTTGGGTAGTCCCTCCCTCATTGAGACTCAAAAAGAAGTGGAATAAGTATTCCATAGCAGTTTTCAGTACGCTCATTGTAGCTTTGGGCTTTACCCTCCTCCACAACCATGTCAATCTGCAGCCCTCAATTTCAGAGGGCCTGCAGGTATCAGTAAATCTGAGTTTGGTGAGCACCCAGAGGTGGCCAAGTAACATACTGTATGTTTGGGAGAGGCTGCTCTTACTTATACATTTGAGCGGTACTTCCCTCATTGAGACTCACATAGTGGAATACATATTCCATAGAAGTGTACAATGCGCCCATTGTGGGTTGGGCTTGACCCTCCTCCTCCTTCCGCCATGTCATTCTGCGGCCCTTAATTCAATTTTTGAGCGGGAATGCAGGTGTCAGGAAATCCGAGTTTGATGAGCAGCCAGAGGTGGCCCAGTAACATACGTTTGGAAGGGACTGCTCTTACTTATACATTTGGGTGATCCCTCCTTCATTGAGACTCAGATAGTGGAATACATATTCCATAGCAGTTTACAATGTGCCTATTGTAGGGGTTCACAGCCTGGCTTGTGGCACCCACGTCAGCCACATTAATACTTTGCTAGTGGGCTTGCCAAATACAAAGCAGTACTACTATCATTTTGTTCTGTTTGATGCACTAAATGCACCAGTCCAGTTTCACAAATATTTTGTGGGTCATACATCTTGTCTTGTGACATCCTCATCAGCCACATTAATACGGTGCTAGTGGGCTTGCTAAATACAAAGAAGTACTACTCGCATTTTGGGCTTCCTGGTACAAAGTATTTACTGGTACTTTTTTCACAATATTTTTGGGGTCAAAGTTTGCTGGCTTTGACCATCAACATCTGCAAATATGTAATCAAAACCCAAAATGACAAAAAAGCAAGTTGTTAAGGGATGTGGCCGTGGGCGTGGTGTCAGTGGTGGGCGACAAGGCACTGTGTCAGGTCAGAATAAGCTTGATGCATCCAGTGTTCCTTGCCAAATTTCCTGGTCTGGAACATAAAGTATGTGGAAGCCAGAAGAGCGAGAGCAGATTCTGTCTTGATTGACAGACAAGACCTCTTCGCATTTCTCAAGCAGGAACAAATCTTCCACAGCCACACAGTATACGGTGGATACACAGAAGGCTAGCCCATCCAATCCTTAAAAAGGTCTTCCTTCCTCCCCCCTCATCATCTGTCACAGGAGACATATGACCCCAAGCTTGTCCACTCTGAGGATCTGTTTTGCACGTATCCTTTGGTTGGCTCTGACCTCTCACCATGCAGCATTTAAGAGGGATATGAGGAGGTGGCGTGCATTGATGCACAAGTATTTGAGGACCTACAGCGAGAAGAAAGCCACTTTGAGGAACCTGATTTAATGTGTCTAGAGGTGGAGGCTGATCATGATGAGACACAGTGGCCATCAGGGCAGCCTACAATCTACACTGGGAAGGAGGATGAGATGGAATACTAGGTGGTCCACTGATCCGACCTGCACCGTTGTCATGCATAGCCAGCACAGCAACACAGAGGAAGATGGTAATGTAGCACCAACAGAGGCACCAAGGCATAGTGGTTTGTCCAAATGAGATCTGGGTCAATTGTTCCAAAGAGCACCCCCACTGTGGCCCAAGTCAGGGCAAGGAGGCGTTCAGCTGCTGTCTGGAATTGTTTTTCTGAAAATCTTTCAGAGAAAAACATTGTAATCTGTAGCATCTGCCATACCAAGTTGAGCAAAGACCAGGGCAAAGGCAACCTGAGCACCACCATAGCAGCAAAGCACCCTAGTTGGAGGGCAGAACACCAGGGTACCAAATTTGTGTCTGCTGGTCAAACCACTGCCATGTCACATGTGCTACATCCTTCACAATCTGCTGTCCAGGAAGCAGGCACTCATACATACTGACCACAAGCTGTGATTGCACAGACACAGCAAACATCAACCACATTCACTTCCTTGTCCCAGCGAAACATCCAGTTGTCTGTGCCTGAGGGCTTAGAAAGGAAGCATAAATACCCAGCCACGCACCCATGGGCACAAAACCTAAACTTGCACATTGCGAAATTGCTAGCTGTGGAGATGTTGCAGTTTAGGCTTGTGAGAACACAGTGATTCCATGATCTCTTGCCTGTGGCTGTCCAACAATACAGTGTTTCCAGCCACCACTATTTTGCCCAGTGTACCGTCCCTGCTTTACACAAGCATGTGTTAAACAATCTCAACCATGCTCTGACCAACATCGTAACCAGGTAGGCCCACCTAACAGACACATGGACAAGTTGTTGAGAAGAGGGACAATACATATCTTTCATTGCACACTGGATGAGCCTTGTGGAGGCTGGGACAAAGTCACAAACTGAAATATCACACATTCTTACCCACGCCAAGAATAGCAGGCCCAACTTCTATCAGGGTTTCCGCCTCATCATATGCCACTTTCTATCTCCCCTCCTTCTGCTCCTCTTCCTCTGCTGAATTACCCTCCCCATCACTGCCAAGCTGGGAGCTGTGCAGCAGCACATGGGCAAAGCAGCAACACGCTCTGTTGAAGCTGATCTGTTTAGGTTAGAAACCACAAACTGCAGTAGAGCTTTGCAAAGCTATAAAAGAACAGACCGATCAGTGGCTGTCCCCGCTGCACCTCCAACCTGGTGTGGTCATCTGCGATAATGGGCATAACCTGGTGGTGGCTTTAAAAATCGGAAAGCTGGTACACGTGCCATGCATGGATCACATGCTGAATCTAGTTGTTCAGAAATTTCTCAAAACATACCCTGACTTGCCGTACTTACTTAAGAAGGTATGCCGTATTAGCGCCCATTTCCGCCGTTCCTCTACCGATTTTGCTGGTCTTACAGTGCTCTAAAAGTACTTGAATTTGCCAAGTCACCGACTTATGTGTGACCTGGCCATGTGGTGGAACTCTACATATCATATGTTGGCAAGGATTAGTGAGCAGCAGAGGGCAGTAGCTGAATACCAGCTTCAACATGCCCGTCAGACTGAGAGTCAGCCACCACACATAACTGAGTGGGTGTGGATCGCTGATATTTGTGAGGTTCTTGATAACTTTGAGTACTGCGCCAAACTCGTGAGAGAAGATTAGGCTATTATCACCTTAAATATTCCACTGCTGTGTCTGTTGAAACAATCACTGGATAATCTCAAAGAGGAAGGTTTGAGTGCGCAGCATGTGGCTATAGAGCCAGATTTCCCAATGGGTGATACTACCCAGCTCAGCCAATATTTTGAGGCAACATTGGGTATTGATGATGAGGATGAGGAGGGAGAGGACTTGTTTTTCTGTGTTACCGAGGGGACTCCCAATTCTACACAGGGGACTCTCAACCCCAGCTTCATGTGGGTCCAACATGGAAGGGCTGGAAAGGAGGAGGTGGAGGAGGAGGTGAGTCAGCATGAGGAGAGGATGGGTATTGTTCCTCCTGGTTGGGACACAGAACATTTGCCTGTTTGCTGCTTGGCCCACATGGTACAGTTCATCTGTAAGTGTCTGTGGCAAGACCCTCTCGTGATACACATTTTATCCAACAACCTATACTGGTTGGCCACCTTTCTGGACCCACGATACAAGGAGAAATTTCCCTCTCTACTTTTGGAGTCACCAAAGGGTTGCACAATGGAATCCTTCAAGAAGGTCATTGTAGATCAGTTGCTGAAAACATCACCCTCAGACATTGCTGGTGGCAAAATTACCAACTTTTTTCAAACCAAAGATTAAGGCTATGTGCGCACTTACCGGATTTTGCCGCGGATTTTTTTGCGGTTTTGCTGCATGTTTCGCTGCAGAAAATGTTCATAACATCTCTGCAGTGAATCACCAGCAAAACCTATGGGAAAAAAAAATCCTGTGCGCACTAGGCGGAATTTGACAGCTGCATGTTTTGCTGCGGGATTCCCCTAGGCGGAATTTGACAGCTGCATGTTTTGCTGCGGGATCTATCTATCCCTCTATCTGTCTGTCTATCTATCTATCTATCTATCTATCTATCTATCTATCTATCCCTCTATCTGTCTATCTATCCCTCTATCCCTCTATCTATCTATCCCTCTATCTATTCTTCTGTCTCTTTAGCTATCTATCTCAGAGTGAAATGACTTTTTTTTTTTTTTTCAATGTGCTTTATTGCATTGAATGCAATAAAGCACATCCCAACCCGCACGCGGCAAAACCGCAGCAATACCACGAACAATACCGCGGTAAAACCGCAGCAAACCGCGGCAAACCGCATGCGGTTTTTGGGTGCGGTTTGCCGCGTTTTTTTACCGCGGGTGCGGTAATCTTTGAATGCCTGCGGAATTTTCTTGAGAAAATTCCATTTTCCAGTGCGCACATAGCCTCATGGGGAGAGACACAAACACCAGGTCCAACAGTGTTGGGGGGAATATGTGAGCAAACTGGGCCATTTTCAATAAACCAGCACATGGGCTATTTGTGTCTCTACCAATGCAAAGGAGAGAGATGTTGCCTAACATGGTCAAGGGGTACTTAAGTGACCATACCTGTGTCCTTTCTGGCTCTTCACTTCCCTTTAATTTTTGGATGTCCAAGCTGAACACTTGGCCCAACCTCTCCTTAAACGCTTTGGAGGTGCTGGCCTGCCTGGCTGCTATTGTAATGTCAGAGTGTGTTTTCATTTCTGCTGGGGAAATAATCAATGATAGGCGCACACGCCTCTCCACAGAAAATGCAGACAGACTTACTCTGATTAAATTCAATAAGGACTCTATGGTTTGTAATCCCTCCAGATGAATATATTTCAAATATTTGTATATCTAATTTTATATTCCATCACAGTGAGCTTACTGCAATGCAAAATGGTATTTCCCTATCTATGTCATATTGTATACTTTTTTGAAAATTCTATTAAAAAAAGTACACATTAAAAAATGTTTTATTTTGTCAGAATTTAACTTGACGCTCCTTTTTTTTTTAAGTAAAAACCTGAATGGAGACCGGCTTCCTCAGTAATGATGGCAATAGTTTATTTTTGAGATGTATTCAGTTCCCTGTAACTTGACGACAAAATCAGTGTTCTGTTAGAGCATAATGTTTCCTGATACACAGTCCTTGTAGAGATAAGTATTTGGCTTTTCAACCATGAAAATAAAATCAGCAATTTTCACTGTAAACTGCATACGTGATACAAGAATAAAAGGTGTTTTAACCGAGTGGGCTCCTTTAATTGACTTCTCATATCTAATTACGATATTTTATGCTAAACCCAGCATTATTTAGTATACTGCATCTGACTGTTGTAAAGAAAATGAACAGATTTCACGTGTCATTTAACACAAGTGCCTTATTCATTTTTGTGTGACCAGTTTGTGTGCTGTAATGAGATATGATAACTGTGCATTTGATTTAATAACTTCGGGTGAGAAGGTTCGGGGACATGAATTTAAATATTTCCAATTCACTACAAAGGAATGTATCAAAAAGAAGATAAATTCCAAGCGGCGATGTGAATGCAAGTACATTACATGTCCGGTGGAGGAAGCGTGTCATGCTCGGCTTGTTATATGTTGTGTCTCTACGCCATAAACATAATACAATTTCTATGAAACTATCAAATTCACTGTCTGCTGGCATTGTGTGACTTTATCTCCTGCAGTTTTGTTAGTAGAGATTGGAACAGAATATTGTTCTCACCAGTAACACTGCATATATGCTGTAGAATGGAAGGAAAAAAGAACGTATTCGCCCTGCATGGCATGGAAAATACACAGACCTAATTATATATTGTATAAAATAACTATGTATACATTGTATCTACAAGATGTTTGTTCTCTGATATCACATTTCATATTTATTAATTTACATTTCTCCTCTGTATTTGTAATAAGAGTGAAATGGAGTTTTACTATTAATATGTACTGGTATGTGCAGTATGAAAGTGAATTCAGAGGAAATACAAGGGCATCTCAAGAAATTAGAATATCCTCAAAAAGTTAATTTAGTTCATGAATTCAATACAAAAAAGGGAAACACATTATATAGAGTCATTACACACAGAGTGATCTATTTCAAGTGTTTATTTCTGTTAATGTTGATGATTATGGCTTACAGCCAATGAAAACCCAAAAGTCATTATCTCAGAAAATTAGAATATTATATATCAACTGAAAAAATGATTTTACACTCAGAAATGTTGTCGCCTACTGAAAAGTCTGTACAGTAAAGGCACTCAATACTTGATTAGGACTCCTTTTGCATGAATTACTGCATCAATGCGGCGTGGCATGGAGGCGATCAGCCTGTAGCACTGCTGAGGTGTTATGGAAGCCTAGGTTGCATTGATAGCAGGCTTCAGCTCATCTGCATTGTTGGGTCTGGTGTCTCTTATCTTCCTCTTGACAAAACCCCATAGATTCTCTTTGCTGGCCAATCAAGCACAGAAAAATGGATCCCACTCTGATCATCCTCAGATAAATCTCAAATCAGAGTCGAATTAGCATAATCGACCATTTTTCTCAGATGGAGAACATATGGTCAGTTTGATACTATTACATCGGCTTCACAAGAGAATATACAAAAATCACCACAATATCATCCAGAAAACTTTTTTTTCCTCACTTGTCATCCGTATTTAAACTGTTATTTTTACAGCAGAAGTTATTAACAATTTACAAAACAATTGACAGTTTGTTATGTTAGAGAATAATGTTTTTGTCAAAAACCAAATGCTATATGGAAGTTCCCGATAGACTTGAATGGGTGAGTCTGACATGACCTAGGGAAGAAACTAGTTCAAGCTGATATTTATATTATATGCAGATTAGAGTTGAGCGAAGTTCGAGTTGAACGGTTCGCCAATTTCATGTTCGAGTGATTTTGGGGGGTGTTCGAGTCGTTCGACGAACTCGAACGATTTGCTTAATGTTCGGCAGTTCGAGTTACGTTCGAGAACGGTTCGATCACCAAAAGCGTGGCTTTTCACAGTAAGTATGTGCGCACATTGCGTATCTGCATGCATCCTGCATCCCCAGCACAATCCCTCTCTCTTTCCTACTCACCGATCACGGGCGCGAGGCTGCACGGCTGTCACAAATCTCCGGCGGCTTTTTCTCTTTTGAAAATGGCTGCCGCTTCATTATTCAATCAGGTATTCCGTGCCTTCCTCGCCCATCGGCGCCTATGATTAGTTGCAATCAGGCACACTCCCACGATGAGTGACAGATGTCTCACTACAACCAATCACAGCCGCTGGTGGGCGGGTCTAAATCGTGCAGTAAAATAAATAAATAATTAAAAAAAAAAATGCGGTTCCCCCCAATTTTGATACCAGCCAGGATAAAGCCACACGGCTGGAGGCTGGTATTGTCAGGATGGGGAGCGCCATGTTATGGGGAGCCCACCACCCTAACAATATCACCCAGCAGCCGCCCGGAATTGCCGCATCCATTAGATGTGGCAGTCCCGGGACTCTACCCAGCTCATCCCGAATTGCCCTGGTGCGGTGGCAATTGAGGTAATAATGGGGTTAATCATGACAAGCGTCTCCCTGAGACACCTTAGTAACCTGTAAGTGAAAGTAAAGAAACACACACAACGAAAAATCCTTTATTTGGAATAAAAGACAAAAAAAACACCTCATTTACCTCTTTATTAATCCCCAAACAACAATCCAGGTCTGAATTAATCCATACGACACTGTCAGCTCTGCTACATCAAGATGACAGGAAGCACTGTAGAACACAAGCGCTTTGTGTCCTCTCCACGCAGCACCTGAAGTGAGCCACGCTGTCACCGGAGACTTCACTCTGCATTGCAGAGGTCAAGTTAACCAAATCTTCCTATGTTTCTCATTAGAGGCAGTGGCTCAATGGTTAAAGCTACTGCCTAGGGAGCATTACTTAATGAGTTCAAGTCCCGGCTGCCCCGGTAAAGAATTTAATTTATTTTTAATTTTAAATTATAATTATTATTTATTTATAATTATAATTTAATTATGCACTGAGGGGAGGAGCCGAACATCAGCTGTGAGCCGCGGGCCACACCTCTAAAATCGGAGCAGTTCACGGAATGAGGCTGCATTGCTCTCTTCTTTCTCTCTTCTCTCTCTCTTCTCTCTCTCTTTTCGCTCTCTCTTTTCTCTCTCTCTTTTCTCTCTCTCTTTTCTCTCTCTCTCTTTTTTTCTCTCTCTCAGACCTGGCGATGATCAGCTGATGCGGTCACCTGACGGAATCAGCTGACACTAAAAGTCGAGCCATGAGGCTGGCTTTTTACCGCCCCGCCGGCTAAACTATCAACTGCTCCTGTTGGACAGGGGTCTGCACAGAAGTGTGTAGTTTGTTTTTGTTTTTGTTTTTTTGCACTGATGCATCAGCTGATTGTATAAAAGCTGTTTATACAATCAGCTGCAGTGTCATGTGATTCAGGCCCTTGAACCTGACACATCTGATCGCTTTGCCTTCCAGCAAACCGATCAGATGATATTGGATCCGGATTGGACGGCACGGGACCGTTGACTCAGGATTACTGCGGAGGGGGGTTCTTTATTTCAATAAAGATGGAGTCACTAATTGTGTTGTGTTTTATTTCTAATAAAAATATTTTTCTGTGTGTTGTGTTTTTTTATCTGTGCTAAAAATTCATACTGGCCATGTCAAATATTGGCATGACACCATGAATTTCGGGCTTAGGGCCAGTTAATAATATACAGCTAGCCCTAACCCCATTATTACCCAGCGAGCAACCCGTCACCAGGGCAGCTGGAAGAGTTGGATACAGCACCAGAAGATGGCGCTTCTATGAAAGCGCCATTTTCTGGGGCGGCTGCGGACTGCAATTCGCAGCAGGGGTGCCCAGAAAGCTTGGCACCCTGCTGTTATGATCCAGAACCATGGAAGACCACCATAAATCATTGGTAAAAGGTGACAAGAGCATTGGCAACTAATCTGGCCGCCATCCTCTTACTAACCGCCACAACTAGCAGTAGCCGAGGGGTAAACTAACATCCTGTGCACCGCGAACCCAGCCGAAGAACTAGCTATCCTAAAGGAAGGAAAGATGAATAACTCTCTGCCTCAGAAAATAGATAAAGAATAGCAAGCCCCCCACATTCAAAGACTGCGGTGATATAGGAAAACACAACACACAGATAGATAATAGGATTAGCAAAAGGCTAGGCCCTACTGACTAAATAGGACAGGACAGGAAAGGGACTGATGGTGGCCAGAGAAAAACCCTTGTCATATCAATGAACAGAAAGCAGGAACCATTACAAATTCAAGAAGCAACAAACAAATGGACTTATAGGAGCAATACTCCAAACATAACTACAGGGAGCTTCCCAGCTAAGCAACTGAGAGGGAAGATCCCTGCATGCAAATAAACTGAAAACAACCGCAGAAAATTACAAACTCAGATAAGAGCAAAAAGAACCAAACAAAAAATAAAGAGCCAAGCACTTATCTGGGGTAGATGTGGTCTGGAGCAGGATGAAGCAGGCTGGTGAACAAAGAACAACTGACATCCGGCATAGCCTGCTATCAAACCAGGGTTTAAATAGGCAGAGAGTTAGCAATGGAAACGCCCATTGCTCAACACACCTGGTCTCTGACCAAACTATTCCTGGCCACAAGAGGGAGCCTCACAGCAGCAAAAGCATAACTGACATTCACAACAGTACCCCCCCCTTGAGGAAGGGTCACCAAACCCTCACCAACGCCACCGGGTTGCTCAGGATGAGCATGATGGAAGGCGCGACCCAACCTGTCCGCATGAAAGTCAGAAGCCACAACCCAAGAGTTATCCTCCTGCCCATAACCCTTCCATTTCACAAGGTACTGAAGCCGTCGCCTACTGCGACAGGAATCCAGAATTTTTTCAACCTCCTACTCCAGATCCCCTTGTACCAAAACAGGGTCAGGAGGCGCTGCTGCAGGAACTGTTGGCTCCACATGTCTCTTCAACAAGGACTTATGGAAGACATTGTGAATCTTAAATGACACAGGCAGAGTCAAACGGAAAGATACAGGGTTTATAATCTCCGAAATCTTATAAGGTCCAATAAATCTGGGCTTAAATTTAGGAGATGGAACTTTCATAGGAATATTTTTAGAGGACAACCACACCATGTCCCCCACTTTAAACCGGAGACCAACAGTCCGACGCCGGTTGGCAAATTTCTGGGCAGATTCTTGGGATTGAAACAATTTATCCACTACCTGCCCCCAAATCTGCTGCATTCTGTTTACCACCAAATCCACCCCTGGACAATCAGGCGCCTAAAGCTGCCCCGAGAGGAACCTGTGGTGATACACAAAATTGCAGAAAAAGGGGGACACCAATGTGGTAGAGCTAGCTCTATTGTTAAGGGCAAATTCAGCCAAAGGCAAAAACGAAACTCAGTCATCCTAATCCGCAGAAACAAAACACCGTAAATAGGTCTCCAGGGTCTGGTTAGCCCTTTCAGTCTGACCGTTGGTCTGAGGATGAAATGCCGAGGAGAAAGACAGCTGAACACCAAATTTGGAACAAAAAATCCTTCAAAATCTGGTTACAAACTGCACCCCTCTGTCAGAAACAATGTTTTCGGGAATACCATGCAAACAAACAACATGTTGGAAAAACAAAGGCACCAACTCTGATGAAGACGGCAACTTAGATAGGGGAACCCAGTGGACAGTCTTGGAAAATCTATCACAGATCACCCAAATCACAGTCATTTTCTGAGAGACGGGAAGCTCTGAAATAAAATCCATAGAGATGTGCATCCAAGGTTTCTTAGGTACCGGCAAAGGCAATAATAGCCCACTAGAACATGAACAACAGGGCTTGGACCTAGAACAAACTCCACACGACTGCACAAAACTATGGACATCCCGGAACAGAGAAGGCCACAAAAAAGAGCGGCTCACAAGGTCCCGAGTACCAAAAAAGCCAGGATGACCCGCCAAAACAGAACAATGAACCTCAGAGACAACTCGGTCTCTCCATTGGTCCGGGACAAACAGTTTCCCTGTAGGACATCTCTCAGGTTTATCCCCCTGAAATTCCGCCAGTGCCAACCACAGATCAGGCGAAATGGCCGAGAGAACTACACCATCATTCAGGATAGTAGACGGCTCGACAACCTCCAAAGAGTCAGCACAGAAACTCCTGGAAAGGGCATCAACCTTAACATTCTTTGTGCCTGGCAAAAAAGAGACCACAAAATTAAACCGGGTAAAAAACAAAGCCCACCTGGCCTGCCGAGGATTCAAACTCTTGGCAGATTCCAGATAGGTAAGATTCTTGTGGTCTGTAAGCACCACAACTTGATGTCTAGCCCCCTCCAACCAATGTCTCCACTCTTCAAATGCCCACTTCATAGCCAATAATTCCCGGTTCCCCACATCATAATTCCGTTCAGAAGGAGCAAACTTCCGAGAGAAAAAGGCACCGGGCTTAAGTTTACCCGAAGTAGCGTCTCGTTGAGACAGAACAGCTCCTGCTCCGATCTCTGAGGCATCGATCTCAACTTGAAATGGGCGAGACACATCAGGTTGCTGCAGGACTGGGGCAGAAGTGAATTGCCTCTTAAGCTCCTGGAAGGCCACAATCGCCTCTGGGGTCCAATGCTCAGCATCAGCCCCCTTCTTGGTCAAATCTGTCAGAGGCTTGACAATGGCAGAAAAATTGGCTATAAATTTATGGTAAAAATTAGCAAACCCCAAAAACTGCTGCAGGGATATTAGAGAAGTCGGTTGCACCCAGTCGTAAATAGTCTGAAACTTAACCGGGTCCATTTCGATAGCGGAGGGAGACAAGATGAAGCCCAAAAAGGAAATCCTTTGCACCCCAAAGAGGCACTTTGACCCCTTAACGTACAGTGCATTATCCTTAAGTATCTGAAAAACAACCCGTACTTGCCCAACATAAGAGTCCCAATCATCAGAAAAAATCATGATGTCATCCAAATAGACAACCAAAAATTTACCAATAAGGTCCCGAAAAATATCATTCATGAAGGCCTGGAAGATGGAGGGGGCATTAGTGAGCCCAAAAGGCATCACTAGGTACTCAAAATGCCCCTCAGGAGTATTAAAAGCCGTCTTCCATTCATCACCCTCCTTAATGCGGATGAAATTATACGCACCCTTGAGATCCAGTTTCGTAAACCATTTGGCACTCTTCACTCTAGAGAAAAGATCAGACATCAGAGGCAAAGGGTACTGATATTTGATCGTAATTTTAGTAAGAAGACGTTAATCAATACAAGGTCTCAACGACCCATCTTTCTTAGCAACAAAGAAAAAGCCAGCACCCAAAGGAGAAGAAGAGGACCAAATGTGCCCCTTCTCCAATGATTCCCTGATGTATGACCGCATGGCATCATGTTCGGGCACAGACAAGTTGAAATCCGCCCCTTGGGAAATTTACAACTAGGGACAGCTCAATGGCACAGTCACAGTCCCGGTGTGGGGGCAGAGAATCAAATTCCTGGTCATTAAATACATCACGGAAATCAGACAAGAAGGCCGGAACATCAACTGCCTGAGCAGATGTGGAAGACACGGAAAGGTCCTGATGAACACCGTGACAACCCCAACTAGCTACCGACAAGGATATCCAGTCAAGAACCGGATTATGGGTCTGCAACCACGGAAATCCCAGTACCAAGGTATCCTGTAGATTATGCAATACTAAAAATCTACAAGTTTCCTGATGCGCTGGTGAAACTCTCATAGGCACCTGGGTCCAAAATTGGGGTTTATTTTGCACCAAAGGGGTAGCATCAATGCCCCTTAAAGGAATAGGAGTTTGCAAAGGAACCATGGAGAAACCACAGTCCCTAGCAAACCCAAAATCCATCAAATTGAGCGCTGCCCCTGAGTCCACAAAGGCCAATGCAGAAAAGGAAGACAATGAGCAAATCAATGTGACAGACAAAAGAAACTTTGGTTGCAAAGAACCCACAGTAAAGGTACCGTCACACTAAGCAACATCGCTAACAACATCGCTAGCAACATCGCTGCTGAGGCACAACTTGCTAGCGATGTTGCTGTGTGTGACATCCAGCAACTACCTGGCCCCTGCTGTGAGGTCGCTGGTTGTTGCTGAATGTCCTGGACCATTTTTTAGTTGTTGCTCTCCTGCTGTGAAGCACACATCGCTGTGTGTGACAGCAAGAGAGCAACAACTGAAGCGAGCAGGGAGCAGGGAGACGGCTTCTGCGGACGCTGGTAACCAATGTAAATATTGGGTAACCAAGAAGCCCTTTCCTTGGTTACCCGATATTTACCTTCGTTACCAGCGTCCGCCGCTCTCACGCTGTCAGTGCCGACTCCCTGCTCCCTGCATACGTAGCTGGAGTACACATCGGGTAATTAACCTGATGTGTACTCTGGCTAGGAGTGCAGGGAGCCAGCGCTAAGCGGTGTGCACTGGTAACCAAGGTAAATATCGGGTTGGTTACCCGATATTTACCTTAGTTACCAAGCATCGCTGCCACGCGTCGCTGCTGGCTGGGGGCGGGTTGCTGGTGAGATCTGCCTGTGTGACAGCTCACCAGCAACCCGTGTAGCGACGCTCCAGCGATCCAAGCCAGGTCAGGTTGCTGGTGGGATCGCTGGAGCGTTGCTTAGTGTGACGGTACCTTAACAGAAGTAGCCAATCTCCTTTCACGTTTAGGGCAGAAAGAGATATTATGAGAAGCGTCTCCACAATAGAAGCACAGTCTATTCTTCCGTCTGGACCACTGCCGACCAGCATTAGAAAGGACCCTATCACACTCCATAGGCTCCAAAGGCTGTTCCACAGGCACAAACCAGCAGGTATCTTCCTGTGCTCACGTAACCGCCTATCAATCTGAATGGCTAAGGTCATAGAGGCATCAAGACCAGAAGGGACAAGGAATCCCACCATTACATCCTTCACAGTATCAGCAATAACCTTCCGAAAAAGCGCCACAAGCGCGTCATCATTCCATTTGGTAAGGACCGCCCACTTTCGAAAATCCTGACAAAACGTTTCTGCAGAATCCAAACCCTGAGTTAAGGACAACAAGGCCTTTTCTGCTTGGTCCACAATATTGGTTCATATAATAAACCCAAGGCCTGAAAAAAGGAGTCCACATCACTGAGAATCGGATTATCAGACGCTAAAGAGAAGGCCCGGTCCTGAGGGTCACCACGCAGCAGGGAGATGACAATTTTAAGCTAATGTACGGGATTCCCTGAGGACTTAGGGCGCAGGTCAAAAAATAATTTACAATTATTTTTGAAGCTCAAAAATCTCAACCTATCTCCCGAAAAAAATTCAGGAACGGGAATCTTAGGCTCTGCAAGGGGAGTCTGTGCAAGATAAGACTCTAGACGAGGAACCTTAGCATCAAGATGAGCAACACGCTCACCTAATTCATCCATGCTAGAAAAAAAGAAATCTTCCACGGAACCCAAAGAAGAAGAGAAAAATACCAAAAAAAAAAATTCTCAACAGACTTTTCCCTTTTTTTTTTTTTTTCCTTCTTAAGAGTACCCTTTAAATTTGTTGGCCGGATGTACTGTTATGATCCAGAACCATGGAAGACCACTATAAATCATTGGTAAAAGGTGACAAGAGCATTGGCAACTAATCTGGCCGCCATCCCCTTACTAACCACCACAACAAGCAGTAGCCGAGGGGTGAACTAACATCCTGTGCACCGCGAACCCAGCCGGAGAACTAGCTATCCTAAAGGAAGGAAAAATGAATAACTCTCTGCCTCAGAAAATAGATAAAGCATAGCAAGCCCCCCACATTCAAAGACTGCGGTGAAATAGGAAAACACAATACACAGATGATAGGATTAGCTAAAGGTCAGCCCCTACTGACTAAATAGGACAGGAAAGGGAATGATAATGGCCAGAGAAAAACCCTGCAAAAATCCAAAAACCTGATAGTACAAAAAAGCCCTCAGATCTCTAGATCTGAACTCTGTCCTATACCAGGCATTCTTGTCATACCAATGAACAGAAAGCAGGAACCATTAAAAATTCAAGAAGCAACAAACACATGGACTTATAGGAGCAATACTCCAAACATAGCTGCAGGGAGCTTCCCAGCTAAGCAACTGAGAGGAAAGATCCCTGCATGCAAATAAACTGAAAACAACCACAGAAAATGACAAACTCAGATAAGAGCAAAAAGAACCAAACAACAAATAAAGAGCCAAGCACTTATCTGGGGTAGATGTGGTCTGGAGCAGGATGAAGCAGGCTGGTGAACAAAGAACAACTGACATCCGGCATAGCCTGCTATCAGACCAGGGTTTAAATAGGCAGAGCGTTAGCAATGGAAACGCCCATTGCTGAACACACCTGGTCTCTGACCAAACCATTCCTGGCCACAAGAGGGAGCCTCAAAGCAGCAAAAGCATAACTGACATTCACAACACCCTGCGCTGTGGATTCCAATCCCCAGCTGCCTAGTTGTACTTGGCTGGACACAAAAATTGGGCGAAGCCCACGTCATTTTTTTTTTAATTATTTCATGAAATTCATGAAATAATTAAAAAAAAAAAGGGCTTCCCTATATTTGTAGTTCCCAGCCAGGTACAAATAGGCAGCTGGGGGTTGGGGGCAGCACGTAGTTGCCTGCTGTGCCTGGCTAGCATATAAAAACATGGCAAAGCCCACGTAATTTTTTGGGGGGACAAAAAACTCCTCCATACAGTCCTGGATGGAGTATGTTGAGCCTTGTAGTTCTGCAGCTGCTGTCTTCTGTCTGTCTGTATGCAGGAGAGCAGACAGCAGCTGCAGAACTACAATGCTCAGCATGCTGCATCCAGGACTGTATGCTGGAGGGAGAGATAGGGGGAGCAGAACTACAAGGTTCAGCTTGCTCCATTCACTAGTGTATGCAGGAGAACAGACAGCAGCTGCAGAACTACAAGGCTCCGCATCCTCCATCCAGGACTGTATGCAGGAGTTTTTTGCCCCCCCCCCCCAAAAATGACGTGGGCTTCACCATATTTTTGTATCCTAGCCAAATACAGCAGGCAGGTACAACTGCCCCCAACCCCCAGTGAGAGTGAGCAAAAGCTGCGGGCTGTAAGCGGTGACATAACCGCTGCCACCATTACTATAGCAACGGCAATCTCCGATCACGTGATTCCCGGTGCCGCTATTTACTGGCTGTGGCAGCCAGTCCCTGCATGTGGGCTGACTCTGTAAAGAGCGCCCACATGCAGGAACGGGGAAGCCGACCATGTGCCAAAGCATCTTGCCGGTACACGGAGATGCTGGAACGAGCACCGCGTACTGGAGAGATGCACTGACAGAACCTAGCATGATGTCTAGCCATGTGACCAGTCTGTAGTCAATGAGATAATAGACACGTGACTGGTCACATGCTATTTTCACGTCACGGAAGGTCCTATCATCAGTGCTGGTTACCGGGAGGACGCAGCGATCATCGGAAGGAAAAGCGGCGGGAGACAGAGTGCAGGACACGTCGCGGGGACCTGTAAGTGTAATGGCAATGTTTATTAACTGTATGTGTACATGTATAATGTGTTTTTGTGTTTGTGTTTGCCTCCCATTGTTTTCAATGGGGTTCGAATTGGTTCGTCGAACGTTCTACGAACTTGTCCTCCGTTCGACGAACCGAATCGAACTCGAACTCTAGGGGGTGGCTCATCTCTAATGCAGATATGGTTAGTGAAAAAAAAAACACTCACCCAAGTAGCCAAATTGAATAACGTTGGTCCTAGTGCTGTCTGTTTTTTTTACTGTGTGAACTTACCCTTATTGTGCATTCAGATGTCTGTGTACATTGGTCTGATCGTGGACTGCAATGCATAGACTGGCCATGGGTCTCCAGACCAGTGCAAGACAGCTTCATATATTTCTACGAGGCTGTCACTCTTAGGATTGGAGACCCATGGCCAGTCTGTGCATTTCATGTCCTTGATCAGGCTTAAGTGCACAAATATCTGAATGCACTCTTAGGGGCACTTTGCACACTGCGACATCGCAGGTGCGATGTCGGTGGGGTCAAATTGAAAATGACGCACTTCCGGCATCGCATGCGACATCGCAGTGTGTAAAGGCTGGATGATACGATTAACGAGTGCAAAAGCGTCGTAATCGTATCATCGGTATAGCGTCGGCGTAATTCATAATTACGCTGACGCAATGGTCCGATGTTGTTCCTCGCTCCTGCGGCAGCACACATCGCTGTGTGTGAAGTCGCAGGAGCGAGGAACGTCTCCTACCGGCCTCACTGCGGCTTCCGTAGGATATGCGGAAGGAAGGAGGTGGGCAGGATGTTTACATCCTGCTCATCTCCGCCCCTCCGCTCTGATTGGCCGCCTGCCGTGTGACGTCGCAGTGACGCCGCACGACCCGCCCCCTTAACAAGGAGGCGGGTCGCTGGCCACAGGGACGTCGCACGGCAGGTGAGTGTGTGTGTGAAGCTGGCGTAGCGATAACTTTCGCTACGCCAGCTATCACCACATATCGCTGCTGCGACGGGGGCGGGCACTATCGCACTCGGCATCGCAGCATCGGCCTGCGATGTCGTAGTGTGCAAAGCCCGCCTTAGAGTGTTGTCTAGAGATGAGCGAACCGGCCGTGGTTCGGCTCGAGTTCAGTTCACCGAACGGAGGTCTCGTTCGAGTTCGGTTCGGTGAACCACTCGAACCGCATAGGAAACAATGGGAGGCAACACAAACACATAAAAACAGCTAGAAAACACCCTCAAAGGTGTCCAAAAGGTGACAAACAACTCACAACACAAACACATGGGAAAGTGACAAGGACATATACTCATGCGAAAACAAAAGAGCTGGACAAGGAAAAAGAGGAAGAGACACAGATATAGGCATGGCATGCCCTTCTAAAATCATGTAAATCACCGCAAGATTACTCCAAGCGGCGTCTCCATTTTTTCCAGCTCTGTGCATCTTGGATCATTTTTAAAAACAATGTAAGCAAGGGTTACGCCAAGCGGAGTCTCCCTTTTTTCCAAAAATTGGGCCCCACACACACCCACCCATTCAGTGGCAGCACTTGTGCCCCAGTTGTACACTTCACAGCTAGATTTGCATCAAGCACATTCAAAAATACGCCATACTTAACCGTCCCCAGGATGACACCGGGGTAGGTAGCAAAGTCTTTCCTGATCCCAGCTCTGTGCATCTTGGATCATTTTTAAAAACAATGTAAGCAAGGGTTACTCCAAGCGGAGTCTCCCTTTTTTCCAAAAATTTGGCCCCACACACACCCACCCATTCAGTGGCAGCACTTGTGCCCCAGTTGTACACTTCACAGCTAGATTTGCATCAAGCACATTCAAAAATACGCCATACTTAACCGTCCCCAGGATGACACCGGGGTAGGTAGCAAAGTCTTTCCTAATCCCAGCTCTGTGCATCTTGGATCATTTTTAAAAACAATGTAAGCAACGGTTACTCCAAGCGGAGTCTCCCTTTTTTTCCAAAAATTGGGCCACACACACCCACCCATTCAGTGGCAGCACTTGTGCCCCAGTTGTACACTTCACAGCTAGATTTGCATCAAGAACATTAAAAATCCACAAGCATTTACTCTCCCCAGGATGACACAGGGGTAGTAAATTCCTTGTGGATCCATGACTTGCTCATTTTGATGAACGTTAGTCTGTCCACATTGTCACAGGACAGATGCGTGCGCTTATCTGTCAGCACACACCCAGCAGCACTGAAGACACGTTCAGAGACAACGCTGGCAGCTGGACACGACAAGATCTCCAAGGCGTAAGTGGAGAGCTCTGGCTATTTTTCAAGATTTGAAGCCCAAAATTAGCAAGGCTCCATTTGCAAAGTCATGGCATCGATGTTCATTTGGAGATACTCCTGTATCATCCTCTCCAGCCGTTGACTATGTGTCAGACTTGTTGTCTCTGGTGGCCTTGCAAAGGATGGTCTAAAAAAATTATGAAAAGATTCAATAAAATTGCTGTTACCAGCACCACATACGGTGCTGCTGGTACGGGTACACTGTTGAAGATGACGAGACCGTCCCATGTTTGTCAAGTTACAACTGGGAGATTCACTACCTGCACCAGGGTTGTTTGGTGGAAAAGCCAAGCTAAGATCGAGTAACAGCTTTTGCTGATACTCCTGCATACGTGCGTCCCTTTCTGTGGCTGGAATTATGTCACAAAATTTGCACTTGTACCAGGGATCTAATAGTGTGGCAAGCCAGTAGTCATCATCACTTCTAATTATGACAATACGAGGGTCATGTTGGAGGTAGTACAGCAAGAAGGCGCTCATTTGTCTTGCGCAGCCATGCGGACCAAGTCCACGCTGTGTTTGTGGCATAGAGGTGCTAACCGTTCTTTCTTCCTCTGACATCTCCTCCCAACCTCTTTCAACTGAAATATGACCAAGGTCTCCCTCATCCGCTGAGTCTTCCATGTCCATGGACAGTTCCTCCTCCATTTCTTCATGTTCTCCTGCATCTTCCTCAACATTTCGCCTGCTACCATGCGCCCTTGTTGATCCCTGTCCCCCATGGTCTCATGCCTGCTGTGTTGGTGATGATGAACGTCTGGACCTTGGTGATGGTGTTGTCTCTTGCGCATATGAATCCTCCTGTAGTTCCTCCCCTTCCTGTTGTCCCACCCCCTGACTCTGAATAGTGTTTAGTGTGTGCTCCAGCATGTAAATGACTGGAATTGTCATGCTGATAATGGCATTGTCAGCGCTAAACATATTCGTCGCCATGTCGAAACTGTGCAGAAGGGTGCATAGGTCCTTGATCTGAGACCACTCCATCAGGGTGATCTGCCCCACCTCTGCATCTCGTTGGCCCAGGCTATATGTCATGACGTATTGCACCAGGGTTCGATGGTGCTTCCACAGTCGCTGTAACATGTGAAGAGTCGAATTCCAGCGTGTCGGCACATCGCATTTTAGGCGATGAACCGGCAGGCCGAAAGACTTCTGGAGCGATGCAAGTCGCTCAGCAGCGGTGGTTGAACGGCGGAAGTGAGCAGACAGTTTTCGTGCCCTGTTCAAAAGGCCATCTAGGCCTGGGATAGTGTGTTAAAAATTGCTGGACAACAAGGTTCAACACGTGAGCCATACAAGGCACGTGTGTCACCTTGCCCAGGCGAAGGGCCACACCCAGGTTTGCAGCATTGTCGCACACGGCCTTACCAGGCAGCAGGTTGAGTGGAGACAACCATTTACCAAACTCAGTCCCCAGAGCTGCCCACAACTCAGCCGCTGTGTGACTCTTATTTCCAAGACATTTCAAGCTAAAGACCGCCTGATGCCGTTGCGCTCTGCTGCCAGCATAGTAATGAGGGGTGCGTGATTCCTTCTGCGCAGTGGGAACGCTGGTGGCCTGACCAGGCAGGCTTGGGGCGGAGGTGGAGGACTCAGACGAGGTGGAGGAGGCAGAAGCAATGGTAGAACTTGGACAGACAGAGGATTGACACACAAGTCGTTGGGACGGCAAGACTTGTGCAGCAGACCTTTCACCATCTATTACCATAGTTACCAAGTCATCGACATGTAATGTCCCTGTCCATGCTTACTGGTCCAAGTATCGGTGGTGAAATGCACCCGTTCACACACAGAGTTTCTCAAGGAAGCGGTGATGTTGTGTGCAACATGCTGGTGTAGCGCGGGCACACCTTTCTTAGAGAAGTAGTGGCGACTGGGCATCTGGTACTGGGGCACAGCGACAGACATAAGGTCTCTAAAATCCTGTGTGTCCACCAGGCGGAAAGGCAGCATTTTGGTAGCCAAGAGCTTACAGAGGGATAAAGTCAACCTCTTAGCTTTGTCATGGGTTGCAGGAAATGGCCTTTTATTTGTCCACATCTGAGGGACAGAGATCTGGCTGCTGTGTGTAGATGGTGTTGAGTAGGGTGTCCCTGGAAAAATGCAGGTTTGTAAGGAAAGTGCAGGCGTAGACATGATGTTGCCTTCATCCAACGTTGGTGCTATCGATGTCTGAGAGAGCTGTACACACGCACTTGTTTCCCCTTCCAAACCAACTGACGACCCACCAAGCAAACTGCTTGTTGCGGTTACAGTGGTGGAAGTTGTGCGTGGAAAACCAGGTGTGACAGCTGTCCCCACAGTCCTAGAAGATGAAGAGCGCGTGGATGCACTGGAAGGGGCTCCGCTAGGCCGCATTGCAGCACGGTGAGCTTCCCACTGGGACATATGATATTTATTCATGTGACGATTCATGGAAGAAGTTGTCAAACTGCTGAGGTTTTGCCCTCTACTAACAGAATCACGACAAATTTTACAGATCACATAATTTGGGCGATCTTTTGCTATGTCAAAAAAAGACCAGGCTAGGCAAGGCTTAGAGGGCATGCGACCTGCTGATCCACCCAGACTAGTGCTCAGAGGCAGACTGGTGGCTCAGGATGCAGTTGTAGACGTGCGACCAGTACTCCGACTCTGTCCAGGAAGGCGCAAGGTAACTTTGTCGTCAGTTGCATCCTCCTCCACTGCATCTGTTGGTGTTGACCTCCTCGAGTGCCTGACTGTGGGTTGACAGTAGGTGGGATCTAGAACTTCCTCATCAATTGTTATGTTTGCACTCCCCTCACCCTCAGACCGAGCCTCTTCTTGCCCTGACCGAAAATTTATGTTGTTATCCCAATCTGGTATCTGCGTCTCATCGTCATCAGTAAGTTCCTCATTGTCTATAACAACAGGTGTTACATTTTGTGAATAAGGGTCAACATTATGCTCAGAAACGTGGTCCTCACGGCCTGAATCAGAGTCACAAAGGTTCTGGGCATCACTGCAGACCATTTCCTGGTCTGTACTCACTGTAGCTTGGGAGCACACCTCTGATTCCCAGGCTATAGTGTGACTGAACAGCTCGTCAGACTCAGCCATCTCAGTTCCACCATACTGTGCAGGGCGGATGGAGACTTCAGAGCTGGGAGAAAGCAAGTGTGATTGGGATGACAACTCAGAGGACTGGTGTTTTTTGGATGTGGTAGTTGAGGTGGCGGAGAGGGCACTTGTTGGACCACTTGAGATCAATTCAAGCATTTTCTTATTTTGGCCATCATCTACCTTTGTTCCAGTTGTTCGTGTCCGTAAAAAAGGGAGCACATCGGATTGTCCACGGTAAGTAGTAGACATCTTACTTTTGCTGGAAGATGGTCTATCTTCAGCAGATGTTAATGGAGCTTTGCCACCTTCCCCACGGACAAACCCTTTTTTTCCTTTTCCAACACGCCTCTTCCCCTTTCCACCAGCATCTGTCATTTTGCCACTCATTTTGATTGCGACAAGATTGGGCACTTAAAATGTGGTAGTAAAAATTGAGAGATGGTGTAGATTGCAGCTGTGGTCTATCTTTTTTAACAGCAGAATAAGCAACAATAACTATCCCTGACAATGCAACTACGGCCCTTAAACTGGCAGCATAGTTTGCTATTAGAATGGCTTAGTAACAATGAGTTTCAGTGTGCAATGCAGAAGTGCTGCAAATAGATTTGCACTAGTGGGACACTAATGGAAGTCCAACAGCCACTTTTAGGATGCCACTAAGTTTACTCAGTGTTTGCTAGTATAATGGCTTAGTAACAATGAGTTTCAGTGTGCAATGCAGTGGTGCTGCAAATAGTTTTGCACCAGTGGGACAATAATGGAAGTCCAACAGCCACTTTTAGGATGCCACTAAGTTTACTCAGTGTTTGCTAGTATAATGGCTTAGTAACAATGAGTTTCAGTGTGCAATGCAGAGGTGCTGCAAGTAGATTTGCACCAGTGGGACACTAATGGAAGTCCAACAGCCACTTTTAGGATGCCACTAAATTTACTCAGTGTTTGCTAGTATAATGGCTTAGTAACAATGAGTTTCAGTGTGCAATGCAGAGGTGCTGCAAATAGATTTGCACCAGTGGGACAATAATGGAAGTCCAACAGCCACTTTTAGGATGCCACTAAGTTTACTCAGTGTTTGCTAGTATAATGGCTTAGTAACAATGAGTTTCAGTGTGCAATGCAGTGGTGCTGCAAATAGCTTTGCACCAGTGGGACAATAATGGAAGTCCAACAGCCACTTTTAGGATGCCACTAAGTTTACTCAGTGTTTGCTAGTATAATGGCTTAGTAACAATGAGTTTCAGTGTGCAATGCAGAGGTGCTGCAAATAGATTTGCACTAGTGGGACACTAATGGAAGTCCAACAGCCACTTTTAGGATGCCACTAAGGGTGGCTTTACATGCTGCGATATCCGGCCCGATATCGCTAGCATGAGACCCGCACCCATCGTTTGTGCGCGATGGGCATATCGCTGCCCGTCGCACACAAAATCACGCACACCCGTCACACGTACTTACCTGCCCTTTGACATCGCTGTGACCGGCGAACCACCTCCTTTCTAAGGGGGTGGTCCGTTCGGCGTCACAGCGACGTCACAAATCGGCTGCCCAATGAAAGCGGAGGGCGGAGATGAGCGGGACATAACATCCCGCCCACCCCGTTCCTTCCGCATTGTGGCCGGAGGCAGGTAAGGAGATGATTCTCGTTCCTGCGGCGTCACACGTAGCAATACATGCTGCCGCAGGGACGAGGATCAACTTCGCCCCAGCGACAGCAGCGATAACTGGCAGCGGACCCCCATGTCAGCGAGGAGCGATTTTGGACGTTTTTGCAACGATCCAAAATCGCTCCTAGAAGTCACACGCTACGACATCGCTACAGCGGCCGGATGTGCGTCACAAAATCCGTAACCCCAATGAGATCGCTGTAGCGAAATCGAAGCGTGTAAAGCCCGCTTAAGTTTACTCAGTGTTTGCTAGTATAATGGCTTAGTAACAATGAGTTTGAGTGTGCAATGCAGAGGAACTGCAAATAGATTTGCACTAGTGGGACACTAATGGAAGTCCAACAGCCACTTTTAGGATGCCACTAAGTTTACTCAGTGTTTGCTAGTATAATGGCTTAGTAACAATGAGTTTCAGTGTGCAATGCAGTGGTGCTGCAAATAGCTTTGCACCAGTGGGACAATAATGGAAGTCCAACAGCCACATTTAGGATGCCACTAAGTTTACTCAGTGTTTGCTAGTATAATGGCTTAGTAACAATGAGTTTCAGTGTGCATTGCAGAGGTGCTGCAAATAGATTTGCACTAGTGGGACACTAATGGAAGTCCAACAGCCACTTTTAGGATGCCACTAAGTTTACTCAGTGTTTGCTAGTATAATGGCTTAGTAACAATGAGTTTGAGTGTGCAATGCAGTGGTGCTGCAAATAGCTTTGCACCAGTGAGACAATAATGGAAGTCCAACAGCCACTTTTAGGATGCCACTAAGTTTACTCAGTGTTTGCTAGTATAATGGCTTAGTAACAATGACCTTGAGTGTGCAAAGGGCAGGAGGGTACAGTGGCAGGGTTGTGGGTCAGTGTACAGGAAAGGAAGCCTCACTTTCTATCCCTCCTAATGGGGAAATGCAGCAAGGAAATCCCTGAGCTTAGCTACACAGATGCTGGTATCTTCTGTAGGTGTTAAAATCTGTTTCCACTGACCTGACTGTCACCTATGGCTCTGAGCCTGCTGGAATTAGCCCTTACAAGGGATAATAGAAACTTCTATCCCTATTCTGTATAGCGCTGTGTGTAGAGCGTACACAGTAGTATTGGAGACAGGAGCTACGCCAGCGGTGACTGACACCCGGACGCAGAAGGCAGATAATGGTGTCTGGACGGGCACATACCCGTTTTTATAATGCAGGGACATGTGACATGGACATCCTATCACACATGCCGTTGCTTCTCTGGCTAAAAGTCCACTTAGCTGTGTGTGTCTGGGATTGGCTGACAAGCTGGCCCGCCCCACTACACTCATGCGCTTAGGGAAGGAAGACAAGGAAAAAAAAAACAAAAATGGTGATCGCCATTATCCCAGCAGCAGTGATCTGAATGCGCTGTTCCCGCACACTATACGCTGAAATTTCATAATAGTGTGAGTCACAGAGTGACTTACACTATTACAGCGGAAAGCCAGCTAGTAATTAGCTTGGCTTTTTGCTGCTAGAACCGTTCTCGAACGTAACTAGAACTATCGAGCTTTAGCAAAAAGCTCGAGTTCTAGTTCATTCTAGAACAGCCCCCAAAATCACTCGAACCGCGAACTGGAGAACCACAAACCACGAATCACGCTCAACTCTAGTGTCGTCTTTGTTGTATATTTTTTGCTTTCTACATTAGAGTGTATGGCTAACCCCCAGGCTGTGATCTCTTATCCCCCCACCACGGAGACCAGTAAGGGACACATCTCTGAAATCAGGGTCTCTCCCCCTGTATCCTACTGCTCTTGCATAGCGAACTAAAAATCTGATGCCAGATTCCCTTTACTAGCAAAAAAAGGAAATTATGTGAAATCCCTTAAAGGGAATCTGTAACCAGTTTTTTTGCTACCCCATCTTAGAGTAGCATAATGTACAGACAAAGACCCTGATTCCAGCGATGTGTCACTTATTGGGCTGCTTATTGTAGTTTTAGTAAAACCACTGGTTAATCAGCAGTAGATCATCATTAGAAGACTACTTGGCCAACTGCCAGGTAGTCCAGCATATTTATGAGCTCTGTATATCTGCAGCAGCGAAAACCTTGTTTTTTCAAAATGACAGCAATCAGCTCAGTAAGTGACACATCGCTGGAATCAGGGTCTCTGTCTCCACATTATGCTGCTTTCAGATGGGGGCGCAAAAACCTGGTGACAGATTCCTTTTAAAGTAAGTACGTATGGCTAGGGCCTGCACACCTCTGATTGAACTGTGCATTTTAGAACTGTAAGGGGTACTTTACACGCTGTGACATCGCTAACGATTTATCGTCGGGGTCACGGTGTTTGTGACGCACATCCGGCATCGTTAGCGACATCGGAGTGTATGACACGTACGAGCGACCTTCAATGATCGCAAAAGTCGTAAAAATCGTTGATGTTGGAGAGGTCGTCCAAACACCAACTATCGTTCTCTGGTGAGTAGCGATGTTGTTCGTCGTTCCTGCGGCATCACACATTGCTATGTGTGACACCACAGGAGCGACGAACATCTCCTTACCTCCGTCCATCGGCAATGAGGAAGGAAGGAGGTGGGCGGCATGTTCCAGCCGCTCATCTCCGCCCCTCCTCTGCTATCGGACGGCTGCCGTGTGACGTCGCTGTGACGCCGCACGAACCGCCCCCTTAGAAAGGAGGCGGTTCATAGGCAACAGCAACGTCGCTAGGAAGGTAAGTAAGTGTGACGGGTGTTAGCGATGTTGTGCGACACTGGCAGCAATTTGCCCGTGACGCACAACCGACGGGGGCGGGTACGCTCGCTAGCGATATCGGTACCGATATCGCAGAGTGTAAAGTACCCCTAAGACTATCCTATTGTGTCGCCCACCTATAGCGGTTGCCTCAGGGACGTCACTCCATCTTCTGGGACGCCACAGGGGCTAAACTGGATTACCGATGGCAACAAGTATGTCAGGTTTATTTACATGGGAGTCGTGACGCCACTCACGGTTTGCGGTCAGGGTTATGTGTGACCACCACTGCAGGTTTAACGAGCGTCTGGGGCTGATGGAGTCTGGTGGTGTGGCCTCCTGTGAGTGAGGCTGGCCCCAGGGGCTCGGGTGTGTAGAACAACAGGTCGCAGAATAACTCAGTCGCAGTCCAGAAAGTCTTTCAACTTGTTTACTCACTTTCAGATGGTTTTGTGAGGTAACCCAGGCAATGCTGAGATAAACCAGGAGAAACCAGGTATCCTTTAGGCTGGTCTAAGGGTAACCATTAACTCGCCTTCCTAGCACTTCTTGTTTCTGACAACCAAGTACCGTGGGATTAATCCAGGGAAGTTGCTACTGCCTTTTCTCCACTTTTTGGTCCGTTTGCTGGCAGCGTGGACCAAGGAAGATGGCTCCAGGCTCGATCCTCCTTATGGGCCCCCTCGTTGCTGCTGAGGCTCAGACTCTAGTTGGTTGGTGTGGGACTTGTGGTCCTCCCCACCGGCATTTTTAGCAGATCAGTAAATGGACGTCTACTCTAGGGACCTGTTCCCAGTGCGTGCCTAGTCACCAAAGGTCTCCATACACGACCAGCTGACTTCCTCAGCGTCTTTCTGTCCAACTTGCTGGTGACCGTTCTCTCCCGCCAACGGCTACTACACGTGCAGGGTCTGACTAGCGTGTCAGTGCGCGTCTCTCCTTCTCCTTTCTGCACCTGTGGCGCCCCTGACCTGGTCAGGCACCACTGAGTACTGCACCCATGCTGGGGACAGTACAATACAGGTAATCCCGAAGGCTGACCGGGGTGTGGTACACAGGCGCATAGTGATCAGGTCTCACACATGTACCCATGAGAGGACCCCTGGGGATCCCAGGAGGGGGAAAAGCCTTCACCTTCACTGGAATAGTGGAGGGGGCCAAAAGCCTCCATCTCCTCTCAAGGGGTGTGGTAAGAGAGTCTGGTTGCTAGGTGGCGTAGGCAAGAACAGGAGAGGAGGGGCAGTGAGTGAGTTAGAGCAGAACTCCATAGGGCTCAGTGAGGAGCAGACCTGTGGGGCTGTTGCTGTCTAACAGCGCCCGCGCAGTGGCTACCGACGGGGGAGAACGGTCAACTAGGAGTGCTACCCGAAACCCATCTCAGCTAGAGAGAAGAGCACGGAGTGGGAAGTAAGGAGACTGCTGGAGAGTACCAGGCCCAAACGGGCGGCAGATCCCGGAGCGGAGATAGATCCAACTTTCTTTTGCTAAACCTGCCGGTGTGGGGCTCTCAAAGCCCACGCCACAACACTACAAAAGCCGCAGCCACGTAGCCACAGTTAGGGCCCATAGGTCACAGGAGGCAAGCAGCTGGAGTGGCCTGGTCCAGGCGACAAGCAAACGGCAAACGAAGGGGAGAGAGGCTGCAGCATCTTCCCTGGGTGACCCCCATAGGGACTCAAAGTCGGGGTTACCCCAAACCACCAAGGGCTAAGGAAGGCGAGTTAGTAGTCACCCTCACAAGTCAGCCTGAAGGATACCTGGTTCCAGCCTGGTTCATCCCAGCTACGCCCGGGTTACTCACCCTGCCACCTGAAGTGAGTAAAAACCCTGAAAGACATTCTGCCTGTGTGGAGTTATTCTGCGCCTTGTGGTACTACGCACCTACACCGGGCCCTGGGGCTTGCCTCACTCTCAGGAGGCTATTCCAACTAACTGCACTCACCATCAGCCCCAGGCGTCCCTTAACCTGCAGTGGCGGTCCCTACTGGCCGCAATACTGAGAGTGGCGTCACGACAAGAAGAAGATCTCCTACCTGTGACAAGATCCAGCCGAGTGGAGTCCCTGAAGGTAATGCACCGACACTACACCTGTGGGGCTTCACACACCTAATGCTCTCAGACTAACTAACTCCTCTACTTTCCTTACAGCCACTGCCACCTTAGCTTCCAGCCCCTCCCCTACACCCCTAGATGAGATGTGGAGGAACACCCCCTCTTGGGTCTGCCCAAGGGTCCCCTCTAAGGTGTGGGAGACCTGGTTGCTATGTGTCTGTGCGTATACACCCTATTCCGGCCTTCAGATTTACCTGAAAGTACTGCCCCAGCATGGGTGCAGTACTCTGTGGTGCCTAACCAGGTCAGGGGAGCCACATTCCCCTTTGGTTATCAACAATATGTCCTCAGGCTGCAAAGACAAGAAAAGATTAAATACAACTTTTCCCACACAGGGGGGTCATTTACAATTAAAACATACCAGGTACCACTCCATCACCACCCACAAGTTCTGGTCCCACCCAGCAACTTCCAGGAGGCAGGTCACCGGTTCCTTTGGTGACCAGGTCTGGGCCAGCTCTATCCCAGACCTTTCCTCCAATCTTCCTTTCCTGAGGAGGGTGGTGTAAGGTAGGCCCCATAAACAGGCATACCAGCTTCCGTGTGTTGGAGAGCGGGCCCCATAAACAGGCGTGCTCCCAGGTGGTGCAGAACCAGGCCCCAAAAACAGGCGTGCTCTGATGTGGTGCAGAGCCAGGCCCCATAAACAGGCGTGCTCTGAGGTTGGTACCACTGGGGTAACTTTTTACAATGTGAGAATTTGTGGCTATAGCCAGTTCATAGCCTGTGGTCCATTTTTAAAGTGCACGTAACCTGGTGCTAAAACAAATAAATGCTCAAACAGTTCAAACAAAAGTTCTTGTGGGTACCTTTCACTTTAACGTTACTTAACTGTAAACAGGTCAAACATTTTTAAACAAGCAGGTTCTTTATAAAACATTTTTAATCTCGACAGACTTTCTTCTCTCAAGATCAGGGCTCTTTCTTTCAGTGCTCTGATACCTGGAGGTTGCTACTTGGGTGTCTGCATTTGCATTTTGAGCGTTTGCACTATGGGCATTCCCTGGTGGTGGTGACTCTGGGAACCTGGTAGAAGCAGTGGGGATGGACTCTGAGCTCTGTAAGGTTTCCTTTGGTCATTGAACCACGTCTAAGGCAAACTAGCCTCTCTCCCCCATATGGTCAAACAAGAGCACAATGAGTTTTGGTGCAAATAGAAAATTTATTTGATTATCAATAAATAGTAGGAAATAGATAAAGGACGTTTCAAGCACAAGATTAGGGAAATAAATACCTGGGTCCCGTAGACCACAATTGTAAAAGCTGTAAGAAATCAGTGTGAGAGGGTTTTACTAAGAAAGCCCAATTAATTTACAAACCAGGTAAGGCACTAATAGTAATTTATGAATAGAAAACCCATTATAAGTAAGGATGGGCTATATAGAGTATAATGGCATGCCAGCAATCATTATAGTAGCCAATATCCAAGGTGGGTTGTGGATTTTAGTAAAGCGCTTACCTAATACAGTGGTGGTGCAGGGGAGCCAGACCAGGCGGGAACCTCTGACGGCCGTTTCGCGGTATGATACCGCTTCTTCCGGGAGGAGTGAGTGCAGTATTGAAAGCCCGCGCTGCCCTTTTGAATGTCTGCCACCTGGTCAGGTGATATCGATCACGTGACTGGATGTCAAGGGAGTCAGGGACGCGCACGCAACCGCATAGCGATGTCCCGTGCAGCGCACTAAGTGCGCATGCTCAGGACACGCCGGAGGGAGCGCAGCATTACGGTTCCCTGGCAACAGGAGGGACGCACGGAGTGCAGACCGCCCGGATGGTCACACTGCTACACGTCCCAGACGTAAGTACCCGGTGCACACCGGACACTACACAGCCCGCGCTCCCCCTGGTGACAGAACAAGGAAAGCAAGAAGATTGAAGAGGACATAAAAGTCAAAGTAAGACACCACATGTGTAACACATCACCAAGTATATATTGCACCAGGCTCAGAAGGGGGACGCGTCACCACTGACGAGCCTGACAGATACTCAAAGTGGAAAGGGACACATGTGGAGATCTTAATAGTTTATAAGCAAGAAACTCTTAGTTTGCTTTCTTTGAAATCAAGAGGGAGGCTAGGTGGCTCTGGGAACCTGGTAGAAGCAGTGGGGATGGAGTCTGAGCTCCCTAAGGTTTCCTTTGGACATTGAACCACGTCTAAGGCAAACCAGCCTCTCTCCCCCATATGCCTTGTGTACTCTACCACATCCCCCACATAGAGATCACGACCAGGGTGACCACGCTGTAGATGGGGCTGCACATTCCGTCTGGAGACAAAGATCTCCTCCTTCACTCCAGCCTCCACTATAAAATGCCACCCTGTGCGGCAGTTCAATTCTTCCACTACCCCACGGTGGAGGGGACCTCTGGCCTGGTGCCTGGCCCACCACAGGGACTGCTTTTCCTGCGGGTCCTTGGCCTCCACTTGCTCTCTCTCTGGGGTGGGCTTCGTTTATGGCTCTCACACTACGCTGCCTACTGCGTGCTGGTCTCCGCATTACTATCACCTGGTCATCAGCAGGTAACCAGGTCACATACATGCTGGGATTGTATGCAACCAGGTCTTCCTCCCTGGCAGGGGGTATTGCATCCTCCTCTGATCGTTGGGGGGGCAGAAGCGTGACCTCAGGGCCTCCTTTTCTCGCAAAGGGTGCTGCGACCTCCTCCGGTCAGCTGAGGATCAGCGATAATGGTTGTAAGTCCTCTTCTCCCTCCCTGGTGGAGGGTTCTGCGACCTCTTCCGGTCTTTGGGGGAACAGCAGCGCGACCTCAAAGCCTCCCTTTCTCGCAAAGGGTGCTGCGACCTCCTCTGTTTGGGCAAGGAGAAGCTCTGGGGAGGAGCTTTCATCAGCCAGGTAGGATGAGGAGTCCCTCTCCAGCGGAGAGGGTGCTGTGACCGCTTCTGGCCGGGATGGCAGCTTTGGGATCAGATACGTCTCCACCAGGTGTGCTGGGAACCGAGCATTCAGTTCTCTCTTTAACTGCAAGAATACTGGGTCCGCTTCAGGTTGGAGTGCAGGTACTGATTCCTCAGTCAGCGACTAGGGCGCTGTGACCACCTCTGGTCAGGCATCCATGACAAGAGGCGTTGCGGCCTGGTCTGGTCTGGCCGTGACAGGAGGCGTTGCGGCCTGGTCTGGTCTGGCCATGACAGGATGTGTTGCGGCCTGGTCGGGTCTGGCCGTGACAGGAGGCGTTGCGGCCTGGTCTGGTCTGGCCGTGGATGTCGCTTCTGGTATTGCATCGTGGGTCGCATCAGGCACCACATCAGGCATCACACCAGCATCCGATGGCAATGACGGTGGGGTCAGCATACCAGGTTGGGCAGGAGAAGAGTGGGACTTACCCAGGCTTGGGCCGTAGATATCCTGCAGCAGGGTCACCATTGCCGATGACGACTCTAGTTGAGCGTGGGCGGTGCCTCCAGGCGGGCCTCGCTGCACCGACAACTGCAGGTTTCTAATTGCCATTATCATCTCCTTCTTCCAAGCGGCTATCTCGTGCCTGCTCCGCTCTACCATACCGTCGGCAATTCTTCCCAGTTCTACCTCCAGCTCCTCTGCGGTCATGGGCCGGGTCCAACCCTGCTCTTCCTGGTCACCTCTTGCAGACGCCATCCTATCTCTGTCGCTGATCATCAGGTTCTGGTCACGCTGCAGTCTTGGTTTTGGTTCTGATTGCTCTCCTCCCTTCGGACTGGGACATCCCCGCAGTCCGGGGACAGACCCGCCCCCATCTTCTCTGTTCACTCTGCCAGAGCGCTCCCTCCAAGCTGGAGCAGCCACACCTCTTCGTGGGCGGTTACCTCTTCTTTTGCACGGGCTGCAGCTTCTTAATTCTCGTGCTTTCAACAGCAACAAAATGGCTGCGGTTCAAATTTTCCGATCGGACCTCCAAGGCGCACTGTCACCTGTCTAAACAGGTCTAGTCCTTCATCCTGTTCGTGACGCCAGAAATGTGTGTCGCCCACCTGTAGCGGTCGCCTCAGTGATGTCACTCCACCATCTGGATCGCCGTAGGGCCTAAACTGGATTACCGCTGGCAACAGGTATGTCAGGTTTATTTACATGGGAGTCGTGACGCCACTCACGGTTTGTGGTCAGGGTTATGTGTGACCACCACTGCAGGTTTAACAAGCGTCTGGGGCTGATGGAGTCTGCAGTCTGGTGGTGTAGCCTCCTGTGAGTGAGGCTGGCCCCAGGGGCTCGGGTGTGTAGAACAACAGGTCGCAGAATAACTCAGTCGCAGTCCAGAAAGTCTTTCAACTCACTTTCAGATGGTTTTGTGAGGTAACCCGGGCGTTGCTGAGATAAACCAGGAGGAACCAGGTATCCTTTAGGCTGGTCTAAGGGTAACCATTAACTCGCCTTCCTAGCACTTCTTGTTTCGGATAACTCCTGACTTGAAGTACCGTGGGATTCATCCAGGGAAGTCGCTACTGCCTTTTCTCCCCTTTTTGGCCCGTTTGCTGGCAGCGTTGACCAAGGAAGATGGCTCCAGGCTCGATCCTCCTTATGGGCCCCTCGTTGCTGCTGAGGCTCGGACTCTAGTTGGTTGGTGTGGGATTTGTGGTCCTCCCCACCGGCAGGTTTAGTAGATCAGTAAATGGACGTCTACTCTAGGGACCTGTTCCCCGTGCGTGCCTAGTCACCAGAGGTCTCCATACACGACCAGTTGACTTCCTCAGCGTCTTTCTGTCCAACTTGCTGGTGATCGTTCTCCCCCGCCGATGGCTACTACATGTGCAGGGTCTGACTAGCGTCTCAGCGCGCGTCTCTCCTTCTCCTTTCTGCACCTACTGCTCTCAGACTGACTAACTCCTCTACTTTCCTTACAGCTACTGCCACCTTAGCTTCTAGCCCCTCCCCTACACTCCTAGATGAGATGTGGAGGAACGCCCCCTCTTGGGTCTGCCCAAGGGTCCCCTCTAAGGTGTGGGAGACCTGGTTGCTATGTGTCTGTGCGTACACACCCTATTCCGGCCTTCGGATTTACCTGAAAGTACTGCCCCAGCATGGGTGCAGTACTCTGTGGTGCCTGACCAGGTCAGGGGCGCCACACTATGATGCAGTCAATGATCCATAGCCTGTGGCGCTCCAGATGTATCCAACCCTGAGCATGCCATGACAGTTGAAGTTGTAGCTGCAAAATTTGGAAAGCCACTGAAAAAGGAGCTTAAAAAAATTAAATTTAGATTAAAATTAATTCTGGTCCGGTATTGTTATTATTGCCAGTTTTGTGGCTACATAGAGCTCCCAAAATGCATTCAAAGTTACAAAATAACTGATACACATGCAGAATTTTGTAAACATTTACTATTTCTAGAATATTATATTACTGAATGTCCACAAGATTATCCAGATAGATAAACGTTAATGTTTTGTTGAATATATCTATAGATCGGAAATCATTTTTCAAATCTTCTTTAGGCTACAGCTATGATAACCTTTTCATTTGTTGGAAGCTTGAATAAAACATGAGAGATACCTCAGAAGATGCTATTGCTTTCATTGATGTGTGCTGAAGTAATCACAGTAGAACTCTCAAGACTGGATTTCTGGAATGCTGAATTCATCAATGGATTTAGTGTTCATTTATTTTACCCTTACAAACTGCTATCATGCTCCGCAGAGTAGTAAACTGATTAAATTTATCATATTAGTCTATCCTACTAGGTTTCACAATCTTACAGTCATGGCCGGAAGTGTTGGCACCATTGAAATTGTTCCAGAAAATGAAGTACCGTATTTTTCATTTTATAAGACGCACCGGATTATAAGACGCACCACAAATTTAGAGATAAAAAAGGTAAAAAAAATAAAAATGGGGTCAGTCTAATAATCCGGTGTTGTCTTACCGGAGGAGGCAGCAGTGGTGGTGAAGCGGGGTCACAAGAGGCAGAGGTTGTGCTGGTAGCCGCGGCGGGTCCGTGGTGGCAGCGGCAGCAGCAGCCGCGACGGGTCCGTGGCGGCAGCAGCGGCATCGGGTGAGTGGTGGAGCAGGCCGGTGCAGGGAGTGTCACAGTGTCCGCGGTCCCGGTTCAAATTATGGTGCCTGGAGCGGCGCATGCGCAGATGGAGCTCTCATTCAAGGGCTCCATCTGTGCACGCGCTTACTCCCGGCGCTATCATTTGAAACTGGGACCACGGACACACTGCGACATTTGCCGCACAGCCGCCCGCACGCATAGAGTGGCAGCCAGCAGGCTGCCTGCATGCACAAAGAGGCAGCCGGCCTACAGGACAGAGAGGCAGCCACATGCACCCAGCTGCCCGCACGCAGCCACAGGCACCCGGCGGCCCGCACGCAGCCACAGACACCCGACAGCCCGCATGCAGCCACAGACACTCGGCTGCCCGCACGCAGCCAAAGGCACCCAGCCACCCAAACACATCTGGTCGCCGCACAGACAGCCCCCCCGTAAACTATATTCGGATTTTAAGACACACCCCTTATTTTCCTCCCAAATTTTTGGGAGGAAAGGTGGGTCTTATAATCCGAAAAATATGGTATTTCTCCTAGAAAATTATTGCAGTTAAAGATTTTGTCATTTACATGTTTATTTCCTTTGCGTTCATTGGAATAACACAAAACAAAAAAAGAAAAAAAAATGAAATTGAATATAATTCACTCAAAACGCCAATAATATGCAGGACAAAATTGGGTCCAGCTTTCCAAAATTATAAACAACTTTGTTTCAAGCATGTGATGCTCGTTCAGATACCTGTGGAATCTAACAGGTGATGGGCAATATGAAAATCACACCCGAAACCAGATGGGTTTTGGGTGAGGGGAGGGGAGAAATTGACTCAACATTTGCATTGTGTGCAGTGGCATAGGCATAACTTTAGCCAAATAAGCCTCAGTGCAAAATTTGGGGCCTGTCCCCAATTACCTCTGCATGTTGGTCAGATTGTAGCCTTCTAAATCCTTTAAAGACATATGAATTGCCCCCACCTCTGTCCTCCCCCCTCATTATGTAGTAATGTCCCCCATCCTAGGCCACTTTCTGGTAAATAGGTTCTCCTTTCTGGTATTTGTCCACATCTTGGTATATATGTCCCCCATCCTGATACATATATCCTCATACTGGTATATCTGTATCCCATACTGTTATATTTGTCCCCATCCTGATATACATGTCCTCCTCCTGGGCCATTCTTTTGGTATGTATGTTCTCATCCTGGTATATATGTTCTCATCCTGGGCCAATTTTGGCATGTATGTCCTTAATCTGGGCCCATCCTGCAGTGTATGTCCTCATCCTGGTATATATGTCCCCATCTTGAGCCCATCCTGGTATATATGACCTCATGCTGGGCCCATTTTGGTATATATGTCCACATCCTGGTATATATGTCCATATTCTGGTATGTATGTCCTCATTCTGGGCCCATCCTGGTATGTATGTCCCCATGTTGGCATGTATGTCCCAATCCTGGGCCCTTCCTAGTTTATAGATGTTCTCATTCTGGTCCTCATCCTGATATGTTTGTCTTCATACTAGGCACCATCCTGTTATGTTTTGCCTTACAATGGATGCATCCTGATATGTCTCCATCTTGGTATATATGTCCCCATCCTTGACCCATCCCGTAGTTATGTCCTCATCCTGGGCCTCATCATCGTATGTATGTCCCCATCCTGGGTCTATCCTGCTATACATGTCAATATCCTGTGTCCATCCTAGTATATATGTCCCCATCCTGGTATATATGTCCCTATCCTGGGCCTATCCTGCTATCAAGGTCCCTATCCTAGGCCCCATCCTGGTTTATATGTCCTCATCCTGGGCCCCTTTCTCATATATGCAGTCCCCTTTCTGAATCTAATGCATAAAAAAACTTCACTCACCTCCCTCTGTTCCTATGTCGCACAGCGTCCTCAAGAGCCTTTAACCGTCGCAGGTGGCGCAGAGCTCTGCCAGTGGCTGTTAAACCATTAAATGCCACTGTGAGAGATTGCCAGCGGCATTAATGGGCTAACATCCACAGCTGTTAAAGTTACATAATTAGCTATCATCTGCACCAGGAAAGATGCGTTCTTGGCATGCAAGCCTCCATCAAAACAAGGGAAACAGTATATGATATAACTGTAAATCATACGTCGTTAATGGTTTAAATGTTTGGGCTATGCCATAATGCACCGAGTGCCTGTACTTGGATGGAATATTCATTTTATACTGACAGACTCTCTTTCAACATCACTTGTATATCTATCTCCACAGGTTAGTGTTGAATCTCCATTGATGGCACTTCAGATCATCCGTTTGGAAAGAGGATGGAGATCAAACATAATGGAGTTGGCAAAGCTGTACAAAGGTCAGCTTGAATAGGACAAATGAACTGCCAAACACCAGCAACGGCATGGAGATCAATCACAATAGAGTTGGCAAGACTGCACAGGAATCGGCTTCAATGAAAGAACTATGCCTGCAAACACAGGTAATGACTCAGGGGCATGGGTTGCCTATACATGCATGTCTATGGTCAATGAGGTTGATGCATTGAAAATTCCCACCAGCAAAGTGATGTTAAAAATGAAATAAATAAATAAGGTCAGGAAATATACAGCTTTGCACGTTTTGGCAGTATTCCTTGTTTCCTCTTACAGTGGCTAATATTTTAAAAATAATATATCTATTTTATAATGCTTTTATATTACTTTTTAAAATGTAAATGTAATGAAACTTAGTGTACATTTAAAAACTGCCAATCTATAAATATTTACAGGATGGCAGTTTTTCAAAGCCAAATTACACAGGCAGACCCCACTTAAAAGGAATCCGTCAGCAGGTTTTTTCTACCTCATCTAAGAGCAGCATGATGTAGGCAAAGAGATTACGAATCTATCATGTGATGTTCTTCTCTTCACTTACTGGGTGTCATGGCGGCGTCGGACTCTGTGCACACTGGAGAGACTGATAGGCAACCTGAGGTTGCTCTTGCTCCAGCGATTCCGGTCTTAGCATGTGATCCATTCACTGGGGATCTGTTGCATGATTTTGTGTGGTTTGGAAATATCGCTGTTGTCAGTTTAATTCCTTCCTGTATGTTATTTCTTCCTCTGCATGTGTTGTCTCTCCCCTGTGTCTGATTGCAATATGTATGTGTTTTCGTTCTCCCCTGTCTGCGTTATTTGTGCGGTTTGTTACTTTGATCCCAGCCCTCTGAAGGGGTGGGAGAGAGGGGGTGTTAGACCAGGGTACGGACAGGAGTTAGGGTCACGCTGGTGGTCCAGACCTCGCTAAAATTGAGCGTACCTCTGGGATAAGGGACAGCGCAGTGTCTCCAGTCTGAGGGCCAGTCTAAGTGCCCCTGCTCAGTTACCCATCATTGCGGTGACATTAATGAAGAATCTCTTAGTTTACTGGGTGCAGCCATTTTGACTCAGTGAAAGATATTATTTTTAACATGTATCAGAGCTCTGATAGCTGCCCCCTCCCACACCAGGCTTTCAGTGTAAATTTCCATAGCATAGAAAGAAGCTGCTAATCACAGAAGGGGATGAAGTCAGACTACAACTCACGCACCTCTGAGACCCATGACCCAATAATGATAAAGCTGTGAGGCTTAAAATAACATTGCAGGTAAACAAAAGCAGAATTTTAGGCTAAGTTCACACAGTGAATCTTTTGCTGTGTTTTTGCTGCGTTTTTGAGGTCACAAAGATGCACCTAAAGGCCACGTCTCACTAAGCAACATCGCTAGCAACATCGCTGCTGAGGCACGACTTTTGTGACGCAACAGCGATGTTGCTAGCGATGTTGCTGTGTGTGACATCCAGCAACAACCTGGCCTCTGCTGTGAGGTCGCTGGTTGTTGCTGAATGTCCTGGACCATTTTTTAGTTGTTGTTCTCCTGCTGTGAAGCACACATCGCTGTGTGTGACAGCGAGAGAGCAACAACTGAATGAGCAGGGAGCAGGAAGCCGGCTTCTGAGGACGCTGGTAACCAATGTAAATATCGGGTAACCAAGAAGCCCTTTCCTTGGTTACCCGATATTTACCTTCGTTACCAGCGTCCGCAGCTCTCACGCTGTCAGTGCTGGCTCCCTGCTCCCTGCACACATAGCCAGACTACACATCGGGTAATTAACGCGATGTGTACTGTGGCTAGGAGTGCAGGGAGCCAGCGCTAAACGGTGTGCGCAGGTAACCAAGGTAAATATCGGGTTGGTTACCTGATATTTACCTTAGTTACCAAGCGCAGCATCGCTTCCACGCGTCGCTGCTGGCTGGGGACTGGTCACTGGTTGCTGGTGAGATCTGCCTGTTTGACAGCTCACCAGCAACCCATGTAGCGACGCTCCAGCGATCCCTGCCAGGTCAGGTTGCTGGTGGGATCGCTGGAGCATCGCTTAGTGTGACGGTACCTTAATGCATGCATTTTCTTCCTCCAGCAAAGTATATGAGATTTCTATTTTGCTGTCCACACAGAGCATCTTTTGTTCGCTGTATCTTGGCTGCGTTTTTCAAGATGCAGCATGTCAATTCTTTTTGCGTTTTTACCGCATTTTTGAGCCCTTCCAGTCTATAGATTTTACTTAAAAAACGCATTGGGCAAAACAAGGTAAAAACGCATTGCGTTTTTGATGCATTTTGCCAAGGTGCGTTTTTGGTGCATTTTAAGATGCATTCAAGATGCACTGACAAAAAAGATGGCGCGTGTTAACATAACCTTAGATGGCTGGCTGTTAACTCTTACAGCATGCTGGCTCCAGATTACATAGCAAAAACTTACTGACCGATTAAATAAAACGAATCTGTCAGGTGCAACATGCACCCAGAACCAGGAGCAGAACTGGGTGCATATTTCTAATCCCTGCCTAACGGTCCCTGTATCTAGTAGCATAGATAAATAGATCTTTAGAAAAAATATTTCCAAATATCCTTTATGATATGCTAATGAGCGCAGGGACAAGCCACAAGGGTGTTATTTCCCCTGACTAGTCCGGATTTAGGGTCAGTGCGCATGATCAGAAGTCACAGCACTTCCGGTCATGCGCACTAGACCTCTCTAAAGCCGGGGCGCGTACACCTGGCTTCATAGTGCACATGACGGGAAGTGCTGGGATTTCTGATCATGCGCACTGTCCCTAAACCCGGCAGTGACAAATGGCACAGGTATGTGCATCACCACTGATGATGCTGGTGTGTCGCCCCAGGGATGTCGCTCCAGCTTCAGGGATGCCATAGGGTCTTCTTTTAATATGGCAAACAGGTATGTTAGTTTTTGTAAAAGTGTCGTGACGCCACTCACGGCTTGCGGTCAGGGGTATGGATGACCGCCACTGCAGATTTTATGAGCGTCTGGGGCTGATGGGGTCTGAAATTAGATGATGTGGCCTCCCGTGAGTGAGGCAGGCCCCAGGGGCTCAAGTGTGTAGAATAACGGGTCCCAGAATAACTCAGGCAGAGTCCAAAAGTCATTTAACTGATTTTTACTCACACAGATGTTATGGTGAGCTGACCCGGGCGTTGCTGTGATGAACCAGGTAGGAGCAGGAGCTCCTTCAGGCCAGTCTGAGGGTAACAGGTTAGCTCGCCTTCCTAGCACTTCTGTGTTCGGATAACCCCTTGACCTGAAGTACCATGGAGGTCTATCCAGGGAGTCGCTACTGCCTTTTCTCCCCTTTTTGTACCGTTTGCCGGCAGCATAGACCAGGTGAAATGGCTTCTGGCTCTGTCTCCTTATGGGTCCCTGTGTTGCTGCTGAGGTTGTTGAGGTACTTATAGTTCCCCTCACTGGCAGGTTTAGCAGATAGTTACACTAGAGTCTGCTCTAGGGACCTGTACGTGCCTAGTCACCAGGAGCACCTTTTCTTCTGACTCCTCGGTGACCGTTCTCCCCCGCCAACTGTCACTACACCGCACAGGGTCTGACTAGTGGCCGTGCGCGTATCCCTTAGCAACCGCCAATTACCACTACCAGACTTGCTCGCTCCACCCCTTTCCTGACAACTTCTGCACTTTAGCTTCCAGCCCCTCCCCTACACCTCTTGAAAAGATTTGAAAGCTAGCCCCCTTTGGAGACTACCCAAGGGTCCCCTCTAAAGGTGTGGGAGACCTGGTTGCTATGTGTCTGTGCGTACACACCTCATTCTGGCCCTTAGGATTACCTGGAAGCACTGTCCCAGCATGGGTGCAGTACTCAGTGGTGCCTGACCAGGTCAGGGGCGCCACATTGGCAATAGCCGGCAACGGAGGAGAGAGGGAGATAAATCCCTCCCCTCCACAGCGCCTGCCCGCCCCTCCGCAGAGCCACCCCTCCCCTCCTCAGTGCCTGCCCCCCGCAGCTGAGGTCCGCTTGCACGATCAGACCTCAGTCACAGGGACACTCGCATGATACTCGGCTCTGCTGTACTGCCAGGGTGAGCCGAGTGTCATGCAAGGGGATCGCAGTAATCCGCATGTGGCCCAAGCCTTAACACTGCACTACCGCCAATAAGGAAAATTGTTGATTAATAATTATTTTATTCCATAGGTCAATGCGTTTCAGAGATCCAGTCCCCTTCTGCTCCTACAGGAAGACAGAATATAAAAAAACACAAGGTAAGGAGTGGTGCAGCACTGGTCCTGTGTACACATGATGCAGGACTGACGAGAATGATGATCTAGTAGGAAAACCAAAATATTTCATCCAATAAATGAGCATTTTGCTTATTTGTCAGGTGATTCCGGCAGACTGCACGATTATCGTGTAACAAATGTTAGTAGGATCGTACATTTATGATAATTGCTCAGTGCAAATAAATCTTGAATAGATTAGATATTTCATTTAAAAATTTATAGATTAGTAACTAGATCCCGACAAAAAATGTAAAGGGCTGTAACGATATTAAACATACAGTATATTGAGTATGGCTTTCTCCGGTCAATGAAACTGAATCTGCATCTGCAGCTGAAGACGGCTGTTCTAGCACAAATCAATGACAACCTAAAACAAAGCTGGAAATGATTCTTTTGTTTTCAGATTGTTTATGATTCATTATGTACTTTGAAGCTGATCTTTTCAAATATTAATTCACGGTCATTAAATAGTACTTTGAAACATAATGATTGTTATTGCTATGCAGTTGAAGCTGTCCTCTTTTGGATTGACTGCAGCATTACACAGACCCCTCCAGCTATAAAGTGATTTTTTTGGTGGGGTTTAGCTTTAATTCCAATGAATTTCTAGTGTAATTTATAGATCTAAGACTAAGGCGCTGGCGCTTTTCTGTTACAACTTGCTGTTTAACAGGTAGAACACTTGGTGTTGCTTTTCGCCTCAGGTCAGTCTGCAGTAAAAATCTATAAAGGGTGATCACTTCAGACCCACTTTATGGCTTTAGTTAACTTGCTCCTGTGGAAGTGACTGCACTGAAAAAGAAATAATGCCTTTTCTGCAGCTTATACTCCATTTAACTATGTCCCATTGTAAGGACGTGGGCAATTAGTGTAAAGTAATATGGCAATTATTCTGTAGAAAGTCAATCAACTGATCTAAGTGCATTATTGCAACATATCTATATTCAGTCTCGCTAATATTTCACGCGGAGTTCATCAGTCTACTTTCCTGCAATGTTGATCAAGAGAGGGGTAAAAAGGGAATAAATAGGAATTCAACAATACAGTATATAGTTTTCACAAATGTTACACAGGTACTCTGGCGTTATGAACTTCCACACTGGGAATTAGAGTAGGACAGGTGCCCAATACCTACCACTCACACAGAATACCTAGATGTGACACCAGTCCTGCCCACCTGTAAGGGGGTGTAAGGCTCTGCTGCCCCAGACCTGCAAATCCACTGTCTGTAAATGTACTGTTTAATGTTGATATAATACTGTAGATATGGTTTATGATATATTATATGTGCAGCCACTAGATGGCTATATGGGGTAAGCTACTTCCCTTAGTCCTCTTAAGCTAGGCAGAGCTAATGGCAGGGAGGAGCTTAGTTAATAAAAAGCTTAGGAAGACAGGAAATGACAGGAGAGTCACAGAAAGCAGTGTAGAGAGACTCACACCTGTGGGAGGTGTGAGGAGAAGCCCCCACGAGAAGTGATTCTGAGCCGTTGGGCCATATCTTGGCACCAGACATGTGGGGCCCTGGTGAGAGGAAAGGTGGGCTGACCGAACCACGTCCCAAAAGGGTGAAGTCGGGACGGCCTGGATGGTGGTTGCCCCCTGGCGTATACCCAACGAACCCTCTCTCCAGGCTGAAGGTCAGTGGGCTCCACAGGAGAGTAGGTCCTGACAAACCAGGACAGAAGAGTGCCGTCCTCAGGGATCCCTATAACGGCTTATAGCTATCCCTGTGGGTGGGAGAAGGATCCCTGTGTGGACTATATGAATCTGCTTGAAAGTATGAAGATGAGGGAGGGGGATGAGGGGCTCTAGGAATAGAGTACAAGAGAAGTGGCTGGCTGGTAAATTGAGAGTAACTCCAGTTGCTAATGACGACCACAGTGAAGAACCAGAGTGGAAGTCCAGAAGACTGTGTAATTTAAAGTGTCTACCCGTTATAACAGAAATAAGATGTGCCCGCCGCAGGGGAGATATAAGACCGTTTATCACTATGTTCAGTAAAGAGAAAGTTTTGGTTCAGAAGAATCTCGTCTCAGTGTGGTGTTTGGGAACACTGCAGACTGCTGCAGTCGACAGCTGTGAGATGGCCCTGAAGAAGCTAGAATCAATCCTGGCCTCCGGCCTGGAAGTGGATGTCCCGCACCACAAGTCCCAGCAACCCATCCCCTGTCGTGGAACGGAGGTGGTGGTGCAAAGTGCTGATCCAGGGCTGTGCTGCGGCCATACAGCGGTACCCACTGCGACTACCAAAGCACCCCGTTGTCCCTTACAGAATACCCCCAGTCCTGCCCACCTGCCAATGCAAAAGTGAGCAAAGGCGGAATACTTCTTAAAATAGTAGCATACAAATGTCTGTTTCTCATGCCTCACAGGTGAAGCTCGACTATATGGTGTGGGCATAAAAATAGGCAGTGCAACAGTATGTGAATTAATTCATGGCAAATCAAGAAAGGGCCTTGTGACTTCTACCCATTAGCTGTGCCTATTGCACCGCCTCCAGCTCTCTTGCTTGACATGTCAGATTCTTTCTTCTGCCTTACCCTTTAGACTTCAGGCCTTTATATCTCTCTGGTTTTGACCTTTGACTTGAACTTGGAGTGTGATCTTGATCTTCTGGTTCTGGCACATTGCTCCCCTTAAATGTTCTCCAATTCCAACATCACTGTAGCAATTCACTGTCAATCAGTGACTGAGGACCACAACCTTGGACATCCAACTGCTTAAATCTAAACTTCCTTGCAAGTGAGACTCCTCAGACTCTGCCCTCACTTTAAACATATACATACCAATTGCTATACAAGTTTCCAGTATTTTCACATTAGTGTATACTATATGCTGCTTTAAGGGAATCTAATAGCTGATACATGCTGCCCGAACCATGTATATTTAACTCTGAAACACTGCAGCGTTTCAGAATAATAAAAAGTTTAAAATCTGCCAGGGACCAAGCTGTACAGGCAACTAGCCAGATAGGCAGGTCCTCGGCGTTGTCTCCTACCCACTGTCAATGACTGATATTTCTCTCCCTTCGTGCTCATGTAGGGTGAGAGCTGTCATTCAGGAGACTGGTCAGCTAGAAACTGCTGGTCACTCGCCTCTGTAACTAGTCTCCCTTGTAGCCTTTTTTAGGCCCTGTGTGCACGCTGCGGATTTTACCGCGGAATTGCCGCAGATTTCGCTGAAGGAATGCTGCAGAAAATATTTAACATTTCTGCAGTCCTTCTCCAGAAAAACCTAGGGGGATAAAATAAAAGCTGTGCGCACACTGCATTTTTTGTCCCTGCGGGTTTTGCTGCGGAATTTCCGCTGCGGATTAATATACATGTCACTCCTTTTCCGCAGGTACCTGCGATATTTTACCCTATTGACTGCAATGTAATCATGAAATACCGCAGGGAATAACGCAGGTAGCAAATAATGTGCGTTTCATTGCATTATTCCGGCGGTATTTCGCGTTTTTCGGGAAATAGTGATCATCACTACCCTGCGTTTTGCAAGGAAGTGATGTCATTAGGAGAGGAAGAGGAAATTGAGCAGAGTAAACACACACATATCACACTCACACACAGACACATACATATATAATACATAGAAATCAGAAAAGAAACGTACATAAAAAAAATGAGAAAAAAAAAAAAGGGCTCTGCCATATCTTTACCGTCTAGCCAAGGTAAGCACACAGCAGGGGCCTGGTATTCTCAGGCTGGGAAGGGCGAGGGCCATGGTTACTGCCCCCCTCACAGCCAAGAATATCAGCCCGCAGCTGCCCCAAGAATGTCGAATCCAGTATGCGACAGTCCCAGCGTGTTACTGACTCTGCCACCGCATCACGGCAATCGGGAAATCAAAGTAATCAGGAGTTAATGGCAGCCCATAGCTGCCACTAAGTCCAAGATTAGTAATGGCAGCATCTATGACACACCGTCAATAATCTGTAAGTGACGGTAAATTAACACATACACTGAAAAAAATCCTTGTTTTGAAATAAAACACAAAATCCCCCTCTTTCACCACTTTATTAACCCCCCAAAAGCACCCAGGTCCGACATAATCCACACGAGGTCCCACGACGCTTGAACACTGATCCAGCGATGTCTGAGACATAGTACTCATTGCTGCCTCATTCCGTGAACAAGGCTGCAGAGGTAACTCCAGGACATTTCTCACGGTTGGTGATGTCAACACATTACCGGTCGCAAGAACTTCAGGGCGTCACAAGCAGTAATCGAGTAACGTCACCGACTGGCAGTGACCCTGCGAGAACCCAGATCCAAGGTCCCGCAGTGTCACTGCTGTATCCCAAATACTGTTGGGGGGGGAACACATACATCAGAAATAAAAGCTGTAATATCTATCAACCTATCCATCTATCTATCCATCCATCCATCTATCCATTATCTATTTATTTATCTATCTATCCATCTATCCATCCATTATCTTTCTATCTATCCAACCATTATCTATATATCCCTCTATCTATCCGTCTATCTATCCATCTATCCATCCATCCATCCATCTATCCATTATCTATCTATTCATCTATCTATTTATCTATCTATCTATCCATTATCTATCTATCCCTCTATCTATCTATCTATCTATCCATCCATTATCTATATATCTATATCTAAGAAGAAGGAAATGACAACACATATTTTTTTCTTTTTTTTTCAACGTGATTTATTGCATTGAAGGCAAAAAAACCACAGGTACCAACCCGCAGAAAAATCGCGACGAAACCGCGGGTGCGTTATTACTGTGGTTTTTGACACAGGTGCGGTAATCTTTCAGAGGGTGCGGATTTTTCTTAAGAAAATTCCATTTTCTAGTGCACACAGGGTCTTAAACTGTTTTCTCTGAAACGCTGCAGTTTTTCAGAGTTACACATTGTATTACATGTAAATCTTTCTAATAAAGACTAAATTGCTTTTAAAAGAGTTATTTATGGCGGAAAAAGAGTACACCACTAATTAACTGTAGAAGAATCAGCATTCACAATGCTTTACATGTTGCGACTTCTCCTTTGAAAGCTTTATTATCACATATAGTGGGTGAAATAAGTATAGGACAAAATTTTCTAAGTAAATATATTTCTAAAACTGCTATTTACATGAATTTCTCCCCAGATGTCAGTAACAACCCATCCAATCCACACAGGCAAACAAATCAAACCTTAGATGTCCATAAATTAAGATATGTGTAATAATGAGAAATAACACAGGGAAAAAGTATTAAACACACAGAGAAAGAAACATGAAATAAGCCATGGAAAGTCATGACACCAGCTGAAACCTATAAGTAATTGAAAAACAATCTTGTCACTTAGTGAAAAATAATATCAGCTGGTCTAACTGATGGCCTATAATAAGGCTCATTACCAAGGTGCCACACAAGAAACATCTCACGATTAGTAAAACTAGTGAGCTGTATCAAGATCTTTGCAACATTATTATTTCAAAACATACTGATGGCATTGGTTACAGAAGATTTTCTAAACTACTGAAGCTTCAAGAGAGTACTGTTGGCAACATAATCCAGAAGTAGAAAGAATATATTTTCAACCAGGTGCTCAAGATTTAAGACAAAGGAGTGAAAAGAATGATCGCAAGAGTTGTTCAAGAGCCAAAGACTACCTGTGTAGAGGCACAGAAAAACCTGCAATCAGTAGGTACAATTGTTTCAGAGAAAACAATAAGTAATTAAATCAACTTCCATGGCCTTCCACGCTCACCACTCAAGACTCCATTGCTGAAAAAAACGCATGTTCAAGCGCAATTACAATTTGCTCAACAACATTAAAGCGGGCTTTACACGCTGCGACATCGCTAGCCGAGGCTAGCAATGTCGAGCGTGATAGCACTCGCCCCCATCGTACGGGCAATATGTGGTGATCGCTGCCGTAGCGAACATTATCGCTACGCCAGCGTCACAGGCACATACCTGCCTAGCGACGTCGCTGTGACCGGCGAACCGCCTCCTCTCTACGTAGGTGGTTCGTTCAGCGTCACAGCGACGTCACAGCAGCGTCACTGAACCGCCGCCCAATAGAAAAGGAGGGGCGGAGATGAGTGGCCAGAACATGCCGCCCACCTCCTTCCTTCCTCCTTTTCCGGTGGACGCAGGTAAGGAGATGTTTGTCGTTCCAGCGGCGTCACACATAGCAATGTGTGCTGCCACAGGAACGACAAACAATATCGTTACTGCAGCAGCAACGATAATTGGGAAGAGGAGGGAATGTCACCGATGAGCGATTTTGAGCATTTTTGCGACAATTCAAAATCGCTCATAGGTGTCACACACAACGACATCGCTAAAGCGACCGGATGTGCATCACAAATTCCGTTACCCCAACGATATTGCTTTAGCAATCTCGTAGCATGTAAAGCCATCTTAAGACAAGCCTGTGAAATACTTTGAGAATATAATCTGGTCAGATGAGGCTAAAATTGATGTCTTTGTATGACTGAATACCCACACCATGTTTGGAGGGCAAAAGGCAAAAACTGCATATCACTCTAAAAACACCATACCAACAGTAAAGTGTAAAGGTGGGAACTTCATGGTTTTTTCATCATATAGCACTGGCAAACTTCATATAATTGAAGGAAGGATGAATGGACAAATGTACAGAGACATTCTTGATAAAAATCTTTTGCCATCTATCAGGGTGATGAAGATAAAATGAGGGTGGACATTTCAACAAGACAATAATCCCAAACATACAGCCAAGGAAACTTTCAATTGGGTTCAGAGAACAGTAATAAAGCTTCTTAAATGGCCCAGCCAATCACCTGACTTGATTCCAATAGAAAATTTATGGAAGGAGGAACTAAAGCTCAGAGTTCATAAAAGGAGCCCGTGGATCCTTCAGGATTTGAAGAGTGTTTGTGTGGAAGAATAGGTCAAAATCACACTTGAGCAATGCATGCAACTAGTTTCTCCATACAGGAGGGATCTTGAAGCTGTCATCACCAACCAAGGCTTTTGTAAGAAGTATTAAATAAATTACAGTAATCAATGAGTTTTTCCTGTGTCATGTCTCATTATTACTAAAGATGAGCGATCTTGATTGGAAAAGATCGGAAAACTACAAAATTATACGATACTTGGTGGGATAGGGATTGTAAAGCTGAATGTTTGACCGAAAAGTCAGAAATGTTCAGCTTGGATCAGTACTTGTTCGGTTTGCAGAAACCATCTTCTCCCAGTCCCATCACAGCCATGTCAAGTATTGGCATGGTTGTGATTGGCCAAGGAAATCACTGTAAAATAAGGAAGAAAATGGGGTAAAACAGTACATACTCTCCTCGCAGCTGCAGTACTACTTCCGGGGCCAATAATTATCCCTCATACATATTCACTACTTTCCCTGCCCACCAGCGTCTCTAATTGACTACAGTTAGACCGCGCCCACACCCTCTCTGACAGAGTTACACCAGTGTAAAATAACTTTTAATAAATACCTTGCGGTACCCCTATATATTGATACCAGCACACATCAAGCCCACGGCTACTGGCTGCAGCCCACAGCCATGCGCTTATCTTGGCTATGTATCAAAATTAAAGGAAGCGTATGTGGCTTTTTTAAAATTATTTAATTTAAAATAACGGTGTACTGTCTCCTCAGTTTTGATACCCAGGCAAGATAAAGCCCAACGGCTGGGAGCTGGTATTTTCAGGCTGGGGAGGCCCATGGTTATTGCCCCCTCAGCCTAAAAATAGCAGCCTGCAGCCACCCAGATTTGTTGCATCCATTAGATGGGTAATAAGGGGTTAATGGTAGCCCACAGTTGCCTCTAAGCGCTAGATTAGTAATGGGAGCTATCTATGAGACCCCTCATTACTAATCTGTAAGTGAAAAAAATAAACACAAACAGCAAAACAATCCTTTATTTGAATTAAAATACAAAAACACCCTTTTTCATCACTTTATTAACCTCCAAAAGACCCAGGTCCAACGTAATCCACATGAGGTCCCACAATTATTCCATCTCTGTTTCATCTGAAGTGACAGCGTGCAGCCATAAAACATGTCTACCCACTGTGAGCTTCAGGCAGAGACTGATCCTCAGCGATGAGTGATGACATCACTCAGGGTATTTGCGTTGACCGCTGGAGGTTCCCAGGGCCTCCACCTTTGAGCACAGGTAACCTCACCTTTGGAGGTTAATAAATTGGTGAAAGAGGGTGCTTTTTAGCATTTTATTTCGAATAAAGGATTTTTTTCAGTGTTTGTGTTTATTTCTTTTCAGTTACAGCTTAGTAATGCGGGGGTCTCATAGACCCTCCCCATCACTAATCTAGGGCTCAGTGGCAGCTGTGGGCTGCCATTAACCCCTTATTACCGTGACTGCTCGAGGGCAATCGGGAAGAGCCGGGTAAAGTTCTGGGATTTTGGCATATAATGGATGCGGCAATCCTGGGTGGCTGCAGGATGCTATTTTTAGGCTGGGGGGCTTAACCGTGGACCCATAGGAGTGCACCCTCACGAAACGGTCCAAATCTGCACTTGTCTGCACTTTTCTTTTCTCCCCTCACACTCCTGCCTTGGCCTCCATTGACAGGTGAATTTTACTTTCTTGCAATAAAAGAAGACTTTATTGACTGAAAGTGAATGCTGTGGACTTCCTTCCATGCTGAAGCAAACTAGAATCTCAATTTGCAGCTAAATGTTTAAGGGTGTTGCCCCTTGATAATGCAAAGAATGATATCTGATTTGGCTGTATTAGCGGCTACTTACTGGGGTCAAAAGGGGTAATGTTTCTCCCTGAGTAGAGTGACATGCCTGACATTCCAATGTAAGGATGCTAATAAGCCATGCAATGCTTCTCTGGAAAGTTAAATATGCAAATTGCCTCTTCAGAGAAAAAGAGGATTTGAAATCTAGCACCACCTATTTGAAATTGCAATCCTAAAAGTCAATATCGACACTTTAACAATCCTTGCCATACGGACTTAGGATAAATGCCAAACTAGAATCCCTGTATTTCAGGGTGTTGCTCCTCATCAGTGTAAAGCATGAGATGTGATTTAGAAGTCTATCAAACTACCAAATCAGATCTTATGCTTTGCACTGACAAGGTGCAACACCTCAAAACACATGACTGAAAATTTGAGATTTTAGTTTAGCTTTTATCCTAAGTCATATGGCATGGCTTGTTAAAGAATCAATAATAACTTTTAGGCTTGCTACTTCCAATTGGTGGCACTATAGTTCAGGTCCTTTTCCTCTCTAAAGAGGCAATTTGCACACTTAATTTTTCACAGGAACATTAAATTGAGTATAAGCCTATTTACACCGGCATATCAGTTATGCCACTCTCCACAGGGAGAAATGTTACCCCTTAGACCTCAGTCAGAAACCTGTCATACAACCAAATCAGATCTCATGCTTTGCACTGATGAGGTCCAACACGCTAAATTATGTATCTGCAAACTGAGATTCTGGTTTGACTTTTATCCTCAGTCATATGGTAAGCCTTGTTAAAGGGTCAATACTGAGTTTTATGATTGCTACTTCTAATAGGGAAAACTAGAATTTAAATCCTCTTCTTCTCTGAAAATGCAATTTGCATAGTATCACTATAGCGATGGAATTGGACCACTATATGGTAAAAAAAAAATCAATAATGCTATAGAGTTTCTGAATAAAACTGGTGTAACGCCATACTTGTGTACTACAAAAAAAATCCTTATTATTGACTAAAAAACTACTATGATCTAAAAGGTTTTCAAAAGTCATAATATATATATGATTTACTGATATCCGTATCAACTGTTCATTAAGTTATTATAGGCTGAGAGAAAGTTTCCAGAGAGAATGATAAATTGTACACATAAAATATAGACTTCATAAATATTTATATTTAAATGCATTAACGCCAAGATTTCCTCTTATGTAATGCAAGATAATATACAGACACATTTAGGTCAACTTATGTAAAGGGTATTTTGTTCAGAGTTACTTTCAGGTTAATCATTCTCTTTTTGCTTTGAAACACTTTAATCAACAACTACCTCTGAACTCTCCTTGTGTCTTTTTGTATTGGTAACTGTTTGACTGAATTAAATAGTTCCTCAGTTGAAGAGGAAATAGCGTGACTCACATCGATGACTTCACTTGACCTAGCACGAACTCACACTTAAAAAGTCTATATAAAGCACCTTCTGTGAGCCAACGAAGAAAGGATCAGCCGGGGAAAACACACGTGGATATTTATATACAATGTTGAAAATAATTATGCAAATATGGCAACATAATTATGTAACAACACATTGTGGGTAATCTATACATAGAAAGTAGTCTAGCAGTACATAATTATGCTATATTTTATCCGTTTTGGCATATATTGTACTCCTCATTTATGCTTCACAATATTACCAGAAACAGTAGCTAGACGTCAGCTATAAATTCATGCTGAATTTGCTTGCCAGCATAACTAATTTCCATATTTATAAATAAGTCACATTAGTGATTGCGTGTACTATACATTGTTTTCTATAAAACTTTGGAGGAACACTGTATGGACTAATATATAAATATATATATATATATATATATATATATATATATATATATATATATACTAGCTGTAGTACCCGGGCATTGCCCGGGATAGTAACTGTCTCTCTCCCAGTCTCTGTCTGTCTGTTTGTCTGTCTCTCTCTGTCTGTCTCTCTCCCTGTCTGTCTGTGTCTATCTCTCTGTCTGTCTCTGTATCAGTGTCTCTGTCTGTCTCTATCTCTGTTTGTCAGTGTCTGTCTCTCTCTATCTCAGTGTCTGTCTCTTTCCCCGATCTCTGTCTCTTTCCCCCTCTGTCTGTCTCTTTCCCCGTCTGTCTCTTTCCCCCTCTGTTTCTGTCTCTTTCCCTGTCTGTCTGTCTCTTTTCCCGTCTGTCTCTCTCTCCCCGTCTGTCTCTCTCTCCCCGTCTGTCTCTCTCTCCCCATCTGTCTCTCTCTCCCCGTTTGTCTCTCTCTCCCCGTCTGTCTCTCTCTCCCCATCTGTGCCTCTCTCTCCCCGTCTGTGTGTCTCTCTCCCCGTCTGTGTCTCTCTCTCCCCGTCTGTGTCTCTCTCTCCCCGTCTGTGTCTCTCTCCCCGTCTGTGTCTCTCTCTCCCCGTCTGTGTCTCTCTCTCCCCGTTTGTGTCTCTCTCTCCCCGTTTGTGTCTCTCTCTCCCCGTCTGTCTATTTCCTTGTCTGTCTCTTTCCCCATCTGTCTTTATCTGTCTCTCTGTCTCTTTTTCTGTCTGTCTCTGTCTGTCTCTTTCCCCGTGTATCTTTCTGTCTGTCTCTTTCTGTCTGGCTGGCTTTTTTTTCCTATTAGTCTCTGTTTGTCTCTGTCTCTTTCCCTGTGTGCCTCTTTTTCTGTCTGAGCCTGTCTGTCTGTCTCTGTCTGTCTGTCTCTCAGTCTGTGTCTGTCTCTATCTCCCCACTGACATCATATTACCTCACACATAAGCTTCTTATACTATGACTGTGCTTTGTTCCTATAGCAACCACTCACAGCTCCTATTAATAGCCTGTAGCTCACAGCTCTTTTCACTTTATTGGAGGCAGGATTTTTGGAGAGTAACTGTAAAGCGCGGGGTTACATTTTCTTGTCAAAACATAGTCTATGACGTTCCCTGAGTCACATGAGGTGTCTGTGCAAAATTTTGTGATTGTAAATGCGATGGTGCGGATTTCTTTAGCAGACATACACATACATACATACTTACATACATACACACACACAGACACACACACACACACATACATACACTCAGCTTTATATATATTAGATTATTATTTATTATTATAGTGTCATTTATTCAATGGCGCTTTACAAGTAAAAAGGGTAGACATAAAAACAAGTACAACAATCGTACTTGTATATATATCATATATACTCGTATGTGTATATATGAAATCCTAACCTGAAAAAAGAATAATATAGGACAAAATATAATCCGTACTCTCAAATGACTAAATCACATGTTTTTTAACTGTAATTTTGATTCCAAGTGCTTGCATAAAAACTAAAAGATAAAATTATACCAAATTCCACCACTTATCCTTTTACCACAAGCTAAAACCTGTTTTGGCTACTAGAGGTTTGAATTAGATGCCATACTGAAATAACCTTCACCACATCCCGCTTAGTCTTCCAAACAAAAAAAGGGAAAAAAAAAATATCTCAATCACACAATTTAGATTCAGTGAGTATTTTAGAGTGATGCAAAGGAGAAATCTCTGAACCTTGTTTTGACTTTAAATTCTTATGCTATGACACCTATCAGTTCAGTCAATCTGTGCTAATAGAGACCCTGTCAGCACAGAATGACTGTTCAAACCAAGAACAGTCGCTTGGGCCAAACAATTAGGTGCACCTTCCCACTTGCTTGTTTTCTTTCTATCTCAATCCACCCCACCTCTTCTTTGACAGCTCTGGTTTCAAACAGCTAAAGAAGGGAGGAGATAGGTGGAATACAAGCAAGTGGGAAGGTGCACCTACATTTTTGGCCCCGTCATGATTCACCGAGCACTTGTACTTTTGATTAAACAGTTGTTCTGTGCTGATAGAGTCCCATTTAAACATGCCCTCCTATCTACACCCCAGACATTTGTCACAAAAACTGGAGCCCATAAATTCTACGATGAATACAGTGAAGCAACTTTTCATATAAGGCCAGATTAGGTTTAATTTTTTTAAGGTACTGTGCTAGGGGCTTTTTTTTAGGTTGTCTTTTCATCAGATGTCCTTCGCAGTTCCACTTAGTTTAATTGACAGCCCTCACTTTCCAGAGGAAGCTCTGTCTGAACTGAATCACCAGCTCTGAATTGAATCCTCATATGCAAATGAAGGGTCCTTGTCGCATCCTTTGCCATGGGTTCAGTGCGCTGTTCCAACCTCTCAGATAGCATTCTCCACATTTCTTCTTAGCTTTATTGACAGCGTTTGCTTACACGGAACAAGCACTGAATGAACTGAATTCCTGGCCTGGCATGTCCACACCGACACTGCAAGAGCAGAGCATGTGGGCATATACAGTTTCAGTCTGGCACTCTTTTGTCATTCTCTTCTGTCTGCATCTGTGTGATCCTATGTGCAGCAAGCCAATGCTGGACTCAGAAAAGAGGGATGAGAGTATCTATGCACTGACACTAGGTGTGTCCACTCTTGCTCGGCACTTGCAGTGTCAGTGCACACATGCAATGCTGCGTTCCTAACAGTCCAGAAATTTTAGGACAGTGCACAAAAATAAAGCATGTTTTTGCCTGTCCGGAAGAAAAATTGAAGGCGTCTATGATTTTTTTTGAAGACCATGAAATTTTACAGTGGTGGATGTTGCTCATACACATACTTCTACTGCTCAAGGCTTTCCTTTTACAGCAATCTGCACATTGATGAAGGTCTATATTGACCGAAACATCTGACCAAGCTAGCACTATCAGTGAATCGAAAAGTAAATGGGGAGGATGCAAATAAGGGAGCAAAATGATGCATTTGGCAAAAGGGTGCACGTAGAGCCCCACAGTTGCCAATGTAATAAAATGTTTATTTTATGAATACGTAAAGTAGTGAAAATCTATTCTGCAGGTATGATTTTTATGACCGCAATACAAGTCATTTATTAGTGTATAACTGGTTTATTTGAGTTTTTGGGGTGACGGATTCCCTTTAAGCTATGCTCACCTCAGGCCATTACCTGCTGCTCCCCTATCGCTTGTACATGTACCGCAGCAGACTGCTTTCAGTGTCCCTACATGATGCACATGATCTTGTGATGGATGTTCACAGGACTTCTCACAGCAGAGGAAATCAGGTTTGTGCGGATCACTGTTCTTGATAATCCTAAAATTGAAAAGGTCGATGTAGTTTTTAATACTTCTGACATATCATAGCAACATGTTCTTATCTTTAAAGGCCCAGATGCTGAAACCCCCAATAGAACAAAGGTGAACTCTTTGCTTTCTGGGCTCCAGTAGGCTTTCCCCTCCTCCACTCGGAGAGGCAGTTTTAGGCTTGTATGAACTATAGATTTTCTCTTACTGCATACAGTTTTTTTTATCTTTTTCATATTACAGAAACAGTTCTTTACTTTTCCCAGTCTTAAAGGAAATCTTTCAGCACAATTCACTGCCTCAAACTGTTTCTATGGTCATGTATGTTGCCTTCTGAAAAATACCACCAATACCTTCATTTATGCAAATAACAGCTTTTTATTGTTAAAAAAAATTGTTTACTGTTTTATGTATGCTAACTGCTTGAGCAATGGTGTGCTTGGGTACACTTGGTACTTAGCCCAGTCAATGTTAATGTATGTAGTGGGCACCAAAAAAAAAAATAAAAAAATAGAAAAACCCCAGCTACCCTCAAAGGGAAATGTTCTGTTTCTAGCTGGCTGTATGGCAGGCCTCATGCTGAAGTCCGAGAGTATCCCTGGTGACTGTGATTTGCGCCCACATAGTGGGAGACTACTATTTTCTGAGTCTGGCTGTCAAACTGACACCTGGACTCAATTGTACTTGTGTCTTTCAGTTCCGAGTAGAATTGAATCCTGACCACCGACACTTCTGGGTCAGGACGACATCAGCGGTGTGATAGGTGACATCAGCGGTGTGATAAGGTCAGCTGATCACACTGCTGACTTCATTTGTTGGTGCTGCAGATGTGGCCTACAGTACTGGTGGTGAGTGCTCCAGTGTGAGCTGAAGACAAAGACGAGGAACAATAGAGGGTGAGGGGGAAGAATATACAGACACAATATGGGTTGATGATGAGGGGAGGAATGTATATGTGGCCAAAGTATAGGGAGTGAGGGTGGGGAGGGGGAATGTATACACAGTACAGGGAATAAGGATGTATATATGGCTGCACAGTATGGAGAGAGAGTGTGAAGAGGGGGAAGTATATTTGGCCACACAGTATGGGGAGAGAGGGTGGGGAGAGGGAATATATATATATATATATATATATGGTCACACAGTATGGGGAGAGAGGGTGGGGGGGGGGAAATGTATATATGGCCACACAGTATGGGGTGAGAGGGTATGTATATATGGCCGCACAGTATGGGGAGAGAGGGTGGGGAAGGGGGATGAATATGTGACCACAATATGGGCAGAGAGTGTGAGGAGGGTGAAGTATATATGGCCACACAGTATGAAGAGAGAGGGTGTGGAGGGGGAAGTATATATGGTCACACAGTATGAGGAGAGAGGGTGGGGAGGGTAAATGTATATATGGCCACAAACTTGTGCTCACATGACCACCAACTCTTGCTACTAGCATAGGAGAATCCTAAAAGTGTGCAGAGGATGCGTTGTGAGAATTCAGAGGCCTCCAGTCACCTAGAGTGACTGCAGGCTTTCATCATAAACCTGGACAAACCCTTTAATTATAAAATTAAGCACTAAAGCCCAATCCTAAGCACATGTAATATATTCACTGTCAGGATTCGGCTCTGCATACCCAAACAAAATTTTTATATTTAGTCATGTGACAATTAGCTTCTCTTCCTACTTCTCTGTTTTTCATTGAACAGTGAGGTAGTTTGGAAGAGCAGCCTGTATACACATTACTGAGTGTGCAAATCATATATGAATGAGCCATGAGGACTACCCAAACCACTTAGGGAAGGGGTGCGCCAAACAGAATTCTTGCCCTGGGTGCTAGAGATCCTAGATACACTTTTGCAATCAGTGATCTTTCAGTCAAGGAGAAAAAGGTGGTGCTGGTCGGGGAATGGAGTCAAAGAGGCAGAGGCTTCGGAAGTGCTTCACTATGCCCAGACCACTTTGGCTTCATTTGCATATCAATTAAAACAGTGATTTTTTTTTGGTGAGGGAGCAGCAGAATTCATGAGCATGCATGACATTGCATTTCAGAGAGCAACATGAGCATATAATTAGTTTGAGGAGGCGGATTCTGATGACAGATGCCCTTAAATAAGTATACGTATAGTGCTCATTGGACATGTGCTCATTTTATAAGCAAAGCCAAAGCTTACACAATTTTCTATCCTAATTTGCTTTATATGAAGCACAGGTGTTTATATGGCAGTCTGCAAACAATAAAAGGACCAAATGTAATTTCTTGTTTTCTATTCTCTTGGGCTACAAACTTGCCTAATGCCAGAGAAAGTCAGGAACACGGACTTCCCAGGAGAAGGTAAACAGCTTGATAACTATTATTGCAATTAGAAAGTAATTTGTGCTAATGGAAGGTATCCTTCTCCGAGAATGCGCTTGTCTGGAGGAGATGGTTCTGAAAAACGAAAATCAATGTCTAATTCGAGACCACCTGTCACTCCTCCAAATGAGCTGAAGAGCTAAAGATGTGCTCTGACACAAAACAGGTCATACTGGAGAATACCTGTTTCAGTAAAATGTTCATATAATGAAAACTCAATGGAGATGCTTTAGGGCACAGGCCATATTTGTGACTTTTTCCACTTTTTAAAGCAACGAGCTTATCAAGTTTCCAATAGTTTTACGATTGTAAAAAACAGAAGATGGCATAAATTGTATTATGAAGGTAAATATTTCATCTTTCATATTTAAGGTAGGCCCTGTTTTCCCAATGTGCCCACAAAAGTACTATTGCCTATCCCAGTCAAAAAATCTAATAAAAAGTGAGTATTTAAAATGTTTACGTAGCCTTTTCTGGACTGTACCCTGAGTGGTTTGCGGAATGTCATTGCACCTTGGAGTCCAATTCTCTATTGAGCCTCAAATATGAAGCTAATGGATTTCAACCTCTGTTCACAATTTTAAATTAAAAGAGGTTCTTGCCATTGAGGTCCAATCCATTTGGGATCTGTCGTAGATTGAGATTTTATTTGCAAATGATGGGTTGTACTATATATGTACTGTTCATATTGATTTAAAACAATAATGCTGATATTAGTAAAGGAAACTGTAGTTTACACTTTGCTGTGAGTATATATTACCACATGTATAGAAGCCTAGTTCAGAGGAGCCTATGAAAAGTTATCTGGTTTGTATCCTGAAAGATGGATGTCATTGTACCCATATTCCGGTTTATATATGCTAAAATCACATCCATATGTGGTCCATATGCCCATGTTTAACATCCACATAACAATCATTTTTATGTCCCCATTTAAAGCACCACTCCAGTGGGGGGGGGTTTCAGCAATGGAGTCGTGCTTTTAATGTAAGGTCCCAGCCCCTAATAATGTATTCACCCTTCTGTGTATTCAACTTTTACCAACGCAGATCCGGTCTCATGGCGCTATGTTGTGACTGTTACTTCTGATTGGCCGCAAGTCCAACATTATGTCACAAGCTCTCAATGCAAGTCTATGTAAGCCAAAATGAGGCTTTTATAGACTTGCATTGAAGTATGTGACCTCCGGCTCACTCTATAAAACACTGGAGAAGTCAGCAGGTCACATACTGCCAGAAGAGGTGAAAGAAATGTGATTGGAGATGAAGACATCATTGGGTGAGTATAAGATAAGGGTCAGGGAACTTATATTTCCAGCCCCACTCCAGTGCTAGAATAAAAAAAACAACAAATGCTGGAGTGGTGCTTTAAAAATAAAAAAAATAATAAAAAAAAAGTACAATTCATTTTTTTGTGTAATTGTTGCATGGGATCCATGATACAGATGCCATATGGATAGTGTTTGTATGTTCTTGGGTTTACTATTGGATGAGTTCTATGGACAAGTCTTGTCCACAAATAGGACTTGACAACTACATGCGTAGACCTTATTTTTTCATATGGGCCTAAAGCCCATTCATCTGAATTGTGTTTTTGACTTATAATGTGCTGTCTATGTTCATGCTGTCATGGACTGAACATTAACTGAAAATACTTTAGTCTGAACTTAGCTTTAGGCTGGTTTCAGAAGGAGCGAATGGTAAAGTTAAAGCATATCTACCCTGTTTTTTCAGAAAGTACAATAATTTATTAAATTAAAATTATTATTATTTATTTGCACTTTCATTAACTATGTAAAGACCTTTTTAAATTCTGCAAACTTTTTGACAATGCACACTGTAATATCAGGGTTCACTATAAGAATTAAGTCGCACATCTGGCACTAAGAGGGCCGATCTCAAAAACACATGGATCTCTCTGGGCAGAACAACGTGTGTAACAATGAGCAATGAGATGAATAGTTCTTGGCCATGTGGCCTTACATTTACCATTTGCTGTAACTTTTACAATTCATCTTTTTGTTTCCTTTCACAGTATGATTCACAACAGTTCTTTGCTTTTATCCCAGGAACTCCCCTCATAGAAAAGAGGACATTGATCAAACAAACCTAAACCATGCTGGATTCCTACTAAAATGATCAATAGGTCTCATGAAAGAGCTGCAAGGTTAGATTTCCATGGCTTTTGGCAAATAATATGGTGAATGCTGCATGATCAAAACTTCAGAAAGAAGTCATCCTTTCTGTTATTAAAAAATCTGGTAGAAGGAAGAACATAGGAGCCACCGCGCGCCTTCAAAAGGCTTGTTAAGTTTTATCAGTATTTTATTATCGCAGGGCTACAATTTAATAGCTTGTGCCATCTGGCTACAGAACACAGAACGAAATCCAATATATTCCTTTCTCCATTACTATATTAAACTAAGTGAAATACTTACCGATTGAGGTCTAATGTTCACATTTCGGGTTCTGCGGTTGTTTAATAAAATTATGAATAGAATAAACATTGTGAAATCTGGCCCTCTGGAATGAAATTTTATATATCCAGCAAACATACTAAAACTGTAGAAATAAAACTATATCATGGTTATCAATCAGTTTTCAATAAAGACAAGCATAGATCGGGGAAGTAGATACCTACTATAATTCTCTCCATGCGCCAGCTTCTATTTTCACAATTTACTTTATATATTCAAAAGGAATTTGAATTGTTATCCATTCAGGATCATTCACTCCATGTAGGTCTTTCTTATAGGCTTTAATTTTAAAGGGGTTGTACTAAGTGTGGACGTTATTCCCTATCAATAGGCTAGGATATAGCTTCTGGACCGCAGTGGGCAGACCGAAAGGAACGTAGTCGATTCCGAAAACCATAAGCCCTGTGTGAATGGAGTAGTGATCGATTATGTATACCAGCGCTGCTGTTTCAACTGGGCCCTTCCACTCACATAAGGATGAACAATCCAAGGGGAGATGTTAACCCCAGGTTCCAGTTCAGACTAGCAGTACCCTAAACTTACCCGGTTTTGTCCCTGCCTAACCGTGGAGTTACACAATGCCACCTCCATTCCAAGTTGGCTCACTCTGAGTGTTCTTAACTGTGCCCTAAACTATAAACCAAGTGTAACTCAAAACTCCAATAAACATAAAAGAAGTGCACACAAGCAGAGGGTGAGACATAGGGCTAATAATGTGTTCACACAGTCGTACAGGGTAGATGGAAGAAACTGAAAGAAACTCAAAAAGACTTACGGATTAAGTGGAACCCTTTGAAATCCCAAATGAAACAAAATAGGAGAATGATGGGAAGGGAAACACACAAACAAACCGCAGTGAAAAGCAAAAGTGATAACTCAGCAAGATTATCCTGAACTGAGTAGCTGGGACTCCAAACATCCATCAACCTTGGAATATAGCCAGTACTGAGCATGTGCATGGCATACATAAATAGCCCCTCCCCAAGATGAGGTAGGACAATCAAAAGAAGGAAATGAACACACTTGAATGGAAATAATACAGATAGGCAAGGAAAAGGAAAGACAAGAGAACTATCAGCAGTTGGACTGATACAAAATATACTGTGGTCCAATGGAGAGGGAAACCGACCAGACAACCAAACGGCACTTGATCGATCCCCAGAGTTGAACCATGATTGCTGTATTCATTCTTAATGGGAGTACCGAAGAGAAGCAAGAGCAGCGTTCTATTGGTCTGCAGCACACTTTATAAGAATGAATGATGTGGCAATGCGCATGATCAATTCATATGGGGCTCTTCATATCCGCAGTCTGACATGTAAATATCACTGTGCGACCATGAATGGATCCTGGAAGTTAGGGGCCCTGGTAATGCCAGCTCTGTTTTCAGCTGAATGTGTGTGCAAGGTCACATCGCATGTTCTGACATCATGAATTTTCAAGCATTTGCTCAGCCTTCATCCAACCTGGAAGTCCCAGCTCAGTGTGAGAGGTCTAGGAATTTTAGCAGGAGTAGCAGGGATATGAGGTTGGAACGTGTCATGATGAGATGTGGAAGTGTCGGAGAGATGAGCAGTAATGTGAGTATACGTTTTTTATGTTTTACATATTGTTTAGTATTCTCTGGGGTTTCGAGAGACTGCAGATCATAATAAGTCACATTAAATCCTGAATTTCCAGAGAAACTGTGTGCAAACAAGCGATTTCGAGTTTTGCCTGATCTGCTCAAATCTACCGAAGACCAATTAATAACCATGAAGAAATTATTTAGGTCATTGGGAAGTATCTTCAAACCTATGCTAATGTGTCACCCTGGGCAAGCCAGGGGACACAGGTCACAACACCACCACACCCCACACTCCAGGTAGGCACATCTGCTAACCAGAAATCCTTGTTGCCTTCCTCCAGGAGTCTGTTGATGCACACCAGGGGGTGGGCCAGGCGGTTGGCTCCGCCCACCAAGGAGCTCACAGCTCTGGAGGCAGGAAGTGTCAGGCAGATAGCCCCGGGCAGGGGAAGAGTGAAGTCCAGTGAAGGGCTAGAGTAAACAACCAAGAAGTGAAAGTGGAGGAAAGGAAAGGAGTAAAGGAGGAAAGCAAGAAGTGGTGACAGAGCAGAGAGTGTGCAAAGCCTGAGAGCCCAGCTTTGTGTAGGGCTAGAACAGCAAGGTCAGCGACGGCGGTGACTGTTCGGAGGGGGACCGTTTGGAAGTTCCTGGAAGGACCCCGTTGGCTGTGTGCCCGGTGGTCTGGAGCAGTGTTCCGAAGGACAGTCAGCACCAGGGCAGGGGCCTCTCGGACCCCGGCAAGGCTAGGAGTCGCCAAATTTGCCGAATTCGTCAGTGAAGGGGACGTAGATCCCCCAGCAACCAAGTCCCGATTGACGGCAACAGCCCGACCATTACAGGGGAGACACCGCCACCGCCAGGGCACCAGTTTCCCCAGGGCCAGCGCCTGCGGGCAAAGTGTAGAGCTCTTCCGGCCCAGATTGCAGTCGGGGAGCGGGTAACCGGAGGGAATCCACCGCTACCATCAGTCAACACAGGTGCAAGGAAGAGAGACATCACCGTCACCTACCGGGAGTGCAGGTGCAGCCGTCTGTGGGACCGTCCTACCAGCCGTTTGGTTTACCGTACAAACTGTGTCCAAGTCTCAGGCTGAGTGAGTACCACAGTGCCGCAAGGCACAGCGCTGCCCCCACGTCCCTGCACCCTCCAGGCCCTACACTTTACATCTCTTCACTGGGCCCCGGGATCACCAACCCCTACCCACGGAGGGGCAACACAACACCTGGCTGCTCCGCATCACCATCCCCGGGACCCCCACACTGAGCAGCGGTGGTACAATCACCACAACCGTGGGTGGCGTCACGAACTATAACAATCCCCACACCCAACAAACACCCCCTTTCACTCACGGGCGAGGAGTGTCGCTCGAGAAACCCCGGGATCCGGCCTACAGCTCGAGCCACCAGGAGCAGCTGTCGGACCCGAGCCGAAGGGGTGAGCGCGGTGTGCTGACACCCTCCTCCCCACCCGCGACAACTTGGCGTCACGAACAGGATCTTACCGCTCTGCCGTCTGGTAGAGGTGCGCCTTGTTACCGCCGGAGGTATCCGGCAGAAAAATTTCAGAAGCCGCCATCTTTGGCGCGAAAAGTTCCCGCTCGAGCGTCTTCTCGAGCAGTAGAGGCGCGAAGGTCAAAACCCCGCCCCGAGAGAGGAGGGGCCGGAAAGAGCTAAGGGGGACGCGATGGCGGCTGGCGGCATGTAGTCGCCGCTATAAAAGCAGGGACGCCAGGACCTTGCCAGAAAACCGTTCCTGGAAGCAAACAGAAAAGACACCATGTGGATGCCGTCCCGAAACACCGTGGCCCCCGCACCGGGAACCGCAGCGTGGGTGGAAATCCGGACCGCGCAGCTCCACCTAAGGCTGCAGGTCAAGATGCAGCTCCTCTTGGAGGAGTGGGAGACCGACATGGCGGACGTTATAGCCACCGTGCGGAGACGCGAGGAGGAAGCGGAGGAAGGGAGGGTGAGTGACCCACGCCCCTATGTCCCGGAGGGACCGGTCGCTGCGGCTGAGGGACCCGGTCCAAGCCCTCTCCCCCCGTTGCCTCCTTCGCCACCCGTCTCGGAGGCCGTGACCCCGCCACTAGGCCCGCTACCACCGCAACCGGTAGCGATACCCAGCCCATCCGCCCCAGCGGACCGACCTGTAGCCGGAGCCCGTAACAAACCGGAGGCATTGCCTTGGAAGGCCCCGAAGATTGTGCCAGAGACAGTCCCCGAGCAGATGACCCGCTCCGAGCCGAAGGCCCAACTGCGGAAAGCCCCTGTGCCCATCCCCCACACCTCGGCTGAGGTGGCGCCGGGTTGTTGCTGCAAGGCAGCGCCCAAGGCCATGACACCGCGGGATACGCTGCCCACCTTCCTGACAGTGGGTAACGTGCTGGATGTCCCGCGGGGCTCAACCCGTGCGCCGGAGCTGGCAGCAGCGCCATACTGGGACAGGGAGCCGACAAAGCTGGGCCTGGAGATCGCGGAGAGGGAGCGAAGAAAAGCCGAGCTGGTGTCCCGAGCCATTCGGGAAAAGGAGAACCTGCGGCAAGCGACCTTCCGTGTCCGGGGCCCGTTCTACGAGGGGCAGGTGCGGCGCTTTGATGTCCGCCGGGGCTACGGATTCATATACGAACCGGGCCTGGAGGCCGAGGTGTTTGTGGCCCGGCGGGACGTGAATGCCCATCTGCCCGAGGAGCATCCTGGCCGCAATCTTATACCGGGAGACATGGTGCGGTATACCCGGCACTGCGGAGAGAGGGGGTGGTTTGCCCTGGATGTAAAGCTGAGGGGCAGCCCGGAGAGCAAGGTGAGCTCTGCATCCCCTCCCCCGGATGAAGCAGCAGCAGGACCGGAGTAGGGCAGCAGATGCCCGCAGCACCGTCCCCGTTGGGACCTCCAGAAGTTTGTTGTTTGTTTTGAAAGTTTGAAAGTTTTGCCAATAATGAAAATGATCACACCGAAGAAGTAACCTGATTTGTTTGTTGATTTGCAACCGGCTGGAGCCGGCACCGTTGTCCCCGTAGGGACCGTTAAAAGTTTATGCATGGGAACTAGCCATGGACAAGCCCGTGAACTCTGCAGGGCAACCACAAACGTTAGTGGCTTGTAAATATGTTGGGTACCGTTACCATTTCCGCAGTGCCACCTCCGGAGAGGCAGGTTGGAGGGAGGGCCCTGAGCAGAGCAGGCCAGGGCCCAGCCACCAAAGGAACCGGTGGCCACCCTCTGGAGGGGAAGGACAGATCCCGCTCGGGTAACTTGTGCTGGACTGTGGGTCAAGGGGTGCTGCCTGGGTTTTATGGGCAGCATCAGGGCCAGGTTACTTGGGTGGGAGAGAGCGGAAACCATAACCGTATACCGTTGAAACGTTAAAAGTAAAATGTGCCTCCCGTCTTGGGAAGATTTATAAAAATGTTATGCATGTTTGTTTAACCCTGTTATCCCCTTTTTACAGAAAAATAAAACCGGTGTAGGACGGCAGCCCGCGGACGGTCTGCATTTTGCTAAGGGGGAATGTGTCGCCCTGGGCAAGCCAGGGGACACAGGTCACAACACCACCACACCCCACACTCCAGGTAGGCACATCTGCTAACCAGAAATCCTTGTTGCCTTCCTCCAGGAGTCTGTTGATGCACACCAGGGGGTGGGCCAGGCGGTTGGCTCCGCCCACCAAGGAGCTCACAGCTCTGGAGGCAGGAAGTGTCAGGCAGATAGCCCCGGGCAGGGGAAGAGTGACGTCCAATGAAGGGCTAGAGTAAACAACCAAGAAGTGAAAGTGGAGGAAAGGAAAGGAGTAAAGGAGGAAAGCAAGAAGTGGTGACAGAGCAGAGAGTGTGCAAAGCCTGAGAGCCCAGCTTTGTGTAGGGCTAGAACAGCAAGGTCAGCGACGGTGGTGACTGTTCGGAGGGGGACCGTTTGGAAGTTCCTGGAAGGACCCCGTTGGCTGTGTGCCCGGTGGTCTGGAGCAGTGTTCCGAAGGACAGTCAGCACCAGGGCAGGGGCCTCTCGGACCCCGGCAAGGCTAGGAGTCGCCAAATTTGCCGAATCCGTCAGTGAAGGGGACGTAGATCCCCCAGCAACCAAGTCCCGATTGACGGCAACAGCCCGACCATTACAGGGGAGACACCGCCACCGCCAGGGCACCAGTTTCCCCAGGGCCAGCGCCTGCGGGCAAAGTGTAGAGCTCCTCCGGCCCAGATTGCAGTCGGGGAGCGGGTAACCGGAGGGAATCCACCGCTACCATCAGTCAACACAGGTGCAAGGAAGAGAGACATCACCGTCACCTACCGGGAGTGCAGGTGCAGCCGTCTGTGGGACCGTCCTACCAGCCGTTTGGTTTACCGTACAAACTGTGTCCAAGTCTCAGGCTGAGTGAGTACCACAGTGCCGCAAGGCACAGCGCTGCCCCCGCGTCCCTGCGCCCTCCAGGCCCTACACTTTACATCTCTTCACTGGGCCCCGGGATCACCAACCCCTACCCACGGAGGGGCAACACAACACCTGGCTGCTCCGCATCACCATCCCCGGGACCCCCACACTGAGCAGCGGTGGTACAATCACCACAACCGTGGGTGGCGTCACGAACTATAACAATCCCCACACCCAACAAACACCCCCCTTTCACTCACGGGCGAGGAGTGTCGCTCGAGAAACCCCGGGATCCGGCCTACAGCTCGAGCCACCAGGAGCAGCTGCCGGACCCGAGCAGAAGGGGTGAGCGCGGTGTGCTGACACCCTCCTCCCCGCCCGCGACACTAACATTCCTGGCAACCTATTTCAAGAGGACTACAGCTTCTTCATCTTGTCTGCAGATTAAGGTACATTCTTTCATTGTTATTATTCTTGCTGCTTTTCGACTGTGTTTTTACTCTGATCCTGTCCTTCATCTTTGCAGCTGCACACAGATGTGAATTAAGTGGTGAAGCTCATAATTATGGCACTCACCAATGTATTGAAATGTCCCTTATTAAATTTCATTGTAAACTGAGTATAGGATGCAAATAATCTCCCTCAGCCTATATTAGTTTTATATCCTGTGACTCTTTATCAAGGATCCACTGAAGATTGCATAAAGTCTTCCCTCCAATTGTTTTCAAGGATTTCAACATATCTGTATGGAGTTTTCATTGACCATGTTTACCTTTGCTTCTTTATATCACAGCTTTGGAACTCTCACATTGTAAGGCTTCCTTCACATATCAGTATTTTTGATCAGTATTTCAGCAGTATTTGCCAAAACACAGAGCAGAGAAATCTTTCAATTATAGTTTTTCTCTGTAAGTCCCACTCCTGGCTTTGGCATAGAAACACTGATGCAAAAATACTGACGTGAGAATGAGGTTTTAGAAAAATATATTATGGCATTACTGGTATATGTAACAAAGTTATCCATACATTGCAAAATAAATACTGTGTTTCCCCGAAAATAAGACCTACCCCGAAAATAAGGCCTAGTCGTGGTTCAATAATGAAGTGTCCATGGAGCTAAAAAAGTTAAAGAATACTGCAGGACACTTCATTATAGAAAACAGACACCCCTAGAAGAAACAAGAGAGAAGACTCCATGCGATGATATTCACCAGACGGCGACTGGGAGCAGTGGAATGAATCAAGGACCTGCGGCGGAACCCACACTCACACATTAGATCACACACACAGATCTGATCGCACACACATACTCACCACATCCAGCGATATTGATTGCTTCTGGGCGGCAGAAGGACCTGAGACGCTGTGCAGTAGAGCACAAGGACCTGCGGGTAGAATGCTTGGAGGACCCAGGGGTGGAACGCATCACAGAGACAAGAGAGCAGAGAGTCCCTTGAAGGGTGGAAGCAAGTGGTATCACTGGATGTGGTGAGTGTGTGCGCATGATTGTATGTGTGATCTCATGAGTGTGTGTGTGTCTATAGGAGTGTGTCGCCCAGGTTTATGGGGTACTCGGTCCCGGGCGGTGGATAACTGGGGAATGTCACTTTGGTGGCCGTTGCCCGGTTCCGTGCACTGGGTGCTTTTAGAATAGGGGAATATTTACAGGGGATTATTGAATAAAGTTTATACGTGATGCCACTTGCGGTTTTGCGGCTATAGGGATGGCTCCGCCGCTGCACAATGTTTACTACTGGGGCTGGTGTTAGTGGCAGCCTGGATGTTGGACCCTCCGCAAGCAGGGCCTGGACCCAGGGGATAGGTGATATAGACGGGTGTGAAAGAAGGTAGGCCAGAATGGGAGTTTCAGTGTAACTGGTTCTTTACTCACTGCAAGCTGGTAACTGGTCACCTGAGGCTGACTGGTCTTAATCACAAGTCCCCGTAGTCCCAGTGCCGGTTTAGTGACCTGGTGGCTTCTTCCCCTACACCTGTCTTTTGATTGTTGGGTCCCCGTGGCGAAGAGCGGCTGGGTGTCCCCTCCTGATTGTGTTCTTCAGCAGTCCGTATGAAGGTAGCATGAACCCTGTGGGGTTGGAGTCTCTGGTACTGTCCCTGGTTCTCCTTCTGCTACTGAGTCCCGAATTTCAAGGTCAGTGAGGTCCTTGATGGTCCCCTCACTGTACAGATTTTATCAGGTCCGACTGGAGTTTTTGCCTGACCTAGGATTCTGTACCCCATTGGTGCGTAGTTCCGGGAGTACTCCACCACACTCCTCCAACTAACCGCCTGGGCCCTCAGGTCACTGTTCACTCCTGTCAGTCCGTCTGCTCACTTTCACTGTCAAACTCTTTCTGCCTCCATTGTCTGACTGTCCACTGTCTGCCCCTCTCACCTGGTTGTCTAGTGGACTCTATGTGGCCATCCATTGGTCCAACCCTAGCCTTGTAGCATTCTATGGGGGATTGTTGGAGAAAACTTGGATTACCTGGAGTGTTTGTGTGTGACCGGCACTGGTCTTCTGGGTCCCTAGGGGGTGGGCCCTGCATCCCGGTGGGGATGTAGTACCTTGTAGCTCGCTGATGGCCTCAGGGGCGCTACATGAATGTGTGTACGATCTGATGTGTGAGTGTCGACAAAAGCTAGGGAGGACGGCGTGTAGCATACCTGATAGGAGCACCCACTGAGGATCGCAGGAGGACCTGGGAGCAACGCAGACGCTCAGGGTCTGGTAAGTATGATGATCCAGGGAAAGAGGATCTGCATTTTTTGAAGGGTAAATTTTCCCCAACCGTGTTTCCCTGAGAATAAGCTTCCCCCGTAAATAAGCCCTAGCACTTTTTTTCGTGGCAAAAAAAAATATGACGGTGTCTCATTTTCAGGGAAACATGGTAGTTTGAGCAAGCCTGGATGTTTCTGTTTAGTTATGTAATAAACTGAAAATGTTCATTATATGGCTTAGTTTGGTAACCAATTAATTTACTTAAAAGGTTGCAATTTGTTCCTCCTTAATCATACCATGTTGGGTGCCTGTTGATCAAGATTTCCTACAATTACTGTACACAGGGCTGTTATGTTATCTATAGTACACTTGTCAATATAGTGAAGGTCAGAGGATTTGGTCCAAATGGGCATCCATTTGATGACAGCACTGCTGTGCCATGCGCTTGCTGTAACAGGAGGACAGGAAGCACAGAATAAATCCAAGATTCAACAAACTGTGCTAATGAAGCATCTGCTCATCATGTATACGGTATATCAGATTACACAGCATGCCAAATTCACAGTTATTTCCTCTTGTGCATTATGTTTGTCATCATTGGTTATAATTAAAAAAAAAATGACCCTGTCAGTAGAGATAACTTTGGTATGTTATCTATTGCCTTTTTATCTAATTTATCATCCTTTGCAATAGCTATCAATAAATGTATGTCCAGCCACTTCTTCATTCCTCACTGGCTTTAAAATCTGCTGCTGAAAATGCACTATAAGATTATGCCAGTGCTGCCATGAGACATACTAAGCTTCTGACCTTGATAGGCAGAAGGAAAAATGTAGTTTAATGTGATTTAATTGTCAGTCAACATACGGACATCAGTATCAGAGAAAGATGAGATGAGGAGATTATTGTAAATATTTCATAAACGCAAAAAGAACGTTTAAAGGGAATCTGTCAGCCCGTCCATACTGCTCTATTTAACAGTTGTAGCTATAGATAGCATGGCAGAGCTAGACGTTCAGTAGATTGGGAGTGGAGGGGTGAGTGTCACGAGGGACTATGGGGATAGCGGGAAATCGGGTCCCCTTAGCAGACCCTGAGACTAAGGGGCCCCTGTGATATCCCTCTTCTCAAAGATACCCCTAATGGTGGAGATGTCTGAGTCTTTTTCCTGGCCCTGCTCCTGGCCAGCACTGATCTAATACCCCCTTCCCCATTCCCAGGGGGGTTGGGATAGGAGTGTGATTTAACAGAAATAGTCAAACAGGGAAACCACAACTCACACAGCACACACACAGAGGTATAAGACAACTAAAGAGAAGGAGGAATACAAGAGCTGGGTAGAAACAACAAGATGACAGGTAAACTCCACTACAACACCAAGCACAGGCTATTCTCTCTCCAGCAAATCTTGGACACCACTGCACATAGAGCAACACAATAGAAACTATAGTCGGCATGGGTGGAAGATCTCCTTCAATCTAAGTATGAGATGAGATGGGATATGCTTCCTTGAAATATATGATCCCAGAAGCCTAACAAGCAGGCTGGCTGAGGTTAACTCTTGCTAGCCTGTCTATAACTGAGCACACTTCTGGTTGACTCTCAAGTCTGCTTGTGTAGATCAGAAACACCAAGGAAACCATCAGGCGAAGTATCAGAATCTGCAATGTGAATAGCATATGATGCCGCTATAAAACTCCATGTGACAGTGGGTGTGTAATTTTTTAACTTAGAAGACAGTCAAGCAAAAGCAAATATATTGCCGTGGAAGTTTTTAGTAAGGGACAGGAAAGCTACCAACAGAATAACAATTTGTTGTCAATTCTTGAGAAGCTAGTCATCAATTTTGGAAAAAAAATGTCCATCACAACTAAATACAAAAATGCCAATTATAACCTTGGCTTCTGCTTCTAGTTTCCAGGAGAAAACAGGTTTAACTCATTACAGCTCTCCCTGCTCTATGTATCCAAACACTTATATATAGGTAAAGAAATGCCTTGAAGTTAGTGATGAGCGAGTGTATTCGTTACTATTCACAAAATAGTACGGTACTCGGGCTATTCGTTATATAGTAAGTAATGGTGTATTCGTCGCTATATTCGGATGTCCTGCCCAGCCGTTTTGGCGCCTGATTTGCAGCCACTAAACATGCTGGGCTTTTTCACCAATCACAGTAATGCTGCAGCCATCTTAGTTGTGGCATTATTGTGATTGGCTGGCCGCTCAGCATCCTAGGGTCTGTAAAAGACCTTCTGCCACCATTTTGCGCACATTGCTCCTGAAGCCTGCATTGAATCAGCGTAGGCATAGAGCGAGAAGCTGCTAGGGAGAGTGTAGGCCTCTTAATAACACAAAAAGCCTCCTGCAGCATAGGTCAATGTAGCATTCAGAGGGACAGATTTCAAAGTATGGAGAGTGTTTAAAAGCAGTGTGTGTCACTACCTCCATACTACCATCCAGAAACCAGAATACAATAGCTCTTTTAAGAGCCGATAGCACTGAATAAAATCACAGCAGGGAGGCAGAGATTTTGGATTAGATAGAGAATCTGGACCTGTTTCTACAATAGTCATGGTTTTCCTGCCTGACTTGTGCCGTTTGTCCACTATAGCCACATTCATACATACTCGTGGCTTTTGCAAATACAAAGCAGGACTCTACCATTTTGTGGTGCCCGATACAGTAACGCACCATTCCTGTTTCACAATAGTCAGGGTTTCACAGCCTGACTTGTGCCATCCATCCATGTCAGCCACATTCATACGTTACTAGTAGCTTTTGCAAATATGAAGCAGGACTCTACCATTTTGTGGTGCCTGGTACAAAGTACTCACTTGTACTTTCTCCACAATATTTTTGGGGTCAAAGTATTCTTGGCTTGGGCTATCAACATCTGCAAATATGTCAGCAAAACCCAAAATGACAAAATAGGCAGTTGTTAAAGGACGTGGACATGGGTGTGGTGTTAATCAAGAAATAACATCTGGAACACCATTCTGAGTCTGAACTGGGTTCAAAAACCTAAAAAAAATCTACACTATATGGAGAGAAGGTATGCACACCAGTGACTATGTAAGAGGAATATATGAAAAGTAGTAACTGCTGTGTGAATACTGAGATGAAAAATACAATAGCTATATGTAAGAGTGAAAGTATGAAAAATGGAATCTGCATTACTGTGCTGTTCCTATTTATTTTAGTTAAAACTGTTATTTAAAGGGGTGGTTCACCCATTTTTTTTATTTTCTGTCGAAGTTCTACTTACAATTCTAGGTATTTTCTCCATTGGCTTGTATTTCCATTTCTGGCACTGAGCGGCGCTATGCTGCACGCTCAGTGCCTGTCACATGACCCCCTGGAGCTGTGGCCGCCGGCATCCTCTGACGTCCCGGCATTTCCGGGCTCTCAAACAAGACGGGTACGTCACAGGATGCCGGCGCCACTCAGATTGAGTGACAGGGCTGTGGGCGGTGACTACCGCACGTCACAGCTCAGCATCGAGGGGAGGATCCGGAGGACGTCTGTGTGGAGCCGGCGTCCTGCAGATGGTGAGTCACGGGGCGCCAGTGTGCAGTGCAGGGGGGTCTTCAGCTGAATCCCCCCCTGCACGTAAGTATGTGATCACACTCTCCACCCGCACGCTCTGCTGCGATGTCAGGAGAGCGGCCGGTGTCGGGCAGTGTGATCGTGTGCTCCTCCCAGCAGCAAGACACTGACAGGCATGTCACCGCTGTGCTCTGCCATCTGTCCTGCTGCATGGGACCAACTGTCTGCACTCTGTCACCTGCACCACAAGTCACAGAGTGGAGACAGTTGGTGACAGAGCACCTCTGCCCCCCCCTCTTCTTTCCCCACTCTCTTCTCCCCCCTCTCTCTCTTCTCCCCCCCCTCCCTCTCTCTCCCCCCTCCGCTCCCTCTCTCTCCCCCCTCCCTCTCTTCTTCCCCCCCGCTCGCTCTCTTCTCCACCCCCGCTCCCTCTCTTCTCCCCCCCGCTCCCTCTCTTCTCCCCCCCCCTCTCTCTCTTCTCCCCCCCTCTCTCTCTTCTCCCCCCCTCTCTCTCTTCTCCCCCCTTCTCTCTCTTCTCCCCCCCTTTCTCTCTTCTCCCCCCTCTCTCTCTTCTCCCCCCTCTCTCTCTTCTCCCCCCCTCGCTCTCTTCTCCCCCCGCTCGCTCTCTTCTCCCCCCGCTCGCTCTCTTCTCCCCCCTCTCTCTCTCTTCTCCCCCCTCTCTCTCTTCTCCCCCCCTCTCTCTCTTCTCCCCCCTCTCTCTCTTCTCCCCCCCTCTCTCTCTTCTCCACACCTCACTCTCTTCTCCCCCCTCGCTCTCTTCTCCCCCCCGCTCCCTCTCTTCTCCCCCCCGCTCCCTTTCTTCTCCCCCCCTCTCTCTCTTCTCCCCCCCTCTCTCTTCTCCCCCCCCTCTCTCTTCTCCCCCCATCTCTCTCTTCTCCCCCCCTCTCTCTCTTCTCCCCCTCTCTCTCTTCTCCCCCCCTCTCTCTCTCCCCCCCCCCTCTCTCTCTTCTCCCCCCTCTCTCTCTTCTCCCCCCTCTCTCTCTTCTCCCCCCTCTCTCTCTTCTCCCCCCTCTCTCTCTTCTCCCTTCTCCCCCCTCTCTCTCTTCCCCCCCCCTCTCTCGTCTCCCCCCCTCTCTCTCTTCTCCCCCCTCTCTCTCTTCTCCCCCCTCTCTCTCTTCTCCCCCCCTCTCTCTCTTCTCCCCCCTCTCTCTCTTCTCCCACCCTCTCTCTCTTCTCCCCCCCTCTCTCTCTTCTCCCACCCCTCTCTCTCTTCTCCCCCCTCTCTCTCTTCTCCCCCCTCTCTCTCTTCTCCCCCCCTCTCTCTCTTCTCCCCCCCTCTCTCTCTTCTCCCCCCCTCTCTCTCTTCTCCCCCCTCTCTCTCTTCTCCCCCCCTCTCTCTCTTCTCCCCCCCTCTCTCTCTTCTCCCCCCTCTCTCTCTTCTCCCCCCTCTCTCTCTTCTCCCCCCCTCTCTCTTCTCTCCCCCCCTCTCTCTCTTCTCCCCCCCCACTCGCTCTCTTCTCCCCCCCGCTCGCTTCTCTTTCCTCGCTCTCCCCTGGCATGGTCAGTACAGAAATCTCTCCATCGTGGAGGGGTGAGAGGGAGTAATAAACATAGAGTCCCTACTGTGTCTGTGTATTTATTTCTAATAAAGTATTTTTCTCTGTGTGATGTCTTTTTTTTTTTTTTAAACCCTTTGTTGGAGATTCTTAATGGCCAGGTTAAACTTGGCCTGACATTAAGAATCTCGGGCTTTATACCAGCTGGTAAAACATAGCTGGTATTAACCTCTTATTACCCAGCGTGCCACCTGCCACCAGGGCCACTGGAAGAGTTGGATACAGCGCCTGAAGATGGCGCTTCTATGAAAGCGCCATTTTCTGGGGAAGCTGTGGACTGCAATTCGCAGTGGGGTGCCCAGAAAGTTTGGGCACCCTGCACTGTGGATTCCAATCCCCAGCTGCCTAGTTGTACCTGGCTGGACTCAAAAATTTGGTGAAGCCCACATCATTTTTTTTTTTTTAATTATTTCATGAAATTCATGAAAAAAAAGGGCTTCTCTATATTCTTGGTTCCCAGCCGGGTACAACTAGGCAACTGGGGATTGGGGGCAGCCGTAGCTGCCTGCTGTACCTGGCTAGCATACAAAAATATGGCGAAGCCCACGTCATTTTCTTAAAAACGTTTTCAGGGAAAAACCTTTAAAAAAAAATGCTTCCTGCATTTCTATTGCCAGTGAAAGTAACACCAAGCAGCGGGGGCTAGCAGCCAGTAGCTGCTTTGGTTACCCTTAGCAATAGAAAATGCAGCGGGAGCCCACAAACAATGTGATTTTTTTTGTTTTTTTATTTTTAATGAATTTTTTTTAAAAAAAATTGGCATGGGCTTTGCCCATCGAGCACCAGAGCATTTTACTGCTCAATTCATCCCAAGTAATCAGATGACTCCAGTGTCGGCCGATTACTTGTTCTGTGTCCCCCTGCATCCATCGCAGCGTGTACGGGCTGTGAGGTCAATCGGAGTGGAGACAGTGACATGCTCTGCTCTGACACATAGTGTGCTGCATGTCACTATCTTTCTCCACTCTGGCACTTGTTGTGCAGGTGACCGGATGCTACATGTCACTAACTGTCTCCACTATGGGACTTGTTGTGCAGGTGAGAGTGTATACAGTTGGTACTATGCAGCAGAAATCACAGAGTGGGGCAGTTAGTGACATGTATCATCCGGTCACCTGCACAACAAGTCCCAGAGTGGAGACAGTGACATGCTCTGCTCTGACACACAGTGTGCTGCATGTCACTATCTTTCACCACTCTGGGACTTGTTGTGCAGGTGACCGGATGATACATATCACTAACTGCCCCACTCTGAGACTTGTTCAGGTGAGAGTGTATACAGTTGGAACAATGCAGCAGAAGTCACAGAGTGGAGCAAGTTAGTGACATGTATCATCCGGTCACCTGCACAACAAGTCCCAGAGTGGATACAGTGACATGCAGCACACTATGTGTCAGAGCAGAGCATGTCACCAACTTGCTCTGCTCTGTCACCTGCGGTGCTGCATGTCACGTTTTTGCCGCGATTTGGTGCCTTTTTTGCTGCGTTTTTACTCACTGCGTTTTTAATCAGTGCACAATGCCATTAAAGATTGTTGATGAAAAAAATAAAAAAGGTCTGATGTCATTTCCTTATTCAAAATGTTCATTGTATGCAGGAGAGCAGACAGCAGCTGCAAAACTACAAGGCTCAGCATCCTCCATCCAGGACTGTATGCAGTTTTTTACCCAAAAAGAAAAAAAAATGACATGGGCTTCGCCATATTTTTGTATGCTAGCCGGGTACAGCAGGCAGGTACGGGCTGCCCCCAACCCCCAGCTGCCTATTTGTACCCGGCTGGGAACCAAAAATATAGAGAAGCCCTTTTTTTTTTTTTAATTATCTCATGAATTTCATGAAATAATTTTAAAAAAAAATGACGTAAGCTTCGCCTAATTTTAGTGTCCAGCCGGGTACAACTAGGCAGCTGGGGATTGGAATCCACAGTGAAGGGTGCCCAAGCTTTCTGGGCACCCCCCACTGCGAATTGCAGTCCGCAGCCACCCCGGAAAATGGCGCTTTCATAGAAGCGCCATCTTCTGGCGCTGTATCCAACTCTTCCAGCTGCCCTGATGCCGGGTGGCTAGCTGGGTAATAATGGAGTTAGGGCTAGCTGTATATTATCAGCTAGCCCTAAGCCCGAAATTCATGGTGTCACGCCAATATTAGACATGGCCACCATGAATTTCTAGTAATGATAAAAAAAAAACACAACACACAGAAAAATATTTTTATTAGAAATAAAACACAACACAATTAGTGACTCCATCTTTATTGAAATAAAGAACCCCCCTCCGCAGTAATCCTGGGTCAGGGTCCCGCGCCGTCCAATCAGGATCCAATATCATCTGATCGGGTTTGCTGGAAGGCAGAGCGATCAGATGATGTGTCAGGTTAACTACGTAAATCACACATCAGCTGATTGTATAAAAGCCGATTATACAATCAGCTGAAGCATCAGTGCAAAAAATAAATAAATAAATAAATAAATACTCACGTCTGTGCTGATTACCGGCAGCTCCTGCAGGGGAGTCTGATCCTGGCCCATCACTGCAGGAGCGGGCCGGTAATCAGCTGATGAAGTCTCCTGATGGCAGGATCAGCTGATAGCCGGCCGGGCGCGAAAAAGCCGGCGACACCACGAGAATCGATCAGCTGATGCGTCAGGTGACTGCATCAGGTGATCCACCGCCAGGTCCTGCAAGCTTCGTTCGTGCCCCGGGGAGACTGCACACAGCCGAAGCGGCGGTACCGAGACAGGGGCTGGAAGCAGGCATGGCACCGGGACCCTGCAGACAGGTGAGTATGACATACACACACACATACACACTCACACACACACTGTATATACGCGCACACACTGTATATACGCGCACACACTGTATATACGCGCACACACTGTATATACGCGCACACACTATATATACACACACACACTGTATATACGCGCACACACACTTTCTTCCCCTGGCTGTGTAGAGCTGCTGCTGTCTCTGTATGATTGATCTCAGTGCATCCACTGGGAAGAGGCAGGGAGGAGGGTTTGGGTGGGAGCAGAGTGGGTGTATTAGACACAATGGGTGTGTTAGATAAGCCAGACACCGCCCTAGAGCCACAAAGAATTCTGGGACTTGTAGGAACTGAACACAGGAAGTCAGAGGAGAGATTAACCCCATCAGAGCTGGAGCCAGCAATGACCGTGTGCTGCTCGTGCACAATAAAAGGTAATTTTGCTGAAAAAACATAATAGATGTGTTGAGGGGCACATATTAGCAAGATTTATCAGAAAAAAAAAAATCAGTTTTGGTAACTGGACAACTTCTTTAATGTTTTTCATGCTTGTCTCTGCTGCCATCTACTGGTCAGACCTTTCGGCTCCTCTGTTTCTTTTTGTCCAGCCCATGGGAGTGTCTGCTGCTCCTCTTACATCACTTCCTGGCATATTCAGTTCACAGCCAGAGATTGTGAGAATCACATCCCTTATTTGAGCTGCTAGAAGCAAAGTCTTATAACCTTAGTGGCTCCAGAAACAAGCATCACAAGAGAACCACAATGCCAGGTACTTGGACCGCTCTACTCCTGCATGTCCTTAACCTTTTGGAGAAAATAAATCACCATTGTTTTATCTCAGCATGTGCATGTTTAACTCTGGAGCGCTCTGGTCATGTCTGCCTCACATATAGGAAAAATGGAGGTAAGATTCTCACGCCATTCCATAACTACACACCTTCAATCGCCTTTAAGTGGGGACAGAACAGTCAGAAGACTGCTTAACAGCCCAAAATCAAAAACTTCCTTGAGAGCCCAGAACAGTCAGAAGACTGCTTAACAGCTCAAAACCCCGGCTACAGATCCCTAAGAACCCTGTAACGTCCCTTGTAATCTGCCTAGCAACAAGCCTTGTGCACTAGTCTGCCTGCAACAGTGCATGCCTGGACAAGCCTAAGGGGAAGCTCTCCCATCTGCCACATCCTGTATCACCTCTGCTTGCATTTAAAGGGACAGTTTATGCACCTGCAGTTTCCCTCTTGCCATACCCCTTCTATAGACTTGCAGTACATTATAGCTCATTACTGCACATTGCTGGACTGCGAACCCCACGTTTTGCTAAAGACACATTGGGAATTTCATCAGGGAGTCCTTGCGTAGCTGCACGACAATTTTCGGACCCCTATTCTAAAGTCAAGTTTCTTAAAGAGACAGTACGCCTTAAATCAAAATGGCTGAAAAAGACTTCGGACAGTTCCCCACTGCTGAAACAGAGCAAATACAACCTGATACTGTGCATTATGAAGCCCAAGAGGCAGATCCCACACTTCTAGCAGACCAAGTTGTCCGACTGAAGCGCTCTTTCAAACCCACGATAAAGGCCACTGAAAACTATCACACTATGAAAAATGAGCTATGTGAACACCTGGAAGAACTGTGGGAACGAGTCACCTATTACATGTCAAGACTTGAATCCTCATCAGGCGATGCCGCATGCTTACAAGCCGCTATGGAACGGCTGAACACAGTTCATGAAAGCTACAAGAGACTGCCAACAAGGTACATTACCTTTCTAAAAGACTCTAAAATTGATGAAGCTCTTTCAGACCTGAGCAAGGCAGAAGAGGTGGACAAGGAAAGAGATACCAAGGTGCAAGATGCCATAGACAAAGCCGAACACCGTATCTCTCACCAGCAAGAAACTAGATCACGCCGATCAACCTCATCTCGACGTTCCTCTCGGTCATCCGGGTCATCATCCTCAAGAAGCTTAGCCCTGAGCGACAGGATACTAGAGGCTCTCATGAGAGCGGAAGAATCCAAGGTGAGACGTTCCTTCACAGAAAGAGAAGTAGAGGAAGAAGCCAAAAGGGCAGAAGCAGAAGCCCTTGCAAAAGCAGAAGCCACTAAAGCAGAAGCCAAAAGGGCAGAAGCGGAGGATCTAATAAAGATTCTTCGGTCACAGATGGAAGAGGAAGTTGCGCTAGCTAAAGTGAGACTACTTGAGCAAGCATTGAGCCAAGGTCCTGATCCACCTCACTCGCCACCACTGGAAACAGACAATCCAGTTGATCGCACAAGAGACTATGTACTGAATCAGTTACCTGTAGCAACCCTGGTTTGCAGTACCGTCCAAGCCGACAACACCGAAACCTCCAACTTACCTCTACCAGTGCCAGTACCACCTAAAGCACCCGAGCAAATTAATAACAGTCACCAAGAGGTGCCCTCTCAAACACAGTCACCATGGCAAGATGGCAACCAAGTGCTTCCTGACACACTTCCACAGCTCAAGCAGCGGTCATCAGAATCTACAGAAGCTAAACCACAGCTCAACCCTGCAGCAACGTCATTCTACCCGGGAACCTCTCATCCATTCACGCCAGGCAGCCCATACGCCCCAGGGGCATCACGAGTCGTTGTGGGCAACAAGTGGTGAGAAATCAGATATGTCTGAGTTTGCCAGGTTTCATGGTGAGCAGAGAGCTAAGTCAACACTAGTCTCACAAAATTTGATGATCGTGCAGAGAGCTACAGGGCCTGGGAAAGCAACTTTCAAGACAGCCATCGCCAATCTCAACTTAACTGCAGAACAGGAGCTCGACCTCATGATCAAGTGGTTGGGCCCAGGCTCTACAAACCGTATCAAGAGCCTCAGAACCGTCTATGTGCGGACAAGCAGAAGCAGGTCTCGCTGTTGCATGGCAAAGACTGGAACGCACCTTTGGCAGCGCAGAAGCAATAGAGAAAGCCCTATTCAAGAGACTGCAGGACATCCCAAAGATCAACCTTAAAGAAGTCCACAAGCTTCAAGACCTAAGTGATCTGCTCATGGAGCTGGAGCTCGTCAAAAGAGACCCTCGTCTATCTGGGCAGTGCTACCTGGATACAGCCCATGGAGTGAACCCAATCGTGGTGAAGCTGCCATACAGTCTGCAGGAGAAATGGGCAACGTTAGTCTCAAGGTACAAAAGAGTGCAAGACGTCACCTTTCCCCCATTTATTCACTTCTGCAGGTTCATCGACGAGCAGGCCCAGATGAGGAACGACCCCAGCCTCGACTTCCTAGAATTCAACACTTTGGCAGCTGCAACAACATCATCATCAAGGTATGAAGGTGCCATACACAAACGCAGAGACATTAAGAACACTGTGAGTGTTAGGAAGACTGAGCTACCATCACCTGCAGCACCTACAGACAAACAGTACACCATCTCATCACGAGATAAGTCTTTCAATCAAAAATGTTCCATCCATAAAAAGCCGCACTCACTGAACAAGTGCAGAGGGGTTTAGATCCAAAACCCTACAGGAGCGCAAGAAAGTCCTCACAGAGCTTGGGATCTGTTTAAATGCTGCGCATCACTTGAGCACATGGCCAAGGACTGTAAATCCATCGTCAAGTGTGAGGAGTGTCATAGTGAAAAACACGTTTCAGCCATGCAGCCCAACCCAGCTAGCTAGAGACACACTGGCTGCAGTCACCACCGCTCCCACTCCAAGTCATGGCGGGGAGTCCAAGAATCAGACTGACACCACCACAGCTGTCTCCTGCTCATGCTCTGAGGTATGTGGAAAAGGCCAAATGTAGAAATGTTGTGCCCGAAAATGCCTCATCAAGGTTTATCCCGAGGGGACATCCAGAAAAGGCAATGAAGGTGTATGCCATCATAGACAACCAAAGTAACCGGTCCCTGGCAGGAACCAAATTCTTTGAAGCCTTCGGAATTAATGGACCATCAGAACCCTACAACTTGAACACCTGCTCAGGTTGCATAGAGACTAGCTGCAGAAGAGCCCAGGGAGTCATTGCTTCTCCTATCAATGGGAAGACTGAAATACCTCTACCAACGCTCGTTGAATGTGACCAAATACCCAGCCACAGGAATGAAATTCCTACCCCAGAAGCTGCATTTCATCAACCACACCTAAGACACCTTGCTCGGGTTATCCCACCTTCGGACAATAACGCAGAGATTCTACTCCTGCTCGGCAGAGACAATCTAAGCGCACACAGGGTGCGACAACAGTGTAATGGGCCTGACTATGCACCATACGCCCAGAGACTGGACTTGGGATGGGGTAGTCATAGGAAATGTGTGCGCTTATCGATCAGAAATTGATTCCTTCAAGACTTACGTGCATGGAGATGGGCAGCATAACCTGCCTAAAGTCATGTCCTCATCACTATGGAGTGAAAGAGAAGTCTCCAGACACAATACAGCTACCTGACATCGCTTCTTCTCTGCATATCGACAACTTGGGAAGATCAGTCTTTTACACAACCAAGGACGACAATAAAGAAGCCTTGTCAGTAGAGGACAGAAAAATCATCAAAAATAATGGACTGTGAGTTTTCTAAAGACAAAACCAAACATTGGGTCTCTCCATTACCTTTCCGATCTACCAGGGTAAGACTCCCAATTAACCGAGATCAAGCTCAGACTAGGTGTAACTCTCTTCAGCGTTGCATGAACAGCAAGCTTGAAATGAGAGAACACAGCGTCACCTTTATGGACAAGGAAGTCTGCAACAACCTACCAGAACCTATACCAACTGAACTGAATCCAGCAGATCACGCAACTAGACCTATGTCTATAAGTTCTTTTACTAACTCTTCTTGGCTTACAGATCCAGAGTTCCCTGCTGAGACAGTCAGAAGAAGGTGTCCAGGAAGTCTTCAGCATCCTAGATCCAGGCAATGATCCAGATGTCTGAGCTGAAGTCAATACCCTGGCCACCAGTGCAGAAAAAACTTCCAACCTCGGTTGCCAAAGTTTTGAACGTTTCTCCAGCTGGATGAGGCTTGTCAGGACTGTTGCTAGGTTAGTGCATATCGCCAGATGCTATCGTACGGACCCTTAAAAACAAAGACTGTCATCGCTGGCATCTCTGCCACAAACCCCTTTCTGCTGAGGACATCTCCCATAGCGAGTCCCTCATAATACACCACCTCCAACAGAGTGAATTCGCCATAGAATGGAAGTGTTTACACAACAAACAGCAGATTCCATTAAGAAGCCCTCTCGCCAATTTAAACTAGGTTATCGACAGTTTCGGCTTACTGAGAGTTGGTGGTCGTTTGAACCAGGCTCATCTTGGAGTTGTAGAACAAAAATCCTCTCATCATTCCCAACAAACATCATGTTACAGTCTTGCTGATCTGACACCACCATGAAAAGACTGAACACCAAGGCAGGCAAATTACAGAGGGCGCTTTACGGTCTGCAGGCCTCTGGATTATTGGGATGAAGAGATGTGTAGCACAATTACTACACGATTGTGTGCACTGTCGTAAAGCGAGTAGAAAACAACTGTACCAACAAGTGGCTGACTTGCCTACAGACAGACTTTCTACAGAGCCACCTTTCACCTACGTGGGCCTAGATGTTTTCGGACCATGGATGGTGTCCACACGCAGAACTCGCGGCAGCCAAGCAAACACTAAGCGGTGAGCTGTGTTATTCACCTGCATGAGTGTTCGAGCCGTTCACATTGAGGTGTTAGAGTCCATGGATACCTCCAGCCTAATTAACGCCTTGAGAAGGTGCCTTGCCATCAGAGGACCAGTGAAACAGCTGAGGTCTGACTGTGGAAGCAACTTCATCGGTGCATGTAGACAACTGAACATCGACACCTAGCCTATCCAAGATCAGCTGGCAGAGAAAGGTTGCACCTGGATCTTCAACCCCCTCACAGTTCTCACATGGGAGGCTCCTGGGAGAGGATGATCAGGATTTCACGCAACATCTTGAACTCCATGCTAATGGACGTCAATTCCTCAAGACTCACAAATGAGACTCTAGTCACTCTTTTAGCTGAAGTCTCAGCTATTATCAATTCAAGACCCCTTGTGCTGGTGACCATGGATCCAGAAACACCAACCATATTGACTCCTACTATTCTTATTACCCAAAAAAACTGACAACGCGATAATGCCCAGCGGAGAGTTCACCCACGCGAACACTTATCAAAAACACTGGAATCGGGTTCAATACTTGGCTGACTACTTATGGAACCGATGGAGGAAGGAATACCTCACCATTCTTCAAGGAAGAAAGAAGTGCCGACATCCCAAATCGAACTTCAAAGAAGGAGACCTAGTCCTCATGAAAGACCAGACCACAGATAGGACTGACTGGCCTATGGGACTGATTACTAGGATACTGCCTAGCAGGATGGCAATGTTCGGAAGGCTGGAGCTAAAGGTCATCTGGGAAGGTGAGACGAAGACCTTTGCAAGGCCAATCCACGAACTTGTTCTGCTGTTGCCCATAGAGAGCGTCCCTACAGGATGAACGCTGCCGGACCTGAACTTTGAGCCATCCTTCTTGTTTTGGACTCAATTGAGTTTGTTTTGCATTTAACATGCCTTTCCTTTCAGGTTATACTTATGGACTCAATAGTGAAATCCCCAAAGTGAATTTCAGACGGGTAGTGTGCTGTTCCTATTTGTTTTAGTTAAAACTGTTATTTAATGTTTTTCATGCTTGTCTCTGCTGCCATCTACTGGTCAGACTTTTCGGCTCCTCTGTTTCTTTTTGTCCAGCCCATGGGAGTGTCTGCTGCTCCTCTTACATCACTTCCTGGCATGTTCAGTTCACAGGCAGATGCTGTTCTTTCTAATTCTGTTTGTCCTGATGAAGAAGGCGGGTTATGCCTTCGAAACGCGTTGACTCGTGAAAATAAAGGAAAGGATTTCATCACATCTCCTGGAATTGTGGTTTTTAGCGCAGCATTAAACCCGTTTTTCTTCACCCACCCTGTGATCTGCATCTGTTCCATCGGGGCTGCGGCTGACACCTACATACACTCTTTGTTTGATGCCTTCAAGGAGTTGTGCTTATCCCAACTGAAACAGGTGAGTACCTGTCTTTCTACCGATATCCCCTTGTCTACCAGATAAGACCCCTATTTTGCGCTTCTCTTTTCCACAGCTCTCCTGATACACAGCCAGAGATTGTGAGAATCACATCCCTTATTTGAGCTGCTAGAAGCAAAGTCATTTGAACTTAGTGGCTCCAGAAACAAGCATCACGAGAGAACCACAATGCCAGGTACTTGGACCGCTGCACTCCTGCATGTCCTTAACCTTTGGAGAAAATAAATCACCATTGTTTCATCTCAGCATGTGCATGTTTAACTCTGGAGCGCTCTGGTCATGTCTGCCTAACCTATAGAAAAACGAAGGTAAGATTCTCACGCCATTCCATAACTATATGCCTTCAATCGTCTTTAAGTGGGGGAAAGAACAATTACTGCCATGAACATATGAATAAAGAGAAATTTAGCTATTGAATTGATCAATGCAACAGAGCCCCAACACTACGCCAAAGTATTTCTCTACTTTGGGGTCCCTAGCTAGTGTGTGTCCTCTCATGCAGTTAAAAAACTTACCGTGTATGGGAAGCTGAGACCCAGGCTATATATGCGCATAATATGGACTGGCAATAGATGTGAGTGGGGGGCCGGGTTCACAAACGAAAGACTACAAATCAATCAAAAAATGACGTCTGGAAGACCATTCTGAGTCTGAGCTGGGTGCAAAAACCTAAAAAAATCTACACTATATGGAGAGAAGGTATGCACACCAGTGACTATGTAAGGGGGAATATATGAAAAGCAGTAACTGATGTGTGAATACTGACATGAAAAATCCAATAGCTATATGTAAGAGTGAAAAATGGAATCTGCATTACTGCCATGAACATATGAATAAAGAGAAATTTAGCTATTGAATTGATCAATGCAACAGAGCCCCAACACTACGCCAAAGTGTTTCTCTACGTTGGGGGTCCCTAGCTAGTGTGTGTCCCCTCATGCAGTTAAAAAACTTACCGTGTATGGGGAAGCTGATCAATTCAATAGCTAAATTTCTCTTTATTCATATGTTCATGGCAGTAATGCAGATTCCATTTTTCATACTTTCACTCTTACATATAGCTATTGGATTTTTTCATGTCAGTATTCAGTATTACTGCTTTTCATATATTCCCCTTCCATAGTCACTGGTGTGCCATACCTTCTCTCCATATGGGTGTGGTGTTGTCAGTGGTCGGCGACAAGGCAGTGAGTCTGTGTCAGGTCAGAAGAAGCTTGATGCATCTGCGCCGCCCACGTGCCAGCAGCCACCGCTGCTCGGATCCGGACTCCTAAGGGGGGGTGGCTCGAGGGTCTCCGGACTCGGGGGGTCTCGCGGACACGCTAAATAAATGGGGGGACGTAGATGTACTGGCAAGGCCGTATTAAGTTTGTGAAGCCACTCACGGTGTGTAGTGAGGTGGGACACCAACGCTGCTGTTATGGGGCACCTGGGGAGATGTAGTGGCAGCTGGCTGTTAACCCCTCTGTGGGTAGGGATGGTTGCCCTGGGGCCCAGTGTCTCTGTGCAGGGCATAGCAACAACAGGGGGAATGTTATGGTTACTCACAGTAACTGAACCACACAAGTCTTTGATAACCAAGGTGCTGATAGCCGGCCGCCGCGGCCAGTTGCATTCGGATCCCCCACTCGGGCTGGTGGTCTCTATCCTTTTCCTCTGCACTGACTTTGTGTAAGGTGGACTTCCTAGTCTGAAACTCAGGAGTCCGTTCCCGGCTGGATGTGGCCTAAGGAACCGTGCCCACAGACGCTGGCCCGTGGATCTATGGGCCCTGGCGGTGACCTCCTATCCCTATTGGTGGGGCTGTTGTCTTCTATGAGGGAGTTTGGGTGGGACAGGACCTCTAGTCCTGGCCTCAATTGGTTAAATTAACCAGGCCGCTGGTTTCCGGTCCTGGCTTCAGGGTCCGAGTAACCCAATTTGTGCTCCGGTTTCCGAGTCGGGTTCCCCATGTTGGTACCGGTGGGCTACAACCATGTCCCGGTCCACCTCGGTTCTGCCGAGCCCGTCTTCCCATCTCCTGCTGATGGAGACCACCGTCTGCCACCTAACCAAAGGGCACCAGGGCTCCTACCCTGGCACCGTTCAACTTGAACCTCCTCTGCTAGAGCTACACCTTGCTCCAGCCCACACTCCTCTCAACTTGAACTATGAACTTAATCTGCCTGTTTTTCCCACCCCGGGCTGTCTAGACCCTTGGGTGGGTGTGTCCAACCGCCTGGTCCCGCCACTGGTGTGTTAGTCTTTCCCTAAGGGGGGTTAATAGGGTTTCAGGTCGGCTGTGTGTTTCCTAGTGAGGGAAGGGTGTTATGCGGGGGCCTATCTGTGACTACCTGGTTTTGCCAGGGCGTCACATTCCCCCTTGGTTTAATACAGACCGTCCGCGGGCTGTCCCACCACCAACATTTATTGAACAGGAACTGAAAAAGATGAAAACAGGTTACAAGTATACTAACATATTTACATCGAAATACATTTGGTTTCTTCCCTTACGGGAGGCACTTTACTTAAAAGTTGCTCATTTAAAACCGGGACGGGACGGACCGGGTCCTTCTCACCTCACCCACCCAGAAACAACCTAGCCCTGATACCACCTCTAAAACACAGGTTGGCACCCCTTGCCCAAGTCCAGGGTATGTCTGGGTGCCGGGTAAAAAGTTCCTTACCCGGCAGTCCTTTGTCAAGGGGCCCCACGTCCAGGGGGACCCCTTACCCGGAGGGTAGTCACCAGTTTTGGTGGTGACAGCCTCGGCCGACTCCACCGCAGGCCCTTCCTCCAATCAGCCTCTCCATAGACTGCGGCAGGTGAGAAGGTTGGTCAGGGGACTATTTACAAGACCCAATAGTTTATGGGTTGGCCTGCCACTTCAAAGCCATGGTCCTTTTTAAAAGATTTTTAACAAACTGTAACTGGTAACAGTCCCAAAGAGGACTTTGCAGGGGAGGTAGCCGGGAACCACTACCACTGCTGCATGGGGGCTGTATGGCTCACTTGGCCCCCGGGGGTCAGCATTCCGGGACCAGCTGCAATGCATCCCGGAGCTTTGAACTTCCATCGGGAATGGAGGTGGTATAGCAGGTGATGCCGCTGCTCCTGGGAGGGTGACTAGGGTTTCAGGTCGGCTGTGTGTTTCCTAGTGAGGGAAGGGGTGTTATGCGGGGGCCTATCTGTGACTATCTGGATTTGCCAGGGCGTCACACATCCACTATGTTACTTGCCAAATTTTCCGGTCTGGAACGTAAACATGTGTGGAAGCAGAAGAGCAAGAGCAGATTCTGTCTTAAATGACAGACAAGGCCTCTTCACATTTGTCAAGCAGCAACCAATCTTCCATGACCACACAGACAACTGTGGATACACAGAAGGCTGGTAGTCCAGTCCTCAACCTGGTCCTCTTTCCTCCCCCTTCATCAGTCACAGGAGACATATGACCGCAATCTTGGCGACTGTTAAGGGGTACTTCACACGCAGTGATATCGGTACTGATATCGCTAGTGAGCATACCCGCCCCCGTCAGTTGTGCATCACGGGCAAATCGCTGCCCGTGGTGCACAACATCGCTTACACTCATCACACGGACTTACCTTCCCTGCGACGTCGCTCTGGCCGGCGAACCGCCTCCTTTCTAAGGGGGCGGTTCGTGCGGCGTCACAGCGATGTCCAAGAGCAGAGGAGGGGGGCGGGGTATGAGCGGAGACGGAACATCCTGCCCACCTCCTTCCTTTCCCCATTGCCGATGGACGGAGGTAAGGAGATGATTGTCGCTCCTGCAGTGTCACACATAGCGATGTGGGATGCCGCAGGAACGAGGAACAACCTCGCTACGTACGAGACAAAACAATTTTTGGTAAATTAATGACTTTTCATATACCAACGATTTTTGTCTCTTTTGCGATTGTTTAAGGTCGCTCATGCCCTGTGACACGCTGCGATGTCGGTAACAAACACCGTGGACCCCCGACGATATATCGTTAGCAATGTCGCAGCGTGTAAATGGCCCTCTAGGATCTGTATTGTATGTACCCATTGGTTAGCTCTGGCCTCTCGCCATGCAGCATGGAAGAGGGACATAAGGAGGGTGGCATGCGTTGATGCACAAGTATTTGAAAACCTACAGCGGGAAGAAAGTCATTTTGAGGAACCTGATTTACTTTCTCCAGAGGTGGAGGTTGATGATGATGAGACACAGTTGCCATCAGGTCAGCCTACAACCTCAAGTGGGAAGGAGAATGAGATGGAAACACGATGTGGTCGATGATGTGTCCACTGATCTGACCTGGACCGTTGACATGCATAGGCCAGCACAGAAACACAGAGGAAGATGGATATGTAGCACCAACATAGGCACCAAGGGGTAGTGGTTTGCCCAGAGTGAGAACTGGGTCAACTGTTCCCAAGAGCACCCCCACTGTGGCCCAAGTCATATCAAGGGGGCATTAAGCCGCTGTCTGGAATTTTTTTTGAAAGTCCTTCAGAGAAAAACATTATAGTCTGTAGCATCTGCCATACCAAGCTGAGTAGAGGCAGGGGAAAGGCAACTTGGGCACCACCCAGTATGCGGAACCAAATGGCAGCAAAGTGCCCCAGTAGGTGAGCCGAACACTAGAGTACCAAATTTGTGTCTGAGGGTCAAACACTGCCATGTTACCAGTGCTAGGTCCTTCACAATCTGCTGTCCAGGAAGCAGGTGTTCATACATCCTGCCCACAAGGTGCAATTGCATAGACACAGAAAACAGCAACCACATCCATTTCCTTGTCCCAGGAAGCGTCCAGTTGTCCGTGCCTGAGATCTTGGAAAATAAGCATAAATACCCAGCCACGCACCCACAGGCACAAAACCTAAACTCGCACATTGCCAAATTGCTAGCCGTGGAGATGTTGCCGTTTAGGCTTATTGGAACACAGTGTTTCCGTGATCTCTTGGCTGTGGCTGCCCCACGATACAGTGTTCCCAGCCACCACTATTTTGCCGCGTTGTGCCGCCCCGCATTACACAAGCACGTGTTAAACAATCTCAACCATGCTCTGACCAACGCCATAACTGGGAATGTCCACCTAACAACAGACATGTGAACAAGTTGTTGTGGACAGGGATGATACATATCTGTCATGGCACACTGGGTGAACCTGGTGGAGGCTGGGACAAACTAGCAAACTGTAACATCAGGAGTTGAGCGATGTTCGAGTCGAACGGTTCCCCAATTTCATGTTCGAGTGATTTTGGGGGGTGTTCGAGTCGTTCGACGAACTCGAACGATTTGCTTAAAGTTCAGGCAGTTCGAGTTACGTTCGAGAGCGGTTCGATCACCAAAAGCATTGCTTTTCACAGTAAGTGTATGCGCACGTTGCATATCTGCATGCGTCCTGCGTCCCCAGCACAATCCCTCTCTTTCCTACTCACCGATAACGGGGCGCGAGAATGCACGGCTGTCACAAATCTCCGGCGGCTTTTCCTCTTTTGAAAATGGCTGCTGCTTCATTATTCAATCAGGTATTCCGTGCCTTCCCCGCCCACTGGTGCCCATGATTGGTTGCAGGCAAAGACGCCCCCACGATGAGTGACAGCTGTCTCACTGCAACCAATCACAGCCACTGGTGAGCGGGGTCTATATCGTGTAGTAAAATAAATAAATAATTTTAAAAAAAAAAATGCGGGTTCCCCCCAATTTTGATACCAGCCAGGATAAAGCCACACGGCTGGAGGCTGGTATTGTCAGGATGGAGAGCGCCACGTTATGGGGAGCCCACCAGCCTAACAATATCCAGCCAGCAGCCGCCCGGAATTGCCGCATCCATTAGATGCGGCAGTCTCGGGACTCTACCCAGCTCATCCCGAATTGCCCTGGTGCGGTGGCAATCGGGGTAATAACGGGGTTAATCATGACAAGCGTCTTCCCGAGAAACCTTCCATGATTAACCTGTAAGTGAAAGTAAAGAAACACACACAGCGAAAAATCCTTAATTTGGAATAAAAGACAAAAAAACCACCTCATTTACCTCTTTATTACTCCCCAAACAACAATCCAGGTCCAAAGTAATCCACACGACACGATCAGCTCTGCTACATGAAGATGACATGAAGCCTCATAGAACACGAGCGCTCTGTGTCCTCTCCACTCATTAGAGGCAAATCAATGGTTAGAGCTACTGCCTAGGGAGCATTACTTCACGAGTTCAAGTCACGGCCGCCCCGGGTAAAGAATTTTAATTTATTTTTAAATTATAATTATTATTTATTTATAATTATAATTTGATTTAATTTAATTATGCACTGAGGGGAGGAGCTGGACATCAGCTGTAAGCCGCGAGCCAAACCTCTAAAATCGGAGCAGCTCACGGAGATGAGGCTGCATTGCTCTCTCCTCTCTCTCTTCTCTCTCTCTCCTCTCTCTCTTGTCTCTCTTCTATCTCTCTTCTCTCTCTCCTCTCTCTTCTCTCTCTCTTCTCTCTCTCTCTCTTGTTCTCTATTTTTCTCGCTTTTCTCTCTTTTTCTCTCTTTCTCTCTCTCTTGTTTCCTCTCTCTTTCTTTTTCTCTCTCTTTCTCTCTCCTTTTTTCTCTCTTTTTCTCTTTCTTCCTCTCTCTCCTCTCTCTCCTCTCTCTCTTCTCTCTCTCTCTCTCTTCTCTCTCTTCTCTCTCTTCTCTCCTCTTCTCTCTCTCTTTTTCTCTCTCTTCTCTCTCCTCACTCTCTTCTCTCTCTCGCCTCTCTCTCTCTTCTCTCCTTCTCTCTCTCTCTCTCCCTCTCTCTTCTCTCTCCTCTCTCTCTCTCTCTCTCCTCTTCTCTCCTCTCTCTCTTCTCTCCTCTTCTCTCTCTCCTCTCTCTCTCTCTTCTCTCTCTCTCCCTCTTTCTCTTCTCTTTTCTCTCTCTTTCTCTCCTCTCTCATTCTTCTCTCTCTTTCTCTCTTTTTTCTCTCTTCTTTCTCTCTTTTTTCTCTTTTCTCTCTCTCAGACCTCGCGATGATCAGCTGATGCGGTCACCTGACTGAATCAGCTGACACTAAAAGTCGAGCGGCTGAGACCGGCTTTTTACCGCCCCGCAGTTTAACACCCTTACCGGCACTCTACCTTTTTTGACGTCTACCACCCCTCGAGCAGCCATTACTGTGGGCCAGTGTTCGGAGGGCATGGGCTCTACCATGGCTGGGTAATCCCGTCCCTGGGGACCTACCGCTGCCCCTGCACCAAATCATCATCTCACTCCTGGGAGGCACAATCAAAGGGGGCCTCATCCATCACTCTCACTCCCCAAATCTCCCCTCCTGTGGAGTTCACTTGCTGCCGATACATCAAGGCCCGGATCTCACGCTGCACAGCCCTCTGTCGGCCTCCCGCTGCTGTGGCGGCCAGCTGCTGCAGTAGGGTCAACACCTCACTCATGCAGTGCTCCATCACATTAGTCCCTAGCACTACCTTCGTGTTATGATTGCTGGGTTCATTAATTATCACAATCATTCCCTGGTGCTGCAGTTCAGCCCGTCCTACGGTCATGGCCACTTGTTTGTACCACACTTGGGTCAAGGTGAGTCCATCAGCTGCGACCAGTGTCATGCTACCGTCTGGAGGAGCAAGTTCATCATTTCCCCAATACCACTGATATAGTGTGTAGGGTATCGTGGTACCTGGGATCCAGTGTCCAGGAGTGCCATCAGCGGGATGCCGTCCACTGCCAGATGGATGATGGGCCGGGCTCCAATGTACCGGTCCCACCAGTCGGGGGGGGGGCACTGGGTTCTACTCCTGAGGATTGACCCAGGGGTTGTTCGTTTAACGGACACCGTCGTGGGTAGTGGCCGGGCTTGCTTCACCTGTAACAAATTAGAGGTCCATACCGTGAGTCATTGGCCCTTCTCCGCTGAATCCAGGGGACGTCCTCTGGGCTGCCGGCGAGCTGCAGCCTCCCCGGGGGCTTGGGTCTCATCGGAGGCTGGAGTGCGGCGAGGATCTTGGCGAGGTCTCCATCCATGCGACGGACCTGGGCAGCCAGCTCCTCCATCATTCCGCCAGGGGCTGCAGGCGCCGAGGGAGCTGGGAGAGAAGGGGCTACCATGATGGGAGCCGTCTCAGCTGGCCATGGGGCCGCTTCCGGGATGTCGGACGCCGGGGGTTGCAGAGCTTTGATGGCCCGTTCTTTCAGCACGGCAAAGTCCACGTTAGGGTGTTCTAGGGCCCACAGCCGGAGCTGCTTGCGGCCCTCCGGGGATCCCATCCCCTGCACGAACTGCTCAACTAACATTTTGTTGCTGTCCGCATCATTAATGGCATCCACCCGCTTCAGTGTGCGGAGGGAAGTTTGCAGGCGCAAGGCATAGTCTCTAATACTATCTGCAGGCCGCTGTCGGCATTGGTAAAACTGCATCCGCAGCTCGGCTTCGGTGCGGGTCTCGAAGGCAATCTGTAGCTTTTCAAAGATGGTGGCCACGGAGGACCGGTCCCCCTCAGTCCAGGTCTCCATCTCCTGCTCAGCCGCGCCGGTTAGCTGCCCTAGCACTACCGCGGTGCTCATCGGTCAGGGGATACAGTTCTAGGACCGGGTTAAGCTTCTTCCGGAAGACCTGTAAAGCGTCAGGTTTCCCGTCGTACTGCGGCAGCCAGGTAGCTCCGGGCACATAGGGCAAGGAGAACGGCATCACCTGAGCAAGGCGGGGGCCGCGGCCTCCCCTGCTCGCGCGGCGCGGAGCACGGCCTGGCCCATTCTCATTCACGGGCGCCGCTGCGGCTGCGACCGCCGCTCCTCCAGCGGCCTCGTCGGGCGCAGACATCCTGTTTTCGCCCCCTTGGTCTTTTCTCAGCACCTCCTCTTCAGGGGCGGGGCTTCGGCTTTCGCGCCTCCCACTGCTTGAGAAGACGCTCGAGCGGGAAAATCTTCACGCCCAAGATGGCGGCTTCTGAAATCTTTCGGCCGGACACCGCCGGCGGGACACAAGGCGCACTTCTACCAGCCGGTAGAACGGTAAGATCCTGTTCGTGACGCCAAGTTTGTCGTGGGCGGTGGGGCGCTGCGCTCATCACGCTCGGGTCCGACGGTGCTACTGCTGCTGCTCGGTGGCTCGAGCGGTGGGCCGGATCCGGGGACTCGAGCGGCGCTCCTCGCCCGTGAGTGAAAGGGGTAGTTTGGTTTGGGGATTTGGTCCATGACGCCACCCCACGGGTTGTGGTGAGGTTGGGCACCACCGCTGCTATTGACGGGGATCCTGGGAGTGATGGCAGGGAGCAGCTGGGATTTTTCTCTCCCCTCTGTGGGTAGGGGGGGTTGGTGGTCCCGGGGCCCGGTGAGGTGACGGGGAGGCAGGGTTGGCAAGGTGCAGGGTCGCTTGGACTGCGCAGCGCGGTGCCGGATGGCACGGTAGTACTCACTCAGCCACAAAGATATGCAAAGTCTCTGGTAAAACAAACGGCTGGATGGACGGGTCCCGCAGCCGGCTGCTGTGGTTTCTCCCGGACGGTTGGTGGTGGCTGCCTTTCCCTGCACCTTTTGTGTATCTTCGGTCCCGATGGCTTCCCACCGGTAACCCGCTCCCCAGCGTATATATGTGCCGGAGGAGCCCTTTTGCCCACAGGCTCTGGCCCTGGGAACTCTAGCTGTGGCGGTAGCTGTATTTCCCTTTTGCTGGTTGGACGGTTGCCTTCAATCGGGTCTTGGCTGTTAGGAAACCCCTGGGGTTCCCGGTCACTAATGGATTTGACCTGTTTAACAGCGACTCCAAGCCTGGTCGGGGTCCTCAGGCCCTGCCAGTTTGTGCTGTCTTCACTTCGCCCCCCGGTTCGGTACCGGCGGGCCACCGCCCGTCCCCCCATCCTATGGTTCCGCGTTGATCTGCCTCTCTTGCAGACGGCCACCACCATCTGCCAACCCTGCTCTCGGTGCCCGGGCCACGTACCCGGACACAGTCAGTTTGCTCCTCTACTACCACTTCCCTCACTGCACTCGAGCTCTGCCCAAGCTTAACTAACTTCCTTTCCCGCCTCTAGGACTGTGAACTCCTCCGTGGGTGGGGCCAACTGCCTGGCTCCACCCCACCTGGTGTGGACATCATCCCCTGGAGGGGGGGCAACAAGGATTTGTGTCTGACTGATGTGCTTATCTCGGGGTGGGGGTGTCGTGTTGTAGTCCCTGTGATGACCTGGCTAGTCCAGGGCGACTCAACACCTTTCATACAGGCTTACAAAATAAATTGCATCTTTATTATTTCATCATCATTATTGCATTATTAGTAGCAAGTCTATTTTTTTGTGCTCTCATAGACTTGAATATGTGAGTCTCATCCAACATACGGAAGTTTCTGGTAAACCAAGGTGCTGGTGGCCGGTGCAGCGACCGGTTGCATTCAGGTCCCCCACCCGGGCTGTTGGTCTCTATCCTTTTCCTCCGCACTGTTCTGTGTAAGGTGGACTTCCTAGTTTGTAACTTAGGAGTCCGCTCCCGGCTGGATGTGGCCTAAGGAGCCGTGCCCACAGACGCTGGCCCGTGGGATCCGTGGGCCCTGGCGGTGACCTCTTATCCCTAATCGGTGGGCTGCTGTCTTCTATGAGGGACTTTGGGTGGGACAGAACCTCCAGTCCTGGCCTCAATTGGCCAATCAACCAGGCTGCTTGTTTCCGGTCCTGGCTTCAGGGTCCGAGTACCCCCTTTTGTGCTCCGGTTTCCGGGTCGGTTCCCCGTGTTGACACCGGCGGGCTACAACCCTGTCCCGGTCCACCTCGGCTCTGCCGAGCTGTCTTCCCGTCTCCTGCTGACGGAGACCACCGTCTGCCTCCTAGCCAGAGGAACCACTTGAACTTTCCTGCTGGAGCTACACTTAGCTGCAGCCCACACACTGTCGTGTTGTAGTCCCTGTGACGACCTGGCTAGTCCAGGGCGCCTCAACACCTTTCATACAGGCTTACATAATAAATTGCATCTTAATTATTTCATTATTATTATTGCATTATTAGTAGCAAGTCTATTTTTTTGTGCTCTCATAGACTTGAATATGTGAGTCTCATCCAACATACGGAAGGGAATAGTGCACGTATAATTTTTTTTTACTCAAACATTCAGACCATGTAAAAATATAGTCATCTGAGCAGCATTATTGGTGAGTCAGTTTTTTCACAAACAGCACTGGGATTTAATATATAGTCACGAAAAATAGTCTTACCTTGAAATTTGGCTGGCCTAAAGATATTAACCCTTTTTTTATTATCTAACACAGCTCTTTTTTTGGCATGAGGAAGTAGGAATCTTGGGGTTGCCACATGTATAGCTACTAATTAGATTGAGGTGTAAGTTTAAGGGATTCACCTGTTTTTCATCGGGTATTCTTTTGTAAGTTAACACCTAACCAAATACCCAAAGTCAAACTCCCATGAGTAGTTACCAGTAGACTGCAGCAGCAAAGCTGGAACCACAAAGTTATCAGATGGAGCTACAGGACAGAACCAGAAGAATTGGAAAAAGCGACAAATCCAATAGGTAACAAACAAGATTCAAAGTCAAGTTTAGGAGTCAAACTAGAGGTATTTGGACCGCCCCCGTGCCAGCAGCTGGCGCTGCTCGGATCCGGGCCTGCTGGGGTAGTGGCTCTAGGGTCTCCGGACCTGGGGGTCTCGCGGACACGCCGAATAAATGGGGGGACATAGATGTACAGGCTAGGCCATATTAAGTTTGTGACGCCACCCATGGTGCGTGGTGAGCTGGGGCACCACCGCTGCTGTGATGGGGCACCCGGGGGAGATGTAGCAGCAGCTGGATGCCAACCCCTCCGCGGACAGGGATGGCTGCCCCAGGGCCCAGCGTCAAGTGCGGGGTGTAGCGACGGCAAGGGTACGCTTGATTACTCACAGTCAATAAATCACACAAGTTTCTGGTAAACCAAGGTGCTGGTGGCCGGTGAAGCGACTGGTTGCATTCAGGTCCCCCACACGGGCTGTTGGTCTCTATCCTTTTCCTCCGCACTGTTCTGTGTAAGGTGGACTTCCTAGTTTGTAACTTAGGAGTCCGCTCCCGGCTGGATGTGGCCTAAGGAGCCGTGCCCACAGACCCTGGCCCGTGGGATCCATGGGCCCTGGCGGTGACCTCTTATCCCTAATCGGTGGGCTGCTGTCTTCTATGAGGGACTTTGGGTGGGACAGAACCTCCAGTCCTGGCCTCAATTGGCCAATCAACCAGGCTGCTTGTTTCCGGTCCTGGCTTCAGGGTCCGAGTACCCCCCTTTGTGCTCCGGTTTCCGGGTCGGTTCCCCGTGTCGACACCGGCAGGCTACAACCCTGTCCCGGTCCACCGAGCTGTCTTCCCGTCTCCTGCTGACGGAGACCACCGTCTGCCTCCTAGCCTGAGGCACCACTTGAACTTTCCTGCTGGAGCTACACTTAGCTGCAGCCCACACTCCTCTCCAAACTCGACACCAAAAACAACTCTGTTTGTTTTTCCTGTCTGAACCCCTGGGTGGGCGTGTCCAACCACCTGGTCACACCCACTGGTGTGTCTATCTTTCCCTAAGCGGGGTGACTAGGGTTTTAGGTTGGCTGTGTGTTTCCTAAGTGGGGGGAGGTGTTATGCAGGGGCCTAACTGTGACTACCTGGTTTTGCCAGGGCGTCACATATTCATGGAAGGGCAACACTTCAAAATTCAAGGCAAAGAGTGAAATCCCAAAACAATGGCTTTACAAACTTGAGTCTATAAGCAGGAAGGATAATAAAGAACAATGAGTAGACATATTGTGTATATTCTGAAAATAATCAAAAGACTCTTCCTTTTTTAAATAGATCATCATAGTTTAGTTGTGTCTGGTTGCCATGGTAACTGGATGCTCAAACTGGTGCATCCTTGCCGAACCGGATTGCCACCGCATTGTGACGCACTTGTCAGTACATGCGGAAAAGGTATGTAACATTGTTTTACACCATCTATTTTTCTCCCTCCAAAAAGGATGGTATTCTTATATAGTGGGGTCCATAGGGTGCTGTTGGTATCATGTGAATTTTAAGCCGTACTGTTACGTCCATCAGATCCAGCAGAGCAGACCCCAAAGCACAGCTGTTAACAGAACCTTGTTAAAACAAGTATTAGTTATTGGGGAATCTTTTGAAATCTATGTACAGAATATGTACACTTGTAGAAACATCAGTCAGATAAAACATTTGTATTGAGATGTATTATTTCCAAATTAACAGCAAATGAGCTTTAAAAAAACAATATTTGTTTCCCTCAGAGTCTATGACTTTACAATTGATTGCGTTATGTGGGGGGGGGGGTTAAAGCATCAAAGAAATTCTAAGAAAGATACTTAGCTGCCGGCAAAAAAGCTGTTTGTTTGGATCATTTTTCGCTGTAGTTAATTGCTAGAGGCTCAATGCCACAACTGTTGCCAATTTTTCCTTTCCAAAGTTATTCTGACATCCAAAGCGTTAGAAATAGCTTTTTAATCTCAGTTGACGTTAATTGATTCCTGCTTAAAACTCTAAAATGTGGGCACGGATTAAAAAAATAAACGCTGTGTATTTCACTTTCATGAAGCCTGTTTTCCTAGCTGAAGTGATAATACAGAGATATTTCAGATGTAAACATATCTTGAAGAAATTCTGACTTGTACTGTGACATCATAGTGGTCCTTTTCTATGATATCACTATGTTTATGATCAATATTTCATGACAATATACCTGTTTTGTAACATTCATTTTTGCATGACTCTTTAGTTTTGAGGCCCTGCAGGTGTAAGGAGGTGGTCAGTGCACCAAGAATGAGAAGAATTTCCCCCCCTAAAGACCCCGACCAAGATGTTTTAGTAGATTTTAGGCTGATATTTTATATGACATTATTGTAAGTGCGGCCTGTGCCATCTAGTAGTCGAATGGGTACATTGTCATATTTACCACTGAATGTTTGTCTCTATGTCTTAATAGGTACTGTATTGTATATCTTTTATATTGAAATACTACATTACGTGAAGGGCATAGTCAAAGATGTAGCAGACCGATACAAGTGCAGGTGGATAAATAGTGCTGGTGGGGTGCAATATAGCCGGGTAACTCGGTGGCATTTCCACAGCAGATATGTAGCACCCACAGGGCAAGGGGTTAAATACTCAATGCCGGACCTGGTGATGTCAGGTCCGGGGATGTCACGGGTGGCCCTTTTGCCCAGTTTTGTGGCCCAGAGGTGTACAATAAAAAAAGAGGGTAGGGTGATGATGGTGGAGGATTTGTCTTGTGAGGCCACCTGTGGTACACAGTCAGGGATTAGCCGCCGTTGTGGGTAATGTCCTCCAGGGCTGATGGTGTTGCAGCTTGGTTCTGCTCCCCACAGGTGGAGTGGGCCCCGGGGAGGTGTTGGGGAGACAGTGGACATTGGCGCCGAAGCGCGGGGTGACGGCATCGGCAATAAGAGGCAGAGTCAGCTGCTATGGTTCCAGGTCTCTTTACTTACAGTTCGTAGGCTGCAATGGACTCCAGCTGATCCCGGGTAAGTCAAAGGTTAGAACCAATGCGGTAGTCTGTGGGCCCTTCCTTCTTGCACTTTTTTTAAGTGCTTGGGGACCCCGGTGTAGTGTTAAAGTTCCTTTCCCGTATGCAGGTGGCGCAGGTCCGCTGTGGGGCTTGACCATAATCCCGACCCCGGGCCCTATGTACCACTGTGCTCTGGGAATTGGTGGTGGCCAGAGGGATGTGCAATCTCCCTGTCCTGCAAATTCTGGTGGTCCAACGCGGAGTATGTTCCACCCCAGGGCACTGCACTCCCTTCCGAGGGAGCAATGAAGCTCTCCCATCAGCAACCGGGATTCTCCTCCATCCCACAGGAGCTACCGAGCATCCAGCTCCTCAACTGTCATCTCCTGTTCCTTCCAGTCTGCCTGGTCCTAACTATTTTTTTTTTTTAAAATCAGATACTTTTTTATTAAAACAGAGTACATACAACAGAATAACAAATCGGCATCCAAATTAAATTTATCACATCTATTACCCCTTTAACTCCCCCTCCCGCCCCCTCCCCCACCCCGGCAGCAACACTTCTCCCCGATACTACATCCCATATAGTACACACTTATAATACCCTTCAACTGTAGTATAGCAACCATCCCGTTGTGCAGGAGGAACAACTAGTAACACAAATAAAACAAAACATACACATCAGAGGTCTCAGACGGCTATCCCCGTCCCATATCAGTTTACTGGTCCATCACTCGTCTTATTCGCATTGCAGCCAAGGAGACCAGAGCTTCTCAAACATTTTAACATCCCCCCTTCTTTCATACACTCCCCGTTCCAGCTGAAGAATACATTTCACCCTTTTAATGTACTCTCCCCTGGTCGGGGGGTCTTTTTTAATCCAGGACCTGGCGATTAGCTTTCTTGCCGCATACAGCAGCCTAGCAATGACAATTTTCATAGTATTTTCCACCCCAAGCTCCTCAACATATCCCAATAGGCAGATCACTGGTTCCCTGGGGAGGACACACCCATATGTTCTTCCTATCTTGTGGATAACCTTAGTCCAAAAGGAGACCAGTCTCGGACAAGACCACATCATGTGAAAAATACCTGCGTCAGATCCCTGACACCTTGGACACTCCGAATTCCTTTTCAACCCCATTTTAAACATCAGTAAGGGAGACCTATATACCCGGTGAATCACGTATAGGTGAGATAGTCTGGCCGGTTCGCTCATGGAAAGTTTAGGGACATACTCCAGGATACTCTCCCACACCTCCTCCGTTATCGGCCCAACTTCCTCCTCCCATTTAGATTTAGTTTTAATTGGGTATTCCAACAGAAAGGTATGTAGTATATCTTTATACGTGCCAGAAATGATCCCTTTAGTGCTTCCTCCGCCCTTACACACATACTCCAGTACCAGGTCAGTCTGTATGGCCACACTTTGTTTAGCCGCTTGGGCTGCAATCGCATGTTTTAATTGTCTGTAGTGGAGCCAGCCGGACACCGGTAACTGAAACTCACTCTGTAACTGCGGGAATGATTTCACAATTCCTCCGTCCAATATCTGATGCATGTATATCACACCCTTGCGTCTCCACTCCTCAATATTCCCCATTTTCTGAATCTCCGGGAGATTACTGTTATCCCAGATAGGTGTAAACTTAGTTAACCGGGTCACCCCTCTCACCCTTTTCAGCCTATCCCAGGTCTTATTTATAAGTGCCATTGTAGGAGATGTTCTACCCAGGAGCCCCACCGCACCATCCTCTAGTCCCATTACCAATGGACTTCTACCCACTATGTATTCCAGTACTTCTTTAATGCCCCCATCTTTCTCTCGATCAGACCAACCCCTGAGGTGTTGACATTGCGCCGCTATATAATACAATTCCGGATTTGGGATTGCTAGACCCCCCTCATCCTTCGGCCTTTGTAAAGTCTCTAATCGCACCCTAGGCTGCTTTTTACCCCACACCAGGTCCCTAAACAGCGAGTTTATCCCTTTAAATCTTTTCCTTGAAATACAAACAGGGGCATTGTGCAGTATGTATAGGAGTTTAGGCATTACTACCATCTTTAGTAAATTAACCCTTCCAACAACTGACAAATGTAGCTTGTTCCAGGCATCCACCTTGGTTCTCAATTTTTTAAGGAGCGGCCATAAGTTCACCTGTATGTATTTTTCTACTGGCAGAGATATCTGGATACCTAGATATTTAAATTCGTCCACATTCTTCAATTTGTTAGCCCCAGTATCCTCATTTGTCCAGGCTACTTCCCCATCCACCTTAAAGAGGCTCGATTTAGACCAATTAATGGTCAGTCCCGAAACTTCTCCAAATTTCTCTATTATCTGCATGGCATGATCCAATGAGGCTGATGGATCCCCCAAGAAAAGTAATAAATCGTCAGCATAAAGAGCTATTTTCTCCTCTAAATGCCCATACTTAAATCCATGGATCTCCTTTGTTTTCCTAATGGCCGCCGCCAGAGGCTCTATTGCAATAGCAAATAGGAGCGGCGATAGTGGGCAGCCCTGCCTCGTTCCCCGGTTCAACTCAAACGCTGAGGAGGTCATACCGTTAACTCTAACTTTAGCAGTAGGCCTATTATACAACAGCTGCACCCACTTTACAAACCGTGGGCCAAAACCCATATGCTGCAACACTTTCCACAGATACCCCCACTCAACACTATCGAACGCTTTCTGGGCATCTAACGAAGCGATCACCCTCCGGCCAGGGTTGTCAGGCGGCAACTGTAGATTAAGGTACAATCTCCTGATATTAGCAGCTGTCGACCTATTGGCCATGAACCCTGATTGGTCCATATGGATTAGGTTAGATATAACTCCAGTCAGCCGGTTTGACAACACCTTAGCCAGAAGCTTCACGTCCGCTGTTAATAACGAGATGGGTCTATATGAGTCTGGAAGCCTCGGATTTTTATCCTCCTTAGGAATTACTACTATTATTGCTTCTCTCATAGATTCAGGCAATACACCTTCCCCCTCCGCCACCTCAAAGACTTTCAATAGTTTGGGTAATAGGATTTCTTCTAACTGTTTATAAATTTCAACTGGTAGCCCGTCTGCTCCCGGTGCCTTGTCATTGCTCATGCCATGCAGAGCGCCCTCCAGTTCATCAATAGTAATAGGTGACTCCAGTTTATCTCTATCCGCCACAGACAACACCGGAAGCTCACCTCGCTCAAGAAATGAGTCCACCTCTTCCACCCTCATCTCTCCGCTAGAAGAATATAGCATGCGATAGAAATCTTTAAAGACCTCAAGGATCGCCTCAACCTCAGTGACCTGTGTCCCCTCCACCGTGTCCATACCATGCACAAATGAACTACTCCTTTGAGCTGCAGCTATGACCGATAATAGATGACCAACTTTTTCCCCCTCCTCATAAAAATGCAATTTTTGGAATGCCTGCTTCCTTGCCGCCTTCTCCAAAAGCATCTTATTAACCTGTTCATGCGCCTGCCTAAGATTTTGCTTCGCGTCCGTAGTAGTACTCCGGATTGCTTCCAGCTCTGCCTTATCTAAGGCCTCCAGCCTATCTTTCTCATCCTGCCTCGTCTGTGTTTTACGTTTACAGATATCCCTGAACAGGAGCCCCCTGAGGTATGCCTTCATCGCATCCCATACCACCAGCGGACCAGTGCTACCCTCGTTGTGGATAAAGAAATCCCCAAGATCCCGTTCTATATTCCCCATATTAATATGACGGATCCATGTTGGATGAAGCTTCCATTCTCCCCTCCTTCCCCCTGTCAGGGTCCCCCGTCGTATGGACACTAGAATTGGGCTATGATCTGAAATCACTCTTGTCAGATATTGCACGTCACTTATCATTGCATCCATCAGATCACTAGCTAGAGCCATGTCAATGCGGGACAGAGTGTTATGCGAAGCCGAATAACAAGAGAAGCAGGATACCCTCCCATTCCTCACTCGCCAGGCATCCACCATTCCAAGTTCCCCAATAAGAGTGCCAAACGAAGTCATACAACTATCCTGAATACCTGGAGGTCTACTACTCCTATCCCAGTACAGGTCTATCACATTATTGAAGTCCCCCACCAGTAAAAAAGGGATTACTCCCCCCTTCTCAGAGAACTCCCTTATCTCCCTTAGTTTGGTGCACTTATATGGAGGTGGTATATATATTGCAGCTATACACATGAGTCTGCCAAATATTTTACACTTGACGGCCACACACTGTCCCTCTTTATCCACATACACTTCTATCTCTTCATATTGCACAGAGTTATGGATCAGCAGTGATACACCCCTTGCATAGTTGGAAAAGGTGGAGTGATAGGCCTTCTGCACCCATCTCCTATTTAAAACATGTGTTGTCTCCTTTGTTAGATGCGTTTCTAGTAGACATATTACTGACGGGTTCTGGTCTTGAACATATTTAATTATTGCCGCTCTCCTAGACCTATCTGATAACCCTCTAATATTCCAACTCAACACCTTAATTCTATCCCCCATTATCCCACCCAGTAAAACCATCAAACCTTGTAGTATCTCCCAATGCTGCCTCTACCCTACCCCTTTCCCCCCTCCCCCCCTGCTCCCCTCCCCTCCTACTCCCCACCACTTCCTGTTTTCGAGTACTCCCGTGAAGCATCGGGTTTTCCAAACCTGGTCCATAATCCCTACTAAATTCCCCCCTACCTCCCTCGCCTTCCCCTCTTAGACACATTTTAAAACTCGTCCCTTTTCCAACAATTCTCCACTCCCCCCCTTTCTATGTATAATCATATTCCACTCAACCAATATAACAGTAAAATGGCGAACAGTAATTAAACTGGAATCTCAAATTGTAAATACCACCACCACGCCAAATTAGGCAGTCCCCATGTCCTGCGAAGCTCACATCAAACCCTTCGCATTCCCCCTGCATACTACCTCAATCCCAAAGGGAAGGAGAAAAAAAAAAAAGAAAAAAAAAGAAAAAACAAGAAGGGTCCCCTGTAAGCTCCTAAGGATGTTGTAGAGCCTCAGCCGGCCTTCTCCAACACACTGCAGATTCAGACAGTCAGCTCATTCCTTCAAACGGATCCGCTTTTCGTTTGCGTCCAACCACTGCATGGCTTCCTCTGGAGTTGTAAAAAAGTGCACCCGCTCCAACGCCATCACTCTTAGCTTTGCCGGGAACATCATTGAGTATTGCACCCCCATCTCTCGCAGGCGCCTCTTTACTCCTGTAAAAGTCATACGTAGCTTTTGAACAGAAATGGAGTAGTCCGGGTATATGGAAATTCTCTGGCCGTCAATCATAAGATCCTCCATGTCTCTTGCCTTTCGCAGTATAGTGTCCCTGTCTCTGTAGTTGAGGAGCTTGGCTAGCATAGTGCGAGGGCCCCTGCCTGCTAGTTGTGGCTGCATCGGGACTCTGTGTGCACGTTCCACAGCATAGAGCTTGGATAAGACATTAGCACCCATTTTCCCCCTGAGCCAGTCTTCTACATATTCAGTGGGGTTTCTTCCTTCCGCTTTCTCAGGGATGCCGACAATTCTGATATTATTTCTTCTAGAGCGGTTCTCTAAATCATCATTTTTTGCCATGATTTCAGCTATCTGCTGTGCAAATGTTTTTTCAGACTTTTGTAGTTTTGTAATATGATCCTCTGTTATCCCCACTCTCTCCTCTACAGCCGTTGTTCTCAGGTCTGCTTTCTTGAGGTCTTTCTTAATGTCAGCAACCTCTGCCTGTAATCCCTTAACTTGCTTCGTCAGGGAAGTCAGAGCCTCTTTACAAAAAGACACCACTGCAAAAATGTCCTTTAAAGTGGGGTTTTCTGGAGCCTGGTCTGCACTATGTGCTTCCTCTACTTCTCCTGTCTTATCTTGCTGATGTTCACCATCCCCCATCTCATCAGAGCTGGCATTGTCTTCTCCCTCCTCACCTCTGTTATCTGTATGCTGATGTGATTTCTCTGAAGTCCGGGCAAATTTCTCCAGCCTTGCCGCGACCTGCATCCTCTCCTGACAGGCTGCATTAACCTTCTCAGCTTCCTGCCTTATCATGGCACCATCCTGAGAGCTGGGGACTTTCCCGCCTCCATTATCTTTTTGCCTGTGACGGACCATGGCACCTCTCTGCATCCACCAGACTCACTCCAGATAAGTCCTCACCACCTTATCTTCCTGACAGCCGGCTGAGGCAGTGATAACAGCGGTATTCAGGGATTTATCAAGGGAGTTTGCAGGAGAGCTCCACAAACACGTCTCTTCACATTGCCGTCCAGGCCACGCCCCCCGCCTGGTCCTAACTATAGAAGCTCTCAAGCACTCTTTATAGTGACCTTGTTGTCCTGAGTCTCAGACTATTCTGATGTGAAAACTTTGTGCTCTCTCACTTCTCCTGTGCTGCTCTCACCTTCCTGATGACTCACTGGTGGCTGGGAAAAAAAACCATTGTTATGGTAACTAACTTTAGCCCAGTTTCAGCGGGAGCTGCTAAGTTATGTGTGTTGTGTAAGTGAAAACTAGTGGTTAACCTCTTCCTTACCCGGGATGAGTATTGCACCTTAAGTCAGATGCAATACCCTGCGGCGACTGAAGCCTCAATGGTGCCACAGATACACTAGGGGATAAGGCAAGGTTTAGCTCCTGGGTAGAGCTTGGGGACTAGATCCCTGGGACAGGAAGAGAGTACGGAGGGAAAGAAGAGGAGCTCAGGAGCCGGGTGCTTGTGGTGTCCGGAGTAGACCAGTCCCCCTATGAGCAGGTCTGTTGCCAGCGACCTGTTGGGCGACATAGGGGTTTCGCGGGAGCCACTGCATGCAAAGAAAAGAGCCAAGCTAGGACCCCAGGTGTTGGATTGGGTTACACTAGTCAGCTGGTTACAGAACGCAACCAAGAGGAGTGACAGCATCAGAGCCAGACAGAAGAAGTGCAGTATAGTGCTAGTGTGCACAGGAAGAATGGAGCAGTTTGGAAATAACTGCTAAAGGAACGGATATAGGATCAGATAAGCAGCAATGATTTTAAAGTAATAATAATAATTATTATTATTTTATTCATTTATATAGCGCTATTAATTCCACGGCGCTTTACATACATTGGCAACACTGTCCCCATTGGGGCTCACAATCTAGAGTCCCTATCTGTATGTCTTTGGAGTGTGGGAGGAAACCAGAGTACTCCGAGGAAACCCACGCAAACACGGGGAGAACATACAAACTCCTTGCAGATGTTGTCCTTGGTGGGATTTGAACCCAGGACCCCAGCGCTGCAAGGCTGCAGTACTAACCACAGCAGTGACAGCATTTTGTATGAGAACCCTGCCACAAAAGTACAGTAAAGTTGTGTTAAAGAAAAGAGAAGCCGTTTGAGTTGTCCATTTGTATTAAGTATTGTATTAATTTAGTCAGTAATTTTGTCACTGATTCATCAAAACAGATACAAAAGAATTAAAGTGCTTTGAAAAATACAAAACGTTGGGCGACTCGGAGGTGCACAAAAAATTGTCCACCTTTTGGCAGAGCTGAGACATGATCAGGGTATGGCATGGGCATGATGCCACTACTTTTATAATTCATGATGAGCTGTGCTGTTCCTTATGCCAGAAATCTAAAGGCCCCGTCACACAGAGATAAATCTTTGGCAGATCTGTCGTTGCAGTGAAATCATGGACATATTGTTCCATTTGTACACAGCCACAAACCTGGCACTGATTGTCCACAATTTCACTGCAACCACAGATCTGCCGCAGATTTATCTCTGTGTGTGACAGGGCCTTTAGTGTCAGGGACTGGTGTAAGATTTTTGGCATGGCACACGGAGTCACACACCACTTGTCAGATTCTTCTGATTTATGAATAGACGTGCTGCTCTTCATGAATAAGGAGCATATGATCACAATAGCAAAACCTTTATGAAATCCCCCTGTTCAGAGAGTGATAGATAGCAGAATGGGGTCAAAACAAGGAAAAAAAATCCTAAAACATAACATTTATTAGATATGCAGATAAAAGGTGGACTGCCACCATAAAAGAATAAAACGTTTGTCAAGGGCTGCTGAATGTATAATACCAGCCTCCAAACAAATCATGCAAGGCACACACTGCAGGAGGTATGAATACAAGTCACACTCAAACCTGCATTGATAATGACAGCTAGGATGGTCGCTTCATCAGGATCAAACAATTGTTCGCAACCATTAAAGCAGAAAAAACGGCCTTACCGTATTTTCAAAGGGCATATGATGATATGGCTCAAAGTCAGGTGACCTCATATAGGTCTAACACAAATACCTTCACTTTGCTCGAACCATACCACAGTACCTCCCGACGCGTTTCAAAGAATAATCATCAGGGGAGTCTTCTCAGGGTACAAGTCGTCTTATCAGTAAACATCACCAGACTGATATATAGTCAAAATTGCCCCATGGACGGACTGTGGAAAAAATAATCATACCTTACAGCCCATCCAAACCACCAAACATGAGGAATAACCTCATAAACCAAACTGCTTACCCCAAATAAAGTCCAGCAAGGAAGAACGCCAAGCTGCAGGTGCCGCGCCGGTTAGTTTGAAAACCGCGCTTCTTATAGGGGCCGCGCATGCGCGGTAAGTCCACCGCAGCGTCGTGACGTCAGTCCCGGCATACACCATGCCGGAAGCCGCGACGTCACCATCATGCCCGTCGGCCGCATCAACATACCTGCGCCGCCGACGTCATAGGCAGGAGCCTGGAACGCAAGCCAATAGTCGGAACAAAACCGGAAGTATCCGATAAACAGTTGCTTATTAACCAGGCTGCGCCTACATCCAATTCCAACACCAAGGTATTAATCCTTGTGTCCAGTAAAGGTACACGGGGCCTACACAATCGCAGGATCATCCGAGACACACTAGAGATACCAATTAAGACAGAAAGGCCGATAGATCAATCAGACAATACTCCAACCTATAAAATACATATACAGCCCCCCATGAAAGCACAAAACCCAAACCACAATTTGCGTGAGCAGGAGGACAAACAGACCCAAAGGGTTAGCCAGAATACAGGGGGGGGGGGGTTTAAGTATACATCAGACTCAGAAGTACAGAAGCGTCCATAAAGAGGGGACAGTAACCAACTCCAAAAGAGAGAACCGTCATGGACCATAAGATAAAAAGGAGGAAAAAAGGAAGGAAAAAACCTAAGTGCACACTGCACATACCCTAGACTTATAGACTGTCCCTACCTAGCCTGTGGAGGTCGGCACCCTAGAACCCCACGCCAATGGCGCCCCCACTCACCGTAGTCTATCCCTCCTACGATGCACCCTACACTAAGGTGCATCTAAAAAAGGGAGGAAAGACAGTTGTTCGTTCAGTCCAGTCGGTACCTCAGTCTTTAAGGTATAAATCCAAAAGCATTCCTTCCGCAGTAATAGTCTGTCCCAGTTGCCTCCTCTTACTGGGGGTCTGATGTAATCAATACCCATCACTCTTATGGCATCCTCCCTCCCACCATGAAAGCTATTAACATGCCTTGCTATGGACGTGTCGTTATTCTTCCGAATATCATTTTTGTGTTCCCCCACCCTCCTGCGCAACTCTCGAATGGTCTTGCCAACATACTGTTTACCGCAGCAGCAAAGGATCCTGTAGATAACTCCCTTGGTTCTGCAGGTGATAAGGGACCTGATTTCAAAAGTCTTGTCATTCCCTACACTGCTAAAAGTCTTACCCTCCTCGATCAGCTTGCAATTGACGCAGTCCCGACATTTAAAACAGCCTCTGATGTTATTATCAGCCCGGACAACCTGATTGTCACGAAAATGGCTGTGCACCAACCTGTCTTTAAGTGACCTCGCTTTCCGAAAAGTGACAGAGGGATAATCAGAGAGATGTTTGTCCAGTACGGGATCCATTTTAAGAATGGGCCAGAATTTAGTCAAAGTGCGCCTCAAATCATTTGCACCATTAGAGAAGGTAGTAATGAACCGTAGGGTATTTATTTGATCCACCTGCTCACGTCTTGGGTTCAGCACAGTAGCCCGATCCATCCTCGCCACAGAATCGAAGGCATTCATAACCACCCTCCTGGGATAGCCCCTATCATCAAGTCGCCCCATAAGGTCAACGGACTGTGTCCTAAAACCAGATTCCTCAGAACAATTGCGTCGCATTCTGACAAACTGGCTCTTGGGTATGCCCTTTTTCTGGGATTTAGGATGAGCACTTTCCCACCTCAAAAGTGAATTTGAGGCAGTTTGCTTCCTGAAGGTGCTCGTCATTAGACGGCCACCTTCCCCTATCTCTACCATGATGTCCAAAAAGGCCAGTCTTTCGCTGCTAACCTCATAGGTAAAATGCAGGCCAATCCCATTGTGGTTGAGGGCATCGATGAAAGTCAGGAACCCTGCTTCGGGTCCCTTCCAGATGACAAAAATATCATCGATGTACCTCAACCACAGTACAACATCCTCAGTGTCCAAGTCCCCTCCAAAAACGACGGTTTCCTCCCACCAGCCCAGGAGCAAGTTGGCATACGATGGGGCACAGCAACTCCCCATCGCAGTGCCCCTGCGCTGGTGGAAGTACTTACCGTCGAAAACAAACACGTTCTTAGTTAGACAAAAACGTAGAGCCCTGAGTACAAACTCACTATGTCCAGACAGATGGTTACCCCTTGAGTTAAGATAGTATTTCGTGGCCTCCAAACCTGCTGTATGTGGGATTGACGAATAAAGAGCCTCAACATCCACACTACAAAGCAGCATACCCTCTTCCAGGAAAATATCATCAATTTTTTTCAAAAAGTCCGTCGTATCTCCCAAATAAGAGTTTAATGAGACAACAAACGGCCGTAAGATTTTATCCACGTAAATACTCAATTTCTCGGTAAGGCTGCCCACACCTGACACAATCGGGCGCCCCTTCAGAGGGGACAACCCCTTGTGAATTTTAGGCAAAGTGTAGAAAGTTGCCATTACCGGAAATGGGGGAAAAAGGTAATCATGTTCGTTTTTATCAATGATGCCATCTCTAAGGGCTTCCGCCAGGAGACTCTTCAGTTCATCCCTAAATCCTGGAATAGGGTTAGATGAAAGACAGGTATAACAATCTTCATCCTTTAAAATATCCCAACATAGGTTTCTGTAATTCTGGGTGTCCAGTATCACCACATTCCCCCCTTTGTCAGAGGGCTTTATGGTGATACTGGAGTCCTGTTCCAAAGCCCGAAGACTATCCATCTCGGCCTTTGTAAGATTGTATTTAGCATCCCAAGAGTTGTATCCTTTTTGAATCTCCTCAGTCACTAAGTTGACAAAAATGTCGACCACATCCACTGAGGAGGTATTTGGCGGCATCCTATTGCTCTTATTTTTAAGGTTCGTAAATGGACCCTCGCCATAATCGTTGGGATTACGATCATCAAGGTGAAACAAGAGACGTACGTCCTGTAAGAGATCCTCAGATATACCCAACTCATTAGCAGATTTTTCTGCTTCCTTCCCATGGAAAATCTTCCATTTGAGGAGTCTAGCAAAAAGATATAAATCCTTGATAGCCCCAAACTCCTCGAAATTGGAAGTAGGTACAAAAGAAAGTCCCCTGTTCAGCAACTGTAGCTCAGTTGCACTCAGGATTTTGGAGGATAAATTCACTATCTGAGGAGCCCTCATGCCTGCAGATGTTGCTGATTCTTGCTTCTCAGATAGTATTGGCTGTCTAAAAAACCGCCCCTTCCTGAGGCCTGTGCCGACCCACGTCCTGGTCTGCCCCTACCGCCGGGTTTCTTGAAGCGCTGTTGTGGACGAAAGTTACTATTGTTGTTACCACCCTCACCATCAGACAATTCAGCATCCGTGGATGAGATATCAGTATCATATGTTCTCACCCCACGGTTGTTGGTGTAAACATAGACTCTATTATCCTTAAAATCTTGTAAATCCCTGATAAAGAATCTATGTTTACGTTCCTTCAGCTTGTACTGGAACTTTTCAACAACCCCTTGAAGGGCTAATTCTTTTGTCTGAAACTCCGCTTCCCCAGAGAATTTCTTGGTAATCTCAATATTTTCTTTTAAAGATTCCTCAAGATTAACCAAATTTTTCTTCTCCTCCTCTAGCAGTAGTCTCATAAGTTTGAGAGAGCTCTCAGTAACCTCTTTCTCCCATTTGGCAAGAAAGTCAGCGTTTTTAAACCTATACCCCGGCTGCAGGGTAATCCTTAAATGACGTGGCACTATTTTTTCTTTCAAGTAACTCTCCAAGGTCTGAACCTCCCACCATGCAATAATTCTTTCCTTGTAGATCTTGGTGAGGTCCTTGAAGGCCCCGTTTAGGGTAGGTGTATATCTCTTAAGAGTTAGATTTCTGTCCGAAAAGACCTCCCTGGCCTCGTTTACCCACTGTCGCGTATCAAGGTCAGAGGAAAGAAATCCTGCCATTTATCGGCACTAATAATCACAATAGCAAAACCTTTATGAAATCCCCCTGTTCAGAGAGTGATAGATAGCAGAATGGGGTCAAAACAAGGAAAAAAAATCCTAAAACATAACATTTATTAGATATGCAGATAAAAGGTGGACTGCCACCATAAAAGAATAAAACGTTTGTCAAGGGCTGCTGAATGTATAATACCAGCCTCCAAACAAATCATGCAAGGCACACACTGCAGGAGGTATGAATACAAGTCACACTCAAACCTGCATTGATAATGACAGCTAGGATGGTCGCTTCATCAGGATCAAACAATTGTTCGCAACCATTAAAGCAGAAAAAACGGCCTTACCGTATTTTCAAAGGGCATATGATGATATGGCTCAAAGTCAGGTGACCTCATATAGGTCTAACACAAATACCTTCACTTTGCTCGAACCATACCACAGTACCTCCCGACGCGTTTCAAAGAATAATCATCAGGGGAGTCTTCTCAGGGTACAAGTCGTCTTATCAGTAAACATCACCAGACTGATATATAGTCAAAATTGCCCCATGGACGGACTGTGGAAAAAATAATCATACCTTACAGCCCATCCAAACCACCAAACATGAGGAATAACCTCATAAACCAAACTGCTTACCCCAAATAAAGTCCAGCAAGGAAGAACGCCAAGCTGCAGGTGCCGCGCCGGTTAGTTTGAAAACCGCGCTTCTTATAGGGGCCGCGCATGCGCGGTAAGTCCACCGCAGCGTCGTGACGTCAGTCCCGGCATACACCATGCCGGAAGCCGCGACGTCACCATCATGCCCGTCGGCCGCATCAACATACCTGCGCCGCCGACGTCATAGGCAGGAGCCTGGAACGCAAGCCAATAGTCGGAACAAAACCGGAAGTATCCGATAAACAGTTGCTTATTAACCAGGCTGCGCCTACATCCAATTCCAACACCAAGGTATTAATCCTTGTGTCCAGTAAAGGTACACGGGGCCTACACGATCGCAGGATCATCCGAGACACACTAGAGATACCAATTAAGACAGAAAGGCCGATAGATCAATCAGACAATACTCCAACCTATAAAATACATATACAGCCCCCCATGAAAGCACAAAACCCAAACCACAATTTGCGTGAGCAGGAGGACAAACAGACCCAAAGGGTTAGCCAGAATACAGGGGGGGGGGGTTTAAGTATACATCAGACTCAGAAGTACAGAAGCGTCCATAAAGAGGGGACAGTAACCAACTCCAAAAGAGAGAACCGTCATGGACCATAAGATAAAAAGGCGACAGTGGGTAAACGAGGCCAGGGAGGTCTTTTCGGACAGAAATCTAACTCTTAAGAGATATACACCTACCCTAAACGGGGCCTTCAAGGACCTCACCAAGATCTACAAGGAAAGAATTATTGCATGGTGGGAGGTTCAGACCTTGGAGAGTTACTTGAAAGAAAAAATAGTGCCACGTCATTTAAGGATTACCCTGCAGCCGGGGTATAGGTTTAAAAACGCTGACTTTCTTGCCAAATGGGAGAAAGAGGTTACTGAGAGCTCTCTCAAACTTATGAGACTACTGCTAGAGGAGGAGAAGAAAAATTTGGTTAATCTTGAGGAATCTTTAAAAGAAAATATTGAGATTACCAAGAAATTCTCTGGGGAAGCGGAGTTTCAGACAAAAGAATTAGCCCTTCAAGGGGTTGTTGAAAAGTTCCAGTACAAGCTGAAGGAACGTAAACATAGATTCTTTATCAGGGATTTACAAGATTTTAAGGATAATAGAGTCTATGTTTACACCAACAACCGTGGGGTGAGAACATATGATACTGATATCTCATCCACGGATGCTGAATTGTCTGATGGTGAGGGTGGTAACAACAATAGTAACTTTCGTCCACAACAGCGCTTCAAGAAACCCGGCGGTAGGGGCAGACCAGGACGTGGGTCGGCACAGGCCTCAGGAAGGGGCGGTTTTTTAGACAGCCAATACTATCTGAGAAGCAAGAATCAGCAACATCTGCAGGCATGAGGGCTCCTCAGATAGTGAATTTATCCTCCAAAATCCTGAGTGCAACTGAGCTACAGTTGCTGAACAGGGGACTTTCTTTTGTACCTACTTCCAATTTCGAGGAGTTTGGGGCTATCAAGGATTTATATCTTTTTGCTAGACTCCTCAAATGGAAGATTTTCCATGGGAAGGAAGCAGAAAAATCTGCTAATGAGTTGGGTATATCTGAGGATCTCTTACAGGACGTACGTCTCTTGTTTCACCTTGATGATCGTAATCCCAACGATTATGGCGAGGGTCCATTTACGAACCTTAAAAATAAGAGCAATAGGATGCCGCCAAATACCTCCTCAGTGGATGTGGTCGACATTTTTGTCAACTTAGTGACTGAGGAGATTCAAAAAGGATACAACTCTTGGGATGCTAAATACAATCTTACAAAGGCCGAGATGGATAGTCTTCGGGCTTTGGAACAGGACTCCAGTATCACCATAAAGCCCTCTGACAAAGGGGGGAATGTGGTGATACTGGACACCCAGAATTACAGAAACCTATGTTGGGATATTTTAAAGGATGAAGATTGTTATACCTGTCTTTCATCTAACCCTATTCCAGGATTTAGGGATGAACTGAAGAGTCTCCTGGCGGAAGCCCTTAGAGATGGCATCATTGATAAAAACGAACATGATTACCTTTTTCCCCCATTTCCGGTAATGGCAACTTTCTACACTTTGCCTAAAATTCACAAGGGGTTGTCCCCTCTGAAGGGGCGCCCGATTGTGTCAGGTGTGGGCAGCCTTACCGAGAAATTGAGTATTTACGTGGATAAAATCTTACGGCCGTTTGTTGTCTCATTAAACTCTTATTTGGGAGATACGACGGACTTTTTGAAAAAAATTGATGATATTTTCCTGGAGGAGGGTATGCTGCTTTGTAGTGTGGATGTTGAGGCTCTTTATTCGTCAATCCCACATACAGCAGGTTTGGAGGCCACGAAATACTATCTTAACTCAAGGGGTAACCATCTGTCTGGACATAGTGAGTTTGTACTCAGGGCTCTACGTTTTTCTCTAACTAAGAACGTGTTTGTTTTCGACGGTAAGTACTTCCACCAGCGCAGGGGCACTGCGATGGGGAGTTGCTGTGCCCCATCGTATGCCAACTTGCTCCTGGGCTGGTGGGAGGAAACCGTCGTTTTTGGAGGGGACTTGGACACTGAGGATGTTGTACTGTGGTTGAGGTACATCGATGATATTTTTGTCATCTGGAAGGGACCCGAAGCAGGGTTCCTGACTTTCATCGATGCCCTCAACCACAATGGGATTGGCCTGCATTTTACCTATGAGGTTAGCAGCGAAAGACTGGCCTTTTTGGACATCATGGTAGAGATAGGGGAAGGTGGCCGTCTAATGACGAGCACCTTCAGGAAGCAAACTGCCTCAAATTCACTTTTGAGGTGGGAAAGTGCTCATCCTAAATCCCAGAAAAAGGGCATACCCAAGAGCCAGTTTGTCAGAATGCGACGCAATTGTTCTGAGGAATCTGGTTTTAGGACACAGTCCGTTGACCTTATGGGGCGACTTGATGATAGGGGCTATCCCAGGAGGGTGGTTATGAATGCCTTCGATTCTGTGGCGAGGATGGATCGGGCTACTGTGCTGAACCCAAGACGTGAGCAGGTGGATCAAATAAATACCCTACGGTTCATTACTACCTTCTCTAATGGTGCAAATGATTTGAGGCGCACTTTGACTAAATTCTGGCCCATTCTTAAAATGGATCCCGTACTGGACAAACATCTCTCTGATTATCCCTCTGTCACTTTTCGGAAAGCGAGGTCACTTAAAGACAGGTTGGTGCACAGCCATTTTCGTGACAATCAGGTTGTCCGGGCTGATAATAACATCAGAGGCTGTTTTAAATGTCGGGACTGCGTCAATTGCAAGCTGATCGAGGAGGGTAAGACTTTTAGCAGTGTAGGGAATGACAAGACTTTTGAAATCAGGTCCCTTATCACCTGCAGAACCAAGGGAGTTATCTACAGGATCCTTTGCTGCTGCGGTAAACAGTATGTTGGCAAGACCATTCGAGAGTTGCGCAGGAGGGTGGGGGAACACAAAAATGATATTCGGAAGAATAACGACACGTCCATAGCAAGGCATGTTAATAGCTTTCATGGTGGGAGGGAGGATGCCATAAGAGTGATGGGTATTGATTACATCAGACCCCCAGTAAGAGGAGGCAACTGGGACAGACTATTACTGCGGAAGGAATGCTTTTGGATTTATACCTTAAAGACTGAGGTACCGACTGGACTGAACGAACAACTGTCTTTCCTCCCTTTTTTAGATGCACCTTAGTGTAGGGTGCATCGTAGGAGGGATAGACTACGGTGAGTGGGGGCGCCATTGGCGTGGGGTTCTAGGGTGCCGACCTCCACAGGCTAGGTAGGGACAGTCTATAAGTCTAGGGTATGTGCAGTGTGCACTTAGGTTTTTTCCTTCCTTTTTTCCTCCTTTTTATCTTATGGTCCATGACGGTTCTCTCTTTTGGAGTTGGTTACTGTCCCCTCTTTATGGACGCTTCTGTACTTCTGAGTCTGATGTATACTTAAACCCCCCCCCCCCCTGTATTCTGGCTAACCCTTTGGGTCTGTTTGTCCTCCTGCTCACGCAAATTGTGGTTTGGGTTTTGTGCTTTCATGGGGGGCTGTATATGTATTTTATAGGTTGGAGTATTGTCTGATTGATCTATCGGCCTTTCTGTCTTAATTGGTATCTCTAGTGTGTCTCGGATGATCCTGCGATCGTGTAGGCCCCGTGTACCTTTACTGGACACAAGGATTAATACCTTGGTGTTGGAATTGGATGTAGGCGCAGCCTGGTTAATAAGCAACTGTTTATCGGATACTTCCGGTTTTGTTCCGACTATTGGCTTGCGTTCCAGGCTCCTGCCTATGACGTCGGCGGCGCAGGTATGTTGATGCGGCCGACGGGCATGATGGTGACGTCGCGGCTTCCGGCATGGTGTATGCCGGGACTGACGTCACGACGCTGCGGTGGACTTACCGCGCATGCGCGGCCCCTATAAGAAGCGCGGTTTTCAAACTAACCGGCGCGGCACCTGCAGCTTGGCGTTCTTCCTTGCTGGACTTTATTTGGGGTAAGCAGTTTGGTTTATGAGGTTATTCCTCATGTTTGGTGGTTTGGATGGGCTGTAAGGTATGATTATTTTTTCCACAGTCCGTCCATGGGGCAATTTTGACTATATATCAGTCTGGTGATGTTTACTGATAAGACGACTTGTACCCTGAGAAGACTCCCCTGATGATTATTCTTTGAAACGCGTCGGGAGGTACTGTGGTATGGTTCGAGCAAAGTGAAGGTATTTGTGTTAGACCTATATGAGGTCACCTGACTTTGAGCCATATCATCATATGCCCTTTGAAAATACGGTAAGGCCGTTTTTTCTGCTTTAATGGTTGCGAACAATTGTTTGATCCTGATGAAGCGACCATCCTAGCTGTCATTATCAATGCAGGTTTGAGTGTGACTTGTATTCATACCTCCTGCAGTGTGTGCCTTGCATGATTTGTTTGGAGGCTGGTATTATACATTCAGCAGCCCTTGACAAACGTTTTATTCTTTTATGGTGGCAGTCCACCTTTTATCTGCATATCTAATAAATGTTATGTTTTAAGGAGCATATGATGCCACAATGTCCCCTCATCAAGACCAGCGAGAAATGATGTCATGATGAATCGGGGCCCACCCATGATTCTGGTTATATATAGACCACAACCTCTAAAACCAGTCAGTTGTGTTACCCAGCCCAGCAGTCGCCTGTTACCATAATCATTCTGCAGTTTTATAGTCCCCCTTTCTCCAGCCCTTGATCTCCAAACCTTTGTATCCCCTCTATAACATGCTAATCTAAGGTTTACTAATATCAATATACTTGTTATTCCCTATTATCCAGGCTGTTTGAGTAATTTAACACAAATTTACAAAAATTCAGATTACATTTTTGGCTTTTGTATTCTGTCAAAATACATTGGATGGGGACGAATGGAATGGATATTGACATGAAAAAAGAGCAATTGAAGTAATAGGGCAATATTAGGGGATTGCTGTAAATATGATATAGCTTGGTTCTATATATTGGAGATTACACTTTTTGCGCTCATCGATGCTTAGATCCTACTGGAAAATAAATATATAGAGATTTTTCTTACTGTCGTTCAGCATAAATGTAGACATTACATACTACATTTGGAATCTCATGTGTTTCTTTTCTAAATGGGTTTTATGTTGCTCCTTCATTTCTTCAGTTTAACATCTGATTATGGGTATGTTCACACATGGCTGACTTGCTGTAGAAATGCATGTGACTGGAAAATCCATTCCATACATGTGAATGGGATTTATTTCTGCAACATAAGTCTTGATTTTATACAAATATAATTCAGATAAGTGGAACAGTTAAAACAGTCAGAGAAAAGTCTGTAACAAATCTGTTATCATAGCACAAAAAGTGCAATAGTCTAATTAGGCATATACTAAGGATGTCCATACATGATGGAGCTCAATTTATTGCCTTGCAGTTAAATGGAATCTGGATAAATGGTATTAACCTGCAAATATGGGGTTAATCTGCACGGTAATATTAACCTAAATGTGCTTGATGTCTGCACAATAAACTCGGCTGTGGAGAAAATTAACTTTAATCCTCCTGTCAGCGTTCCGGTTCTAGTCATGGGGAAGGTGCTGGCAAGAGTTGTCACTACTTTGTACTGTATATAGAGAGCGGAGGCTGTAACCACACCCCATCCACATTGCCTAACGACCGCTCTGCTTTAGAGAAATGTCACGCATGTGTCATGGGTGATAGACAGTCATGTGGTGTCCGGCAATAGAAAGTCACGACGTTTGGCTGAGCAAACTGCTCCCTGACCTTCTATCATTCCTGCTTGATGTATTTGGTATCCTATGTACAGTTGAAACCAGAGGATTACATACACTATCTAAAAATACGCATATTTTTTTCTCACTATCTGACATGAAATCAGAATAAATCTTTCCCGTTTTAGGTCAATTAGGATTACCAAACATATTTATATTTGCCAAATTCAAGAATAATGGGAGAATGTATTTTTATTACTTTCTGCAAAGTGAAAAGTTTACATGCACTAAGTGTACTATGCCTTTAACACTAGAAGGCCCAGGAATTTTGAGCTCCATAGGGTTCCAATGGTAGAAATGTTAAATGACCCCTCTCTGGTACTTCTAGTGTTAAACAATATGGGACAGCCCATATGATGATGATGTCATGTCTTTGGAAGCTTCTTGTTTATTGGCAACATCTGAGTTAATTAGAGACACACCTGTGGAAGTATTTTAATGTACACCTGAAACACACTGCTTCTTTGTGTAGCATCATGGGAAAGTCAAAAGAAATCAGCTAAGATCTCAGGAAGAAAATTGTGGACTTGCACATGACTGGTTCACCTTTGGGTGCAATTTCTAGATACCTGAAGGTGCCTCGTTCATCTGTACAAACAATTATGCGCAAATACAAACAAGATGGAAATGCAGAGGTAAACATGCTTTGGTCAGACATGCGCATATCAACCCAAGAACAAAAGCAAAAGACCTTGTGAAGATTCTGGAAGAAGCTGGTACGCCTGTGTCATTAACCACAGTGAAATAAGTACTGTATCAACATGGGCTGAAAGGCCACTCTGCCAGGAAGAAGCCATTACTCCAAAACAAACATAAAAAGCCAGATTAATATTTGCAAATGCACACAGGAAGACAGACCTTAATTTTTGGAGACATGCCCTGTGGTCTGACCAAACTAAAATTGAATTGTTTGGCCATATGACCATCATTGCGTTTGGAGGAAAAAGGGAGAAACTTTGAAACCTAAGAACACGGGGGTAGCAGCATCATGTTGTGGGGTTGTTTTGCTGCGGAAGGGACTGGTGAACTTCACAAAATAGATGGTATGATCAGGAAAGAAGAATATGTGGCAAAACTGAAGGAACATCTCAAGACATCAGCCAGGAACTTAAAGCTTGGGCGGAAATGGGTCCTCCAAATGGAGAATGACCCGAAACATACTGCAAAACTGGTTACAAAGTGGCTAAAGGACAATAAAGTCAATGTTTTGGAGTGGCCATCACACAAACCTTATCTCAGTCCTATTTAAAATGTATGGGCAAAGCTGAAAGGGCAGGTATGAGCAAGGTGACCTACAAACATGGCTCAGTTACACCAGTTCTGTCAGGAGGAATGGACCCAATTTTTTTAAAAACTACTGTGAGAAGCTTGTGAAAGGATATCCAAAACATTTGACCCAAGTCATAAAGTTTAAGGGCAATGGTACCAAATACTAATGAAATGTATGTAAACATTTGACTTTGCAGAAAGTAATAAAAATGCCTTAAAACATTCTCTCTCTCTCTCGCTCTCACTCTCTCTCCCTCTGTCCCTCTCTCGCTCTCATTAGTTTGACATTTGGCAAATATAAATAATTTTGTTAATCTTAAATTACCTAAAAGAGGAAAGGTTTATTCTGATTTCAAGCCAGATATTGAGAAAAACATGCATATGTGTATTTTTAGATAGTGTATGCAAACTTCAGGCTTCAACTGTATCTCCTCTGCTTTATCATCCCTTTCTCTGTAGGACACTGCGAAGTTACTTACTCTTTCAGCTGCTTTCCATCAGAACTTACTTGGTGTCTATATATACCCTTATTTCCCCATATTCAGTGCTGATGAGAAGTCCTCTACCCTTAACAAATCTTCAGTGCAAGCAGTTGGCTCACATTCATCTGGTGTAACATGGTTGTTGTTTGCAGTTTCTCTTCCTCAGGCATCTGGAGATAAGTTGTTGTTTACTTCCTGGTTTGTTATCCCTGTGTATCCTTTAGCGATCAGTGGGGTTGGTGAAGAGCTCATCCCATCCACTCCCTACCTAGGCCCAGATACAGGGTCAGCCTAGGGTCAGGTATCCTGTTTGGCCCAAAGGTGTGGAATCTTTCTAGGGCAGTGAGGGAACCCAGGGCCCAGCAGTAGGTTTGATTAGGGGTCACCATCTTCCCTTCCCTATTCACAGGGTTTTCATTCCCATTCTCTGTGTGCTGGGTACTTCCCTGTACCTATTGTGAAAGGAAGCTGTTAAGTCAGTTAATAGCATTTTCCCACGTGAAAGGTTCCCTATAAGAACTGCGCAGCAAAAATGCACATTCTTTAGCGTTATTAGTAGTGTTTTCACAGAAAGTACAGGTGACGTATCTTACAACCTTGGACTTCACCTATACTTGATGTCAATATACTGTAATAGGCAATAAACATATGCTGTTTTTTCTACCAGGTGGAAATTACTGGCATTCTTTACAGAAACAATTATTTATAATTTATAATTGTCAAAATTGAAATTTTAACACCAAGAAGGAAAAGTTGTACGATTCTGGAAATTATAGGATCGACAGACATATTAATGATATGCAAATGACAAAAAAAAAGGAGAAAAACCTTCAAAATATCTTGATATATTCAGTAACGAGTATGAGCATCACACGCAGAAATCCTTGTCATGATATTAATGAAGTTATTAATGGTTGTCTGAGAAAATTCTGCCATTCTGAATGCCCTTAGGCATACAAATCAAGAAGATCTACTGCAGACAACTCCCTTTGCAATTTCTGATCAATGACTTCTCAAATATGCTGAATGGGAGGCAAGTCTGGAGATGCTGCAGGCAATGGTAGCACAGTTGGGCCACACAGGCTGCTCACAGTAGTAACCAGTGATATTTGAAAATAATTCTTGGAACACTTTGTAGAAATTGCTGTACTACTTTTTCCATGACCAAATGCAGGGCTGCAAAATTAAAATATTTAAGATTACAATTTCCTTGCATATTAATAATGTAAATAAAGTAATGGAAGCTTCAGAAGCAGCCAAATATTTTATTGAAAAACGTAGTGGAAATCTGGATTCTTTTTCATTTTTTGCTATTGAATAGTTGTATAGATCAGTTACTGGTGGAAATTGGACCAAGAGAGTTCTCCCAAAGAAGTGTTCTGGATATTAGGACTCACTACAAGAAAGCCCTGTGGTATGAACTACAAAATTAACTTACTATTAGAGATAAGCGAGCCCGTGGAAGTTCAGTTTGGAGGGTTCAGCTGTACTTTAGATAAAGTTCGATTTGGGACCCAGACTTGACCTGAACTCCAATGGAAGTTACTAAATGGGCAGTTCAGGTCTCCACGCTCATGCAGCTAGCCATAAACCGATCACTTCTGGGTCTGGTAGGAGGAGTTTTTCCTTTTTTTGAGGCTGTGCACACTACATCTGATCATGGTGTTGTTACCCCCAGTGTGAGCCGTTCAAATATTGCAAGCAGCTCACACTGGGCTGAGGACCAAGCATAACCAAGCATAGCGATGCTCAGGAGCGTGGTTTTCTTATGTAGAGCACCCTCATTCCGAACCCAAACTCTGTTTTTTCAGTTCAGTCTGTGTTTGGTACAAACACCAAAAACCGAACCTCGGGTTTACTCATTTCTTCTTACCATTAGTTAATCCTTGTGAGTCTTCATTACTCAAATCGAGCCTGCTGTCCAGAATTTTTCATGCGTGGTGATGTCAGTAACTCAGTGGCGTCACTGTGCGTGAGAAACTCTGGGTCTGGCGCTCACCTAGAGTGACCTATGGAGATTTGTTCTCGGGCTTGATATCAGGTGACAATTCACTGCTGACATCAACCCCCAAAAATATTACTCCACTACACCAGGGCAATCGGAGGAGCCGGGTTGAAGTGCCAGAATTGATGCAACCTATGGATGCACCAATTCTGGGGTGGCTGAGAGATACTTTTTTAGGCTGGCGAGGGCCAAATAACCAAGGGCCTTTCCAGCCTGATAATACTAGTCTGCAGTTGTCTACTTTACCTTGGCTGGTTATAAAAAATAAGAGGGAAACCATGCCATTTTTTATTATAATTATTTATTTATTAAATTAAACCAGGCTAAAAAAAATCCTTTAGTGCAACATGAAACCCAGCCTATATGCCTGCTCTAATCTAGCCTCTCCCTCCTACATCAACTCTCCCTGAACTGCACTATGCCGACCATTGCACCCCAGGTCTCATATAAGACCCAAGGATGTGATGCGGCCGGCGAATAACAGTAATGCCAGTTGCCAACATGGCTATGGCATTACTGTGATTGGTAGGAAATATCCACGTTTAGTGGCTAAAAAACAGCCACGAAACATGTGGGGTGAGGACTCGAGCATAGCCCATGAGCACCTGCGATACTTGACCGAGTGACAACTGTGTCCAAGCACCCTGATGCCCAATCAAGTATCAAACAGTGCTGAGCACACTACACATCATTCCTTATTATATATCTATTATATGACATTCTTTCAACCATCTCAGGAGGAATTATTGTGAAATATAAATTTATATAAGATTTTAGCTACTAATAATTTTTTTGATAGGTTATATAGTATTATAAACATATTTAATTCATCCAGATTGTATGTCCTTACATCTAATTTAGTGACTGCTTTTGATGTCTGTGTTTACTATTGTCAAATTTATGCCACGAGTAAGAACGTTGAAGTTGAAGTTTATCCTACCCCTTCTTTATTTCTGTCTATGTGCCTATTTTCTTTGGAATTAAAGAAGTTATTTGTGGATTCTAGAGAAATGTTGGATTGTGTGGTGGAATTTCGCCATATTTTTTAATGGAAAGCATAAATTGTAGTTTGTTGTCCATTAACAAGGACTTTTTCTAAGTTTATGATATGTCTGTAGACACTTACAAGGAACATATTCTCACTTCATAAAGTTGTAAATAATGAAAATTAATTTAATCAATACATTTCATTGCTCTTGCTTTAAGCATTAAATTTAATGCCAGCGCCTTCTGTTTCTCCTCTGAAGTCACTGTAGTACTCCATGTCTGACTTATTTATGTTTATTGAGGACACAAACAAACCTTAAAAAGAAAGAGAAAAATATATGTGATCCTGCTTGTCTCTTTGATGGGATCTAGGATCAGTAGCTACCATACCAACAAATAATGCAGGTCTTGAGTTTTTTTGTTGTTTTGTGGGTTTGACTTTTTTTTTTTCATGAACAATTATCTTTTAACATTTCCAATTTCTTCTATCTACATGAAATGAAATTCAGTTTGTGCTTTCTTTCACGAAAAAATAAATGAAAGTATAAATGTCTCTTAATTTATTTTTAATCCCAGAAAGAGTAAGTAAGGAACAATAATACCAATCATGGAATAATGTGTTGTGTTGTTCCCGCACAGGTGTAAGTAGCAGAAGTTATTTTATTTAGCTCTCTTAGGGCTCCGCCACACATCCATGAAAACCACGTCCGTGTAAAATGGGCCGTTTTTCAGGTCCGTTTTCCGTTTTTTAGGTCCGTTTTTATGGTATGTGTGGCCTGCGTGTGTATCCCGTATGCTAGCCGTATGTGCGTGTGGAATGTCCGTGTGTGCGTGAGTGAAATAACTGACATGTGTATGTGTTGTCCGTGTGAAATGTACGTGTGTGATGCAAAATGTCGTTACTACATGTCGGAAGACAGAGTAGCGGGATGAGAATGAACTCGGGTGAACTTCACCCGACTTCATAGTCATGCTGCGGCTCTGTCTGTGTGCCGTGTACTGATTAGCGGTCACCTGTGACGGATTCACCGGTGACCGCTAATCCCCCGAGTGACTGAAGTGTCCCCCCCTCTCTCATACTCACCGTTCCCCGATCACCGGCGCTGCACGGCGTTCACACTGCTCCGGCGGCTTTTTCTAATTTGAAAAAGCCGGCCGCTCATTAAACAATCTCGTATTCCCTGCTTTCTCTCCCCACCGGCACCTGTGATTGGTTGCAGTCACACACGCCCACCACGCTGAGTGACAGCTGTCTCACTGCACCCAATCACAACAGCCGGTGGGCGTGTCTATACTGTGCAGTGAAATAAATAAATTAATAATTTAAAAAACCGGCGTGCGGTCCCCCCCCCATTTTAATACCAGCCAGATAAAGCCATACGGCTGAAGGTTGGTATTCTCAGGATGGGGACCTCCACGTTATGGGGAGCCCCCCACCCTAACAATATCAGTCAGCAGCCGCCCAGAATTGCCGCATACATTAGATGCGACAGTTCTGGGGCTGTACCCGGATCTTCCCGATTTACCCTGGTGCGTTGGCAAATCGGGGTAATAAGGAGTTATTGGCAGCCCATAGCTGCCAATAAGTCCTAGATTAATCATGTCAGGCGTCTCCCCGAGATACCTTCCATGATTAATCTGTAAGTGACAGTAAAAAAACACACACATCCGAAAAAAATCCTTTATTAGAAATAAAAAACACAAACAAAATCCCTCATTACCAATTTATTAACCCCGAAAAAGCCCTCCATGTCCGGCGTAATCCACGGACCTCCAGCGTCGCTTCCAACTCTGCTGCATGGAGGTGACAGGAGCAGTAGAAGACACCGCCGCTCCGGTCACCTCCACGCAGCTAATGAGATGAGAAGCGCGATCAGCTGATGTCAGTCAGGTAACTCGCGGCCACCGCTGGATCCAGCGTTGGCCGCGAGTAACCTCAGTCACATCAGCTGATCGCGCTTCTCATCTCATTAGCTGCGTGGAGGTGACCGGAGCGGCGGTGTCTTCTACTGCTCCTGTCACCTCCATGCAGCAGAGCTGGAAGCGACGTTGGAGGTCCGTGGATTACGCCGGACATGGAGGGCTTTTTCGGGGTTAATAAATTGGTAATGAGGGATTTTGTTTGTGTTTTTTATTTCTAATAAAGGATTTTTTTCGGGTGTGTGTGTTTTTTTACTGTCACTTACAGATTAATCATGGAAGGTATCTCGGGGAGACGCCTGACATGATTAATCTAGGACTTATTGGCAGCTATGGGCTGCCAATAACTCCTTATTACCCCGATTTGCCAACGCACCAGGGTAAATCGGGAAGAGCCGGGAAAAGTGCCAGAGCAGTCTCATCTCATTGATGAGGCTATTCTGGGCATCAGAGGGCCGATATTGTTAGGCTGGGGGGCTCCCCAGACCGTGGGGCTCCCCATCCTGATAATACCTGCCTTCTGCTGTGTTACTTTCCCTGGCTGGTTTCAAATTTGGGGGTGGACACACGTTTTTTTTTTTAATTAATTAATTAATTAATTTTGCTGTACAGTTTAGTCACGCCCACAGGCATATGTAAACTGATGATGTCATTAGGGGGCGACAAAGCGCGTAGCCGTCTCAGACCTGTACATATCCTCACTGCATCATGGCTTGTTTTTAAAAATCTAAATGGATTATTATTGAAGAAACACATTTTGTGAGTATGTTTTTTTCATATTTTGCAGACTTGAACAGAATAATATTGTTCCGTCGTGTTCGACATTTAGCCAAGTAGTGATTTAGTTGCTAATACAATTACCAAGAATATATGTGTAATCTATATCATGTTTACATGATCATCCTATTATTTATAATATGTTAAAATATTTGACAAAAAATACAAGCTATTTAACATTTTAAACAACAAATTAATGAAATGAACATAGTGATATTTTTCAAAAATCAGTCTTTATTTAACATCATAAAGAATGTGAAATAATATTGGAACATTGTTATGAAGCTACTTTGACTATTTCAATTGCGTCAAGTTATCTTAGAAAAAAATATGGAAAAACAAATTCTTTTTGAAACATACATTATTGTTAATTAAAGACATTCAACATATTATGGTTTTTTGATATTTTAAACAAAAACAAAACATGCAAACCAAATTAGATCAGGCTTGTAATATATTATTGAATATAATAAACATTTTATTACATTTCATAATATTTTCAATATTCATTGTTATTACCTAAAAATTTAATTAAATTAAAAAAATAAAAATTTGAAAAATGAAAAAAAAAAATGAAAATTTTATTCATAAAATGCATCGTTACTATTACCCGACTCTTGACTCACACTTATGTGACAATCTGCTTCTGCAGATGTTAGAGTAACACTTGTGGTAGGTATTGTTCGACTGGTACATGGCAATATTGTCACATCAGCACCTGAGGTAGAAGGTAATACCTGTGTGTTTTGAGCATACACAGATTGCCCAATCGGTTGAGTATAGATACTATTTGGCTGATTTGGTTGTTGTGGAGTGTATGGGTAAGGATTTTGCATGTGTGGGGTCTGTAATAGTGATTGTGCACTAGTTTGCCCATGGAACAAAGATGGATTGACATTTAATATTGGATTAATATTTGGTATATTAGGAAAAATGGTAGGATTAATTTGAGCTTGACTAAGTTGCTGTATTTGAGTGGGGAAAGTAGGGTTAACATTAACTGTTGATGGTAATGTACTAGTTGAGGGCATGTTTGTATGTTGTGCAGGCCACATTGATATATGAGAAGGTTGTGGAACATTCAATATGTTTGGAATATCATAGGTTCGAGAAGTAGGATTTGTCAACTGACTAGTGATATTAGTTGAAGTTGGTTGGTTAGACATTGGTATAGATTGTGTTACTGCAACATCACTACTAGTGTCATGGAAATTAGTGCGCCACTGCTCTATTGTTAGTAGAACATTATTTGGAAAAGGAGTTTTTTGACAGGCATCTATAAGGGTAATTATAGCAGCCCTAACCCTATCCTGATGTTCTGAATGTATTTTGGATAGACTTGTTGGCAATGATCTACAAAACCGTTCACAATCAGTTTCAGGAATTAAACTATTCATAATATTCATAACTCTTGTGTCTATTAATTCAGGCAAAGTTCTCATATCATCCCCCCTTCTCATTCTTCGACCCCTTAGTGTAATTGGATTAAAGCGTGGGACATTTGTTGCTATAGGAGATTGTGGACGACTTGGAATAGTGGGTTGTGTTGAAGTTTTCTGAGTTTGTACTGTTGATAACACACCTGTGTCACTGGTTTAATGTTCACTTTGATGACTGTCAGGTCTGTCAGTTTCTTGGGTATTGGCTACACATGGGTCAACTTCAGCCTCAGAAGTGGCAGATGCAGATTATATTGTGGCAGATTGCTCATCATAATCATCAAGATTGTCATCTGTCCTGTAATTATGTGAAATAATTTATAAAATAATTATTTTGCATGGTAAATTTTATTTTAAATAAACAATAATTTTTTTTTTATTTAAAAGCATTATTTAATAAAAATGATGAAAGACAACGTACTGTGTGACCTCCATTATTGGTCTCAAGAAATCCAGATTATTAAAAAACATAACGCCTTTTTCGGGTTGACAATGATGATGACGGTATGGGATTAAACTCCCTCCGATATTGATCTCTTGCAGATCTCCATCGTCTGCAAACTGTATCGACTATAGAAATAGATGAAAAAAAAAACAACCCGATTTGATTTTTTGTTTTGGTATATTGTTATTGTACATTTTAATTTATATTTTTTACCACAATAACATAAAACATATCAATAATGATTTAAAATAAAAAAAATTTGAAACACGAAAGATAGTATTACACATAGATTTTTATGTTAAAATGTACCAAATTAGTATAGTCATAAATATAATAATTAAATGAGCTATCGTTACAATTTATCATAAAAAAAAACCCATTACTGAAATATTTTTTTTTTATTAAAAAAAAAAAATGAACACAATTAAATATAGACTTGTAATAATCGGACATTTAGACAGAAACATTATGAAATTTGCAAATTGTGTGAAGGATGTTTATAAGTGAAAAAAACAATATGTTCAGTATATTTGAACATGCTAGTATTATGGGACATTATTAATTCAATCTATATACATAGAATAAGTTTGAAAAAATTTTAAAAAATGGAGAATTTATATCACTATTTTTATATTTAAAAACATAAAATAATTAAAAAAAAAAATATTTACATGAAAATAGATAAAAGAAAAAAATAAAAAAACTTACCAAAACGAGCACGTTTAACTGGAGAACATCGCTCCCATCCATTGTTAGGAAACAGTTCTTGGGCAACATCCTCCCATGCCCTCTCCACTATTAGCCGATCCCTAAAGCCTTCAATTCTTGTGTCCCACAGTACAGGATGCCGTTCGACAGCAGAGATAATTCTTTCGGTATCAACTCGGGGAGACATATTTTCTTTAAATTTTTAGACAGACTTAAAGCACTGCAAAGGAATTATACATGTGCATTTGAAAATACACACAATGTGCCGAGCCAGCTAGTAATGCAGCACGGCTGCACGATTCTTATACCTTACACCTGCTGGCCGATTTTACATTCACAATTGTTAAATCTGCAGCACGCACACGCACCATTAGAACACGTATCCGTGTTTAATTAATTGTTTGAACCAAATCATTGATTTTAATGGTGTCCGTGGATGCGTTATCCGTGCACAAAACGGACATGCTGGCGTGAGACACGGCCCACAAAACGCATCACGGAGACGGACTAACGGACATAAGCAAAAACGCAATTGTAACCGCTGAGATATAGTAACATTGGTGCACGTTTGGCCGTGTCTCCAGTATACACGGAAACGGACCAAACACGCACGTGTTTCACGGATGTGTGGCGGAAGCCTAATACAGCTCCATTAATTCCACAGCACTTTACAGACATGAACATCACTGTCCCCATTGGGGCTCACAATCTAAATTCCCTATCAGTATATCTTTGGAGTGTGGGAGGAAACCGGAGAACTTAGAGGAAACCCACACAAACACGGGGAGAACATAACAATCCTTGTAGATGTTGTCCTTAGTAAGATTTGAATCCAGGACTAGAGATGAATGAACCTGTGGAAGTTCGTTTCAGTGGGTGCAGCCGGACTTTTCAAAATGTTTGGTTTGGGTCAAGGACTTGACCTGAACTCCAGTGGAAGTCACTAACTGGGCAGTCTGGGTTTCCACCCCCATGCAGCCAGCCAAAAACAGATTACTTCCGGGTGAAGGTGGGTGGGGTTTAACTATTTTTGTTTTTTGGTGCACACTACATCCAATCATGCCGTTGTTACCTCCCGTGTGAATCGTTCAAACATTGCAAACGGCTCACATTGGGATGAGCGCCAATCGTACCCGAGCACAGCGATGCTCACGTGAGTGGTATTAATACGTAAAGCATCCGAACTCTGTTTTTTTTGTAAAGTTTGTGTTCACTCATCTCTACCCAGGTTCTGGAAATCTCGCGCATGCTCATTATAGCCATGTCAGTGCTCCTTTGAATGTGTATGCTTCCCGCCTTCATTAGGCGCACAGCGCATGAACCTGGAGCCGTCTTCTGAACTTTGCACTTGAATGGGTTCAAAATATAATGAGTCAAGGTACAATTTGTCATGGTTTGCAAAGCCATGATGCAGATGGGAACCTAACATTTTATATAAGAATGTGATCCAGCTACCTCTTAAATAGAGTTGAGCGCGGTTCGTGGTTCGAGGTTCTCCAGTTCGGGGCTCGAGTGATTTTGGGGGCTGTTCGAGATCGAACTAGAACTCGAGCTTTTTGCAAAAGCTCGATAGTTCTAGATACGTTCGAGAACGGTTCTAGCAGCAAAAAGCAGGGCTTTTTACAGCTAGAGTGTGCAGAAGCCATCGCTGGCAGCCTGCCAGAAGCTGGTAACCAAGATAAACATCGGGTATCCAAGCAAAACGCTTTGGTTAGTAACCCGATGTTTATCTTAGTTACGTGCAGGAAGCCCACACTTTCCCGCTCAGCTCGCTCCGCCCCCTCCTGCCCGCGGCATGTACACATACATACATACACACACACACACACACACACACACAAAGACGGTCCCGCTCGGCTTACCTGCGGTCGGCCCGGGGGCAGCAGTCCTTGGCACTGGAAACTGTGGCTGCTGGCCCTTTAAGGCCACTGTGTTCTCCTGCATTGAGCATCATCTGTTGGCGGAGCTACCGCCCGGCGTCCTGCTCGGTCGCACAGATGAAGGAGTCACAGTGCCAGCCAGCGACCCCTAGCAAATCGCTTCCCTCCGGCGCTGTGTGGGCCCCATCTGCACCGTGACCTGATCAGTATGTGGGACATCACTCCCTCCCCGCCCCTCCCTGTCCCCCCGTGCGTGTGTGGGCCCCGCAGAGCCGTGTGTGTGACCCCCGGAGCCGCGTGTGTGGGCCCCGCAGAGCAAGGTGTGTGTTTGTATGTATGCATGCAGCAGAGCAGTATGCGTGTCTATATGTATGTATATATGCAGCAGAGCAGTATGCGTGTCTGTATGTATGTATGTATATATGCAGCAGAGCAGTATGCGTGTCTGTATGTATGTATATATGCAGCAGAGCAGTATGCGTGTCTATATGTATGTATGTATATATGCAGCAGAGCAGTATGCGTGTCTATATGTATGTATGTATATATGCAGCAGAGCAGTATGCGTGTCTGTATGTATGTATGTATATATGCAGCAGAGCAGTATGCGTGTCTGTATGTATGTATGTATATATGCAGCAGAGCAGTATGCGTGTCTGTATGTATGTATGTATATATGCAGCAGAGCAGTATGCGTGTCTATATGTATGTATGTATGCAGCAGAGCAGTATGCGTGTCTGTATGTATGTATGTATATATGCAGCAGAGCAGTATGCGTGTCTGTATGTATGTATATATGCAGCAGAGCAGTATGCGTGTCTGTATGTATGTATATATGCAGCAGAGCAGTATGCGTGTCTATATGTATGTATATATGCAGCAGAGCAGTATGCGTGTCTGTATGTATGTATATATGCAGCAGAGCAGTATGCGTGTCTGTATGTATGTACATATGCAGCAGAGTAGTATGCGTGTCTGTATGTATGTATATATGCAGCAGAGCAGTATGCGTGTCTGTATGTATGTATATATGCAGCAGAGCAGTATGCGTGTCTATGTATGTATGTATATATGTAGCAAAGTAGTATGCATGTCTGTATGTATGCATGTATGTATGCAGCAGAGCAGTATGCGTGTCTGTATGTATGTATATATATGCAGCAGAGCAATATGCGTGTCTGTATGTATGTATGCATGTATGTATGCAGCAGAGCAGTATACGTGTCTGTATGTATGTATATATGTAGCAGAGTAGTATGCGTGTCTGTATGTATGTATGTATGCAGCAGAGCAATATGCGTGTCTGTCTGTATGTATGCATGTATGTATGCAGCAGAGCAGTATACGTGTCTGTATGTATGTATGTATATATGCAGCAGAGCAGTATGCGTGTCTGTATGTATGTATGTATATATGCAGCAGAGCAGTATGCGTGTCTATATGTATGTATGTATGCAGCAGAGCAGTATGCGTGTCTGTATGTATGTATGTATATATGCAGCAGAGCAGTATGCGTGTCTGTATGCATGTATGTATATATGCAGCAGAGCAGTATGCGTGTCTGTATGTATGTATATATGCAGCAGAGCAGTATGCGTGTCTGTATGTATGTATATATGCAGCAGAGCAATATGCGTGTCTGTCTGTATGTATGCATGTATGTATGCAGCAGAGCAGTATACGTGTCTGTATGTATGTATGTATATATGCAGCAGAGCAGTATGCGTGTCTGTATGTATGTATGTATATATGCAGCAGAGCAGTATGCGTGTCTATATGTATGTATGTATGCAGCAGAGCAGTATGCGTGTCTGTATGTATGTATGTATATATGCAGCAGAGCAGTATGCGTGTCTGTATGTATGTATATATGCAGCAGAGCAGTATGCGTGTCTGTATGTATGTATATATGCAGCAGAGCAGTATGCGTGTCTGTATGTATGTATATATGCAGCAGAGCAGTATGCGTGTCTGTATGTATGTATATATGCAGCAGAGCAGTATGCGTGTCTATGTATGTATGTATATATGTAGCAAAGTAGTATGCATGTCTGTATGTATGCATGTATGTATGCAGCAGAGCAGTATGCGTGTCTGTATGTATGTATATATATATGCAGCAGAGCAATATGCGTGTCTGTATGTATGTATGCATGTATGTATGCAGCAGAGCAGTATACGTGTCTGTATGTATGTATATATGTAGCAGAGTAGTATGCGTGTCTGTCTGTATATATATATATGCAGCAGAGCAATATGCGTGTCTGTCTGTATGTATGCATGTATGTATGCAGCAGAGCAGTATACGTGTCTGTATGTATGTATGTATATATGCAGCAGAGCAGTATGCGTGTCTGTATGTATGTATGTATATATGCAGCAGAGCAGTATGCGTGTCTATATGTATGTATGTATGCAGCAGAGCAGTATGCGTGTCTGTATGTATGTATGTATATATGCAGCAGAGCAGTATGCGTGTCTGTATGTATGTATGTATATATGCAGCAGAGCAGTATGCGTGTCTGTATGTATGTATATATGCAGCGGAGCAGTATGCGTGTCTGTATGTATGTATATATGCAGCAGAGCAGTATGCGTGTCTGTATGCATGTATATATGCAGCAGAGCAGTATGCGTGTCTGTATGTATGTATGTATATATGCAGCAGAGCAGTATGCGTGTCTGTATGTATGTATATATGCAGCAGAGCAGTATGCGTGTCTGTATGTATGTATATATGCAGCAGAGCAGTATGCGTGTCTGTATGTATGTATGCAGCAGAGCAGTGTGTGTGTGTGTCTGTATGTATGTATGCAGCAGAGCAGTATGCGTGTCTGTCTGTATGTATGTATGCAGCAGAGCAGTGTGTGTGTGTGTCTGTATGTATGCAGCAGAGCAGTATGTGTGTGTCTGTCTATATGTATGTATGTAGCAGAGCAGTGTGTGTGTGTCTGTCTATATGTATGTATGCATGCAGAGCAGTATGTGTGTGTCTGTATGTATGTATGCAGCATAGCAGTGTGTGTCTCTGTATGTATGCATGTATGATGTGTATCTATGTATGTCAGTGTATATGACTGTATAGATTTGTCTGTTTATATGTATTTTTGTGAGTTTGTCTTTAAATATGTATATGTACGTGTATGTATCTGTGTATGTGTGTGTGTCTGCGTGTGTATGGGACCCACTGAGACTCTTCCGCCCGGGGCCCACAAAAACCTGGAGCCGGCCCTGCCTGCGGTGATGAAGTCCCGCCATCCCGACCTCAGCGCTGTCACTGTCCTCCATGGTCGCCGCTTGTCACATCACCTTCTCTCGCTTCCGACCCGAGACTGACTAGCGGTGACGTCACGGGCCTGTCGCGATTCTTGGCTGTGAAGGCGGCGGTCATTGAACTTAGTGACAGGGGCTGTCAGTGTGCTGGAGATCAGCGCAGGTAATGTACCTCGCTGACAGCAGCACTTGTCATGCCCTGCAGTGACCTGGGCTGACCCATTGATGTTAGCTCAGGTCACTGCATTGCTCTCCCAGCCAATGGGGAACATCCTGCTCTTCATTGACTGGGACAGTGTGGATCGTCATGGCAACCCCTTGGATTACACCAGACCTGGATTTGTTTTTCATTCTAATAAATTGGTTAAAGAGGGAATGTTTTGGGGAGTGTTTTTTCAAATAAAAATGTGTTTGTCGTCTATTTTTTTTATTACTGACTGGGTTGGTGATGTCGGGTATCTGATAGACGCCTGACCTCACCAACCCCAGGGCTTGATGCCAGGTGACATTACACACCTGGTATTAACCCCATATATTACCCCGTTTGCCACCGCACCAGGGCGCGGGATGAGCTGGGGCGAAGCACCAGGATTGGCGCATCTAATGGATGCGCCACTTCTGGGGCGGCTGCGGCCTGCTATTTTTAGGCTGGGGAGAGTCCAATAACCATGGACCTCCCTAGTCTGAGAATATCAGGCCCCAGCTGTCTGCTTTACCTTGGCTGGTGATCCAATTTTGGGGGACCCCTACGTGTTTTTTTTTTTAATTATTTATTTAATTTAAAATAACAGCGTGGGGTGCCCTCAGTTTTGGATTACCAGCCAAGGTGAGGTTGCCAGCTGTGGTCTGCAGGCTGCAGCCGTCTGCTTTACCCTAGCTGGCTACAAAACTAGGGGGAACCCTACGTCATTTTTTTTTTCATTTTTTTGGCTAAATACAAAGCTAAGCACCCCTTAGTGCCACATGAAAGGCACCAAAGGGTGCTCCACTTTTTCTCCACTTTTTCTCCATTTTTTTCTCCACTTTTTCTCCACTTTTTCTACATTTTTTTTCTCCATTTTTTCTCCATTTTTTCTCCACTTTTTCTTCACTTTTTCTCCACTTTTTATCCATTTTTTCTCCACTTTTTCTCCACTTTTTCTCCACTTTTTATCCATTTTTTTCTCCATTTTTTTCTCCACTTTTTCTCCATTTTTACTCCACTTTTTCTCCACTTTTTCTCCATTTTTTTCTCTACTTTTTCTCCACTTTTTCTCCACTTTTTCTCCATTTTTTCTCCACTTTTTCTCCACTTTTTCTCCATTTTTTTCTCCACATTTTCTCCACTTTTTCTCCACTTTTTCTCCATTTTTTTCTCCACTTTTTCTCCACTTTTTCTCCACTTTTTCTCCATTTTTTTCTCCACTTTTTCTCCACTTATTCCCCACTTTTTCTCCACTTTTTCTCCTCTTTTTCTCCATTTTTTTCTCCACTTTTTCTCCACTTATTCCCCACTTTTTCTCCACTTTTTATCCATTTTTTCTCCACTTTTTCTCCACTTTTTCTCCACTTTTTCTCCACTTTTTATCCATTTTTTTCTCCATTTTTTCTCCACTTTTTCTCCATTTTTACTCCACTTTTTCTCCACTTTTTCTCCATTTTTTTCTCTACTTTTTCTCCACTTTTTCTCCACTTTTTCTCCATTTTTTCTCCACTTTTTCTCCACTTTTTCTCCATTTTTTTCTCCACTTTTTCTACATTTTTTTCTCCATTTTTTCTCCACTTTTTCTCCATTTTTACTCCACTTTTTCTCCACTTTTTCTCCACTTTTTCTCCACTTTTTCTCCATTTTTTCTCCACTTTTTCTCCACTTTTTCCCCATTTTTTTCTCCACTTTTTCTCCACTTTTTCTACATTTTTTTCTCCACTTTTTCTCCACTTTTTCTACATTTTTACTCCACTTTTTCTCCACTTTTTCTCCATTTTTTTCTCCACTTTTTCTCCACTTTTTTTCCACTTTTTCTCCACTTTTTCTCCATTTTTACTCCACTTTTTCTCCACTTTTTCTCCACTTTTTCTCCACTTTTTCTCCACTTTTTCTCCATTTTTTTCTCCACTTTTTCTCCACTTTTTCTCCATTTTGTTCTCCACTTTTTCTCCACTTTTTCTCCACTTTTTCTCCATTTTTTTCTCCACTTATTCTCCACTTTTTCTCCACTTTTTCTCCACATTTTCTCCACTTTTTCTCCACTTTTTCTCTACTTATTCTCCACTTATTCTCCACTTATTCTCCACTTTTTCTCCACGTTTTCTCCACTTTTTCTCCACGTTTTCTCCACTTTTTCTCCACTTTTTCTCCACTTTTTCTCCATTTTTTTCTCCACTTTTTCTCCACTTTTTCTCCATTTTTTTCTCCACTTATTCCCCACTTTTTCTCCACTTTTTATCCACTTTTTATCCACTTTTTCTCCACTTATTCTCCACTTTTTCTCCACTTATTCTCCACTTATTCTCCACTTTTTCTCCATTTTTTTCTCCACTTTTTCTCCATTTTTTTCTCCACTTTTTCTCCACTTTTTCTCCGTTCTTTTTCTATGGTCGGTCTACCCATTAGCTCTGCCATGCATACTGTAGCTCTACACCTACTGCACATGTTACTTTATGATTGACATCTCTTTCGTACCAGAGCTGTCTAAGTCTACTCTGACCCCATATTTGTCATTACTATATTGTCCTTGTACTGTATTATGACATTTGTATCATGTGTTTCATTTCTTGCTGTGTTGCAATTTTTTTGCTGCATCCCAATTGTACCTCTACATTGTTCGAGTTTATGTTATTGTTCTCTCACTCTTATGTGATACTGATTATTGTCATTTTTCATGATTACATGCAGATAAGTCCAATCTGACGAAGGCTCAGGCTGAAACGTCATTTGTAACTTGTTTTGGACAAAAACATATATGCTTATGAAAAATTTTTTTTTCTTAATACGGACCAATAAAGAGTGATTTTGCATTACTATCCGTTGTGACTTACTGACTTAGTCTGGGAGATTTAGAGTGCCGAGGTTAATCACTAATTTTATCTATTATTACCTCTGAGCACCTATATACCAGTGAGCAGAGCTTCCTCTACAGTAGTTCTCCTGATTAGGCATGCCCTTACCTCATGAGCAGGGCATTGCAGCTTTGGTAGCAACCATTACGACATGGACTCTGCTGCTGTGGACCCGGGGAGAGTGAGTGCAGATTCATTGCACCCACACTCCTCACATGAAGGGTCCGCACTCCTAGAAAATGGGGGATACGTTCCCTGAGTGTCTCCCCCCCATATTCTAGACGGTCCAGAGTCGTCGTGGGACCCCTTTATTTTTTTTCTTACAATAAATTGGTGAAAGAGGAAATGTTTTGGGGACTGTTTTTTCAAATAAATTTCTTTTGTCGATTTTTTTTTTTTTGTTAGTACTGACAGTTTATGATGTTGGGTATCTAATAGATGCCATGACATCACAAACTGCTGGGCTTGATCTCAGGTGACTTTACAGCTAGTATCAACCCGATTTATTACCCCGTTTGCCACTGCACCAGGGCACGGGATGAGCTGGGGTGAAGCGCCAGGATTGGCGCATCTAGTGGATGCGCCACGTCTGGGGTGCCTGCGGCCTGCTATTTTTAGGCTGTGAAGGCCCAATAACTATGGACCTTCCCACCCTGAGAATACCAGACCACAGCTGTCCGCTTTACCTTGGCTGGTGATCCAATTTGGGGGGGACCCTACTTTTATTGTGTAATTATTAATATTTATAAAATAATTATAAAAAAGAGCCTGAGGGGACCTCCACATTGGATCCCCAACCACGGTAAAGCTGCCAGCTGTGGTTTTCAGGCTACAGCCGTCTGCTTTACCCTAGCTGGCTATCAAAAATGGGGGGACCCAACGTCATTTTTTTTTTTAACCATTTTTTAAATAGAAAAAATTAATGGGCTTCCCTGTATTTTGATTGCCAACCAAGGTAACGGCAGGCAGATGGGGGTGGCAACCCATAGCTGTCTGCTTTATCTGCGCTGAGAATCAAAAATACCGCGGAGCGCTACGTCATTTTTTTAAAGATTTATTTTTACAGCACTGTGATGTCTAGCAATCAAAATACAGGGAAGCCCATTTTATTTTTAGTTATTTAAATAAATAATTAAAAAAAATATATATGGGCTCCCGCTGCATTTTTTGTATTGCTAGCTAAAGGTAATCCAAGCAGCTACTGGCGGCTAACCCCCACTGCTTGGTGTTACCTTCACTGGCAATGGAAAATCCAGGGAAGCATTTTTTATTTTTTTTGCCAAAAAACTACAAAAAAAAGGACGTGGGCTTCGCCATATTTTTGTATGCTAGCCAGGTACAGCAGGCAGCCACGGGCTGCCTCCAACCCCCAGTTGCCTATTTGTACCCGGCTGGGAACCAAAAATATAGGGAAGCCCGTTTTTTTTTAATTATTTCACTTATTTCATGAAATAATTAAAAAACAAATGACGTGGGCTTCACCCCATTTTTGTGTCCAGCTGGGTACAACTAGGCAGCTGGGGATTGGAATCCGCAGCACAGGTTAGCCAGAGGTTTCTGGGCCCCTCTACTGCGGATTTCAGTCCGCAGCCGCCCCAGAAAATGGCGCTCTCATAGAAGCGCCATCATCTGGCGCTGTATCCAACTCTTCCAACAGCCCTGGAGCCGGGTGGCTTGTTGGGTAATCATGAGTTAATACTGGCTTTGTTTTACTAGCCAGTATTAAGCCAGAGATTCTTAATGTCAGGCACGTTTGACCCGGCCAATAAGAATCTCCAATAAAGGGTTAAAAAAAACACCACACAGAGAAAAAATATTTTAATAGAAATAAATACACAGACACATTAGAGACTCCATCTTTATTACCCCCTGTCAGCCCTCCACGATCCTGCTCTTCTGTCTTCTTTCTTTCTAGTGTAGTAGTAGTGACGATTGTAGTGAGGATGAGATTCACCAGCTCATCACTTGGGGCTGGGGAACCTCCATCCTCACTACAATGCTCACTACAATCCTCACTACAATCCTCACTAGTGTAGTAGTAGTGACGATTGTAGTGAGGATAAGGTTCACCAGCTCATCACTTGGGGCTGGGGAACCTCCATCCTCACTACAATGCTCACTACAATCGTGCAGCCTTCACTCCGTGAGTGATCAGTGCTGGCTGTCAGCGGTAACAGCGGTAACGCTGACAGACGCGTTACCATAGCAACGGTGCTCTCGGAGCCGCGGTTAGCGGTGACATCACCGCTAACTGCGTTGCTATGGCAACGGTGATCTCCGTTAATGACCGGCTGTGACAGCCGGTCCCTAACGGAACGGGGAGTCGACCGTGTGCTAGAGCATGTCGCCGGTACACGGCGATACACATATGTGCACCGTGTACCGGAGAGATGCACTCGCAGGTCCTACATGACGTGTCATAGTCATGTGACCAGTCTGTAGCCAATGAGATAATAGCCACGTGACTGGTCACATGGCTATTCTGACGTCACGACAGGTCCTGCATCTCTGCTGGCAGTGCCGGTCACGGGAGGATTCAGCGATCATCGGATGGAATAGCGGCAGGAGACAGAGTGCAGAAGGGATCGCGAGGACCGGTAAGTGTTATGGCAATGTTTATTAACTGTTTGTGTACATTTATCATGCATTTTTATGTGTTTGTGATTGCCTCCCATTCTAGCCTATACGTTCGAGTTCGGTTCGTCGAACGTTCGACGAACCGAACTCGAACGGGACCGGTTCGCTCATCTCTACTCTTAAATTAACAGCAATAAAAAGGAGCTATGGTTTGTTGGAGCAGCAGGATAAAATCACTATCTGAAATCAAGTTTCCATCTTTCCCACTGCTCTGCTGGTCACATTTAGCCATCTATAGAACCAGGCTGTTACTGTCTCTCTGAAGATGTTCCAATCAATTATATTGCAGAATGACCTTTGTATATGACCTTCACATATGAAAGTTTCATGTCGTTAAATAGTTCCTTTTAAATTTCCACCAATATAAAAATCTATTTGCTCCAAAAAAAGAGTTACAAATATTTCTTGTTCACTTCAGTCAAAAAAATTGAAACACAAAAAGTATAAATTAAAGAAGACAGCAGGAAACACCGGGACGCGACTGATCATAAAACAAGCCATGCTTTTACTGCTTTCAGAAAGATCCTGAAAATGACAAGTCCCATATTTCCGCGCTCACAGACAGGCCAGGTGTTCTGCCATAAGGAAAGACATAATCATCACTCATCATGTAGGTAATTGTCCCCAGGACATTAATGTTTAAATCTGGATACATTCATTATAAAGGTAGACCCATGACTCTTCTGAAATGATATCACTTACATGTTGATTTTCTATCACCTCAAGTGAGAGTCTGTCATCTCTCTTATCTCCTGATTATATTGGTTGTCTCAATTATATAACAGTCTGCAGGAAGCTAACCGAAGATATAAAGGTCTTACCACAATAATTATCATTAGGAATATAATATACAGCGTACTTTAAATTCCATTACAAAAACTTAGCCCTGCCATATTTTTAAAAGGAGATTGTCAAACATTACATATGAGATAATTAATATGCCATGAATGCCCACCATTCAGCCACTATGGGGTCCTTGAAGATAGGGAGTGCAGAGTACAGATTGCACCCCTCATGGTGTCCTATGATGTAGTTAGTGACAGCTCAGCCCCCTATAGGATCTAGGGCATTCTGGGCTGACTGTATTATGAGTGACAGCCCAGTTGTCCAATCTGAGGCAGGGGCATGCTGAGCTATATTTGTTTCTAAATGTTGCTTTATGGATCCATATAAAATCTTCTCCTACATGATTTGTGTTCACCTCTACCTCGTGTGTAGCTTAATTGATTGATTTTACAATGGATATAGCAGCCGTGTGTTCTAGTATGCATGCAGGCAGTGACTAAGGACCATACTAGGTTAGAAACGCGTTGCCACATGTTTTTTTATTTATGCTCTGTACCACTGTGCTGGACATGTTGATATCAGTTTGTATTGGACTTCAATAAATTAATTTTTATTTTGGATGACTCGCTTGCTGGTCGTGTTCCCTCTTCTTTATGCTGTGCTGTTAGTATTGTGTGTGACAACTCAGCTGCATTATCTGGTCATGGCTGAGGGGTTTCCTCCAGGTGTCATCCATTCAGTGTGATTACCTGGCTATTTAGCTGTCTGGCAGTGATCAGATCACTGTGGTTGCAGCTTTGTGTTTTTCCTGTATTCTAATATTTTGATTTTGTTGCCTGACCTTGGATTTACCTTTTGACTTGTCGCTTGGATTACCCCTTTTGCCTTGACGCACTCTGACCTTAGTTACCTGACCCCGGTCTTTGCCTCTGATTATCCATTTGTTTTATCCCTTTGTGACTTACTCTCCTGACTCTTCACCTCGGACTCACTGACTTCCCCGCTTCACAACTTGTCCATGAGAAGTGACTCAGCGGTGAGAATCTGGTAGTGTGGGATGCAAAATAACAGGGTAGGGTATTAGCGCAAGAGCTATGGAAACCAAAAAGACGAGCTAATGTGGTGGCACAATGTGTTACCATCTGTAATGTCCATACCGGCACCCACGTACTGTCCTGCCCCCCTCCGCCGGTGGGGACGTCAGTTTCCTCACCTGTCCGGGCGTCCTGCAGTGGCTGTTTTGTCCCTGTCCAATGCTGCTGTCTCCCAGAGCATCTGTGAACCCTGGAGGCTTTTGGCTTCTGCCCGAAGGGTGCATGTGTGGTCATGCCCCTTTTCTTAAAGGGCCAGTGTCCCTTCATGCAGAAGTACCCTTCAAGTCAACTGAGAGGCTACAGATATTTAAGGCCCTTCCTCCTTTTAGGGAGTGCCTGGGCAACGTGTTAGTTTAGTTGCTGGTTCTTAGGTCCTCAGTGCTGCTGTTGCTGTTACTGATATTGTTGCTGTTTCTGACCTGCACTTCTGTTTCAGTGTGCCCCTATCTGCTGCTGCAATCATTTATGCTGGCTGTCTACTACCATACAAGCTGCTGAAAGCATCCATGCCGGTCGCTGCTGCCATCCATCCATCCATCCATCCTAGACATATCTTTTCCCTTGCCTGCTGGTGCTATTGTTTCTACCAGAGACTGTCTCTCCCATACCCATGGGGCCAGCCGTCGCAGCACCAGTCTTCTCGAGTGGCATCCGGACTCACACCTGCAGCGTAACACCCTCACAATTAGAGGCTCTGGTGAAAACCAGGTGTGGGTTCGTAGTCAAGCCTCTCTCGGTTTTCTGTGTGCTGTGGCCCAGTGGGTCTGCTATATCCTCTGCTCATCCTATGAGCATAACACCATCATTATGATCTTTGCTATGCAGCTGTCATGACAGGGCGATGAGACACCTGGCATATGGCCCAAAAGAAGGGAAGAAACGAGGGAACATTTTAAACAGGGGGCCCTAGCAATAGTGAAAAAGTTAATGATGACCCCTAAACACTCACCTGGAAGGGAACCCTGCACTCCCTATCATTTCTAGATGCATCTATCCCCCATGTGCGATCACGACCCTAAGCCCTGCCTGACCATGGGCTAGCCCTGGCTAGTGAGCTGGGCAGCAAGATGCTAGACTTATTACTACATCAAGACATAACTGGGAGAGAGACAAACAATCAAAAATTAACAACAAACGGAACTCCACAGCTTCCACAAGGATAACTTCTTCTGAGAGGTCAACATAGAAAAGCTACACCTTGCATATGAGAAAGTGAGTGAGTTTAAATAATGAATGTGAGTGGCAGCAAGGTGCAGCAACTCAGATTAGAGGTATATGTAATTTCAGCAGGACCAAAAAGGAACTCTTAATCTCTTTAACACCAAATGTACAGTCATATGAAAAAGTTTGGGCACCCCTATTAATGTTAACCTTTTTTCTTTATAACAAATTGGGTTTTTGCAACAGCTATTTCTGCTTCATATATCTAATAACTGATGGACTGAGTAATATTTCTGGATTGAAATTAGGTTTATTGTACTAACAGAAAATGTGCAATCCGCATTTAAACAAAATTTGACCGATGCAAAAGTATGGCCACCCTGATCAATTTCTGGATTTGAACACTCTTAACTACTTTTTACTGACTTACTAAAGCACTAAATTGGTTTTTTAACCTCATTGAGCTTTGAACTTCATAGGCAGGTGTATCCAATCATGAGAAAAGGTATTTAAGGTGGTCACTTGCAAGTTGTTCTCCTATTTGAATCTCCTATGAAGAGTTGCATCATTGGCTCCTCAAAACAACTCTCAAGTGATCTGAAAACAAAGATTATTCAACATAGTTGTTCAGGGGAAGGATACAAAAAGATGTCTCAGAGATTTAGGCCATGTGCCCACGGGACGCTCGCACCTGCGGATATATTCGCAGGTACGGCCGCATGTTTCCCACAGCTGCCCGTCGGCAGCCGCAGCTATTTTTAGCTGCGAGTTTCCAGCAGAATAGCTGCGGGAAACATGCGGACTTTCACGCGATTTACCTGCGGACGTCCCGGCCTCTATCTTCATAGCGGAGGGCCGGGATCTCCGCAAGTAAATCCGCATGAATAATTGACATGCAGTTAGGTGCGGCTGAGGGATCTCCGCAGGAGATTACGCAGCCACACTTTCCGCGCGTGGACACAGACACTCCCCATGTCCCAGAGGGTAACATGGGGAGTGCCTGTACATGCTAGAACCTGCAGATTTATCTGGAAAATCCAGATAAATTCGCAGGTTTTCCGGGGCAAACTCCGCAGCAATAAGCTCCCATGGGCACATGGCCAAAAACTATCAGTTTCCACTGTGAGGAACATAGTAAGGAAATGGAAAAACACAGGTACAGTTCTTGTTAAGCCCAGAAGTGGCAGGCCAAGAAAAATATCAGAAAGGCAGAGAAGACTGGTGAGAACAGTCAAGGACAATCCACAGACCACCTCCAAAGACCTGCAGCTTCATCTTGCTGCAGATGGTGCCAATGTGCATCGGTCAACAATACAGCGCACGTTGCACAAGGAGAAGCTGTATGGGAGAGTGATGCGAAAGAAGCCGTTTCTGCAAGCACGCCACAAACAGAGTCGCCTGAGATATGCAAAAGCACATTTGGACAAGCCAGTTACATTTTGGATGAAGGTCCTGTGGACTGATGAAACAAAGATTGAGTTGTTTGGTCATACAAAAAGGCGTTATGCATGTAGGCAAAAACACACGGCATTCCAAGAAAAGCACTTGCTACCGACAGTAACATTTGGTGGAGGTTCCATCATGCTTTGGGGCTGTGTGGCCAATGCCTGCATCGGGAATCTTGTTAAAGTTGAGAGTCACATGGACTCAACTCAGTATCAGCAGATTCTTGACAATAATGTGCAAGAATCAGTGATGATGTTGAAGTTACGCAGGGGATGAATATTTCAGCAAGATAATGATCCAAAACACCGCTCCAAATCTACTCAGGCATTCATGCAGGGGAACAATTACAATGTTCTGGAACGGCCATCCCAGTCCCCAGACCTGAATATCATTGAAAATCTGTGGGATGATTTGAAGCATGCTGTCCGTGCTCGGCGACCATCAAACTTAACTAAACTGGAATTGTTTTGTACACAGGAATGGTCAAATATACCTTCATCTAGGATCCAGGAACTCATTAAAAGCTACAGGAAGTGACTAGAGGCTGTTATTTTTGCAAAAGGAGGATCTACAAAATATTAATGTCACTTTTATGTTGAGGTGCCCATACTTTTGCACCGGTCAAATTTTGTTTAAATGCGGATTGCACATTTTCTGTTAGTACAATAAACCTCATTTCAATCCAGAAATATTACTCAGTCCATCAGTTATTACATATATGAAACTGAAATAGCTGTTGCAAAAACCCAAATTGTTATAAAGAAAAAAGGTTAACATTAATAGGGGTGCCCAAACTTTTTCATATGACTGTAAATAAATCCACTCTACTCATGCTAAAGAGGACGTATGATCTTCTAATCACCGTGACCTTCTTATCCCAGATACTGCAATGGTCTCAGCCGGATGCAGCACACTCGTAACATCAGACCATGCTCTTCAAAAACTACTGATTCTGATCAAGTTCTTTTGTGGTAGTACAATGACTAGTCTTCTGAATGCCGAACACTAGTAAAGTTTCATGGAAATAGTCCAACACTACTATCAATACTGAACTTACAAATAACAGTGTAACCATTCTTGCTATAATTAGTCCAATACAGTCCTGTACACTGGAAAAATCATGTCCCCTGAGGAAGCATGGTGAAACGTGTTGGGGTGTGGAGACACTTGACTTAGTGTGGCAGCTATTATGTATATCCTATATTATGTGTATTCAATAAACTGACTTCTAATATTATGCTTATGCATTTCATAATTTGACAATAATTTGACATTACATATTCCATTGAAGTGCCATTCGATCAGGGACTATCCAGTTCATCTTTTGCTTCCTTAAACATTTGGGTAACTTTACCTTTGTGATTGTATTAATGCATTGTACCTGAAGGACTCTCTATTTCAATACACTAAGTCCAACTTCCCCTTTATATACAGCGGGCAAAATAAGTATTGAACATATTACCTCTCTTTCTTCATCTGTTCAATACATTTCCCTGCATCATTTCTAATTATTACATATCACTCACTTTATGGACATCTATGCCTTGGTTTCTTTGCCCGTGTGGATTGGATGGGTTTTTACCAACACTTGGTGAGAATTTCATGTCAATAGTACTTTTGGAAATATATTTATTTGTTCAATAATAATTTCACCCACTGTAGATACTGTTATATGAATATAATCATTTTTTCCTCATCTTATACATATTTATTCCTCATTCAATACATATTTCTAATTGCTGATGTTTTATACTGGGACTTTCATTACTGTTTGTAGCTTTTCTGGATCATGTCAAGTCCTCATACTTTGAGTAACTTTTCCTTTTCAAACACTTGTGTAGCTTAATCTACTTAAATAAAAGTTTATTTTTTAATGATTATTGGTATTAGGTGTACCGCCTAGCCTATTCTTTCCTAGTTGTTTTTATCCAGGAGATTGGCCTAACACTCTAAAATATAAACAGATTCTAGAAATGAGTGAATTTTTGGAAATTTAAATATGTCCGATTCACTGAATTTTCCCAGTAAATTCAATTCCGAAAGTATTCCGAGCCTTTAACTGCCCTGGAAATGAGTAAGGCATTATTTTATTTTCCTTACACACTAATTTTCTTCATGCTGTGCTGTCAATCGCAATCTGTACGGTTTCTTCAGTGGTTTTTCTCTCCCTATCGCTAAGGTGAGACGGTCATTGATTTCCTCTAACTATCCAAATTCACGAAGAAAAATCTGTTGTATTTCATGCTGCTTTTGTACAGGATATGATGGTTCCTAGTGACTGGCTGTGTTATATCCTACTAATGTGATAGCTACAGGGCATTATGGTCATGTGATATTTTTCTAGCTATCGCAATGTTCTGTAATGTGTAAAATAGCACTGAACTCTTTTTATGACTGACATAGATGACGCCTTCCACATAGCCAGGTGAAATCTCGCATCTGAACAGAGCCATCGCTGACTCGCACAGGCACAATTTGCTCTGCCCTACTTTGTGCAGAGCCTAATACATGTGTCGCGGGCAGGGAGGACGCCGCCGCTGCGCTCGCTAACGCTCGGCTCCGGCGCTGCTGCGATAGCTGCTCGGTGGCTCGAGCGGTGGGCCGGACTCGGGGACTTGAGCGGCGCTCCTCACCCGTGAGAGAAAAGGGTGGTTGGTTTTGGGGGATTTAGTCCGTGACGCCACCCACGGGTTGTGGTGAAGATGGTCACCACCGCTGCTGGTGACGGGGATCCCGGGAGCGATGGTAGGGAGCAGCTGGGATGTTGTTTTTCCCCTCTGTGGGTAGGTGTCGGTGGTCCCAGGGCCCGGTGGTGTGACGGGGAGGCAGGGTTGGTGAGGTGCAGGGTTGCAGGGACAGCGCGGCGCGGTGCCGGATGGCACGGGTGTACTCACTCAGTAAGAGATGCACAAAGTCCTCGGTAAACCAAACGGCTGGATGGACGGGTCCCGCAGCCGGCTGCAGTGTCTCTCCCCGAACAGGTGATGGCGGCTGTTTTTCCCTGCACCTTTGTGTACTGTTTGACTACGATGGGTCCCCAATGGTAGTCCGCTCCCCGGTGTATGGATGCCGGAGGAGCCCGTTTGCCTGCAGGCACTGGCCCTTGGGTCTCTAGCCTTAGGCGGTAGCTGTATACCCTCACGGTGCGGACGGTTGCCTTCTAAAGGGTCTTTGGCTGTTAGGAAACCCCTGGGGTTCCTGTCACACTCGGATTTGACTGTTGACGGCGACTCCAAGCCTAGTCGGGGTCCGATGGCCCTGCCTGTGTGTGCTGGCTTCACTTCGCTCCCCGGTTGGTACCAGCGGGCCACCGCCCGACCCCGGTCCTACGGTTCCGCGTTGATTCACCACTCCTGCAGATGGCCACCACCGTCTGCCAACCTTGTTGTCAATGCCTGGGCCACAAACCCAGACACTCTCCACTTTACTCCTCTCACTTCCACCTCCTGGACTAAACTGTCAGCTTTTCCCGCCTCCAGGCCTGTGAACTCCTCGGTGGGTGGGGCCAACCGCTTGGCTCCACCCTACCTGGTGGGGACATCAGACCCTGGAGGGAGGCAACAAGGATTTTGTGTTTGTTTAATGTTACTGTCTAGTGGGGGGTGGGGGTGGGGGTGTTACCTGTGACGACCTGGCTAGTCCAGGGCGCCTCACATGCGCATGCACAAAATGGTGAGGTCTCTGCACAGACCCGAGATTTTGCAGTTCCACGCATGCTAATTCCACTTAAGTATTAGGCTTTGCCCGTAGTAGGGCAGCTCGAAGTGCATATGCTCAAGGCGATGATGGCTCTGCGCAGGCGCAAGATTTCACCATGCTATGTGGAAGACACAGGAGGCGTCAACCACTGCAATCATAACTAGAGAACTAGAGGAGCACAGAGAGGAGGGACAGACACTGCAGCAAGCACACCCTTCGGACTGGACCGAAAGATTTACATACAGTGCGGGAAATTTTCACACGATATTTGGTGGTATACAGGGGAGTCAGAGGATAATATCCACTTTAATGGAATGCAGCACATGTGCTGCAGAAGGTGGTAGTTTAGGTTTATACATGAAAAATCTGGTGACAGGTTCCCTTTAAGAAATTTGCGCGAGGTGAACTAAGAGCAGTTCAAATTTACCGGGTTCAGCAAAATCCTAAAATTCTGGCATAAATTTGATTTGCTTCATATCGATGCACTAATATCTAGCAGATACTCATCAATCACATAATCTCATTATTGAGACAACAACCTGTCCCAACCGGATTCTGCAGTAGAGTAGCCCAAAATACACCAAACTATGTTAAGCAAAATGAAGTATAAGCAGTTCTACAAAAGATGGTTAGATCAAAAGTAAATTATAGAATAAAATGCATATTTATCAAAAAATATCAGTGCTCGATATGTTTCAAGTTTACAGAACGTTCTCTTCTTAGGGTAACATGAATACTCCTCTCCCTCTGTGACAATCATACAGATGAGTATCACATGTGAATTTAACATACTGGATAAATTGAACTCCGTCTATAGTACTTAGATTACTATGGAAGAACATTGACTTGTCAAGTTTAGTTAGTGTTTTATGGAACATAAAAGACCAAATAAAGAGTACACTGTGTTTTAACTGATGGGTAATCCACTTGTTAAATATGTTTGATGTTCACTTTGCAATAAATTATGTAAAGGAACATATTAATCACTGGCTAATTGCTAAATGTCTATGCTTCAATTTATTATTAATGTTCTGTTCTGCCAGAACACATGGTTACAGTTTCATAGTACATTCAATAATAGGCAACAGACATCCTGTTCCAAATATTTAATGCTGTATATTTTGAGGTCTGAATATATATTGATTGTACTAGTTAGACATTTAGTTGCTAGATCACCACAGACAATCTGCAGTTAGGGCAAGCTGGATCTCCAGTTCATACGACTGGTTCATAAGCCCAATTATAATCCAGTTCCCTCCATTTCTTTTCATCATGTCCTTAGCTGACAAGTTCACAACTCTGCCTTTCTATGATACAGGCAGTCTGAGACTTCATTTTGACACCTAAAATATTACTCAGGCGTATAGGTTAGCCATAGAGGCTTTATTTGACCTGCATCCCGGATAATGTTGTAGGAACAGGACCGGTATCACAAATAATTCTGTATTATACAGGGATTAAGTGAATGTGTAACATCAAAAATCCCTCTTAAAATACTACATAAAACCAGACTGATCAAAGAACTAAAATGCTCTAAAAATGTAGCTCCTATTTCTTTATGCCTTCCTGACTGCAGAGGTTGGCACCCTAAAAGATAGTGTGACGCCCTGGCACCACCAGGTGGTCACAGAGGTACATTACACCCTACATAACACCTTCCCACACAAGGTTCCATCAGCCACGAAATCCTAGTCACCCCCCCAGGGTAGGAAGGACACACCAGTGGGCAGGACCAGGCAGATTGGGAGCACCCACCTAGGGGTCTTGAGGATCCGGTGGCAGGAAGAGAGTAGATCAAGTTCAGACTTCGAGTAGTGAGGTCCAAGTTGAAGTGGAGAGTAGCCGGGGTAGTGGCCCTGGTCTACTGGCAAGGTGGCAAGCAGTGGACTGTGTCCAAAGGCAACGGGAATACAGTCGCGGGAGATCCAGTGTGGACCGGGACAGGGTTGGAGCCCGCCGTTACCGACCGCGGAGATCCAGTCCGTAAACCATGAACAGGCGGGGTACCTGGACCCTAGTTAGAAGACGGTTGAAAGCCCCTTTTTTAATTCACCAGGCCGGGAGCAGGTTTCAGGCCTAGCTCCAGAAGTTTAGCCCAGATAGAGCGAAACGGCAGCCCACCGCGGGGGATAGGGTATCCGCATACACCCACTGAAATCCCAAGGGTCAGTTTTCATGGGCACATCTCCCAACGAAAATACACCGGGAGTGGACTTCCCCGTTCCAGACAGAGTCGTCCGAAAGTGAGGAAAATTACAGAGTGCCGGAGGAAGGGACATCGGTACACTAGCCGGGTGTGGGACTCGAGTACACCCGGACGCAGCAGCTGGCCACTGACACCTTGATTTACCCACGGATTTGTGTGTAATTCTTCTACAGTGAGTACACCAACATTCCCCGGCCCGGGCCGGCGCACCACCTCGGCCTATATCAATCCCAATGTTCTAGACACTGAGCCCCAGGGCATCCATCCCTACCCACGGAGGGGTTAACATCCAGCTGCTATCCATCTCCCCCCGGGTGCTCCCCAAACACGAGCGGTGGTATCACACCTTACCACACACCGTGGGTGGCGTCACGAAGTATATACAGCAATCCCCGTACAAATACGTCCCTTTTTTTTTTTTTTTTTTATTCGAGTGTCCGCGCGACCCCCGGGTCCAGAGACCCCTCAAGCCACTGCGGATATGGATCTGAGCAGCCCCGCTGCTACTGACGTGGGGGTGGCACAATAGTGTAAGTGGTTGTCCCCTCTGTGAGTCATTGAATGTCATTGTTAATCTACTAGTGACACATCAGTAGTTGATTTACTTCTATCATCTGCAAATATGATGTATTGATGCAAGGATATCAAAATATTAATTTAGCATACTTAGAATATTGTTATTTTACCGTAGAGTAGTACTAATATTCTGCGTTGCTCTATACTATAGACGTTCTGCACGCAAATTAAGAAGCCGTTCAATAAAACGTTTAACCCTACTTACTAAATGTGCTGAAAATGATACCTCCTTGGATACTGTATATATTGACTTTCTTGTCAAACATTGGATATTCATACGGAACAGAACAAGATAAGAAAAAGTATTACTAATATTTATTTTTGTTATAATATACATTGTGTTCCTTTAAAAATATGTATTTAATGAAGTTTGCTAAGTTTTTTGGCCATAAGAGCAGCATGTAACAGACGTTATCCATAAAAACGTATTTGAAGTGAATCTTTCATCAGAATATCTACTTTGATTTATTGCTTGAGTCCTATATCCTTGTCATAAGCTTACTGGAACATTTTACTCCTATGTCTCATTAATGTTTTTTTATATACAGTATATATATATAAAGAGAAAATATCTTTGCCATGCTGATTGGGAAAATATACAGCAGCAGTCTTTGATTAATCAAAGCAGAAACGAGACTATATATGATGGATAAAAAGGTACCCGGTCTGTTATGCATTAGGCTCAATGTTATGTAAGGTGAAGTATTGTGAAACTCTATCTTTAAACAAGTTAACAAAGTTATAGCAAAAAATGTTGAAATCTTGTAAGTCAGCTTTAATATGTCTATACCTATTCCTTATGCTCAACACACACGTATCGCCATGTAGAATGTAGACCATAGGTTAAAATATAATTTTGCAGTCTAATTTTCCAAAATATTTGGAAATGTTGATTTCTCAACGCTCAGTTTGGTCTCCAATTCTGATTAAAAATTTTTTCATTCACTTAGTAATAAACTACTGTATTTCTCCTGGTTTGTTCCTTCCTAAACTTAACGGTTACAAGACAATAGTAAAAGTTATAAAGTTATTCTTTTCTTTTTTGTTTTTTTTTTGGTTTGTTTGTTCTTAAGAATAATACTTTACTAGCCATTAAAGATGGGCCAGTTTATTCGAGTGGAATTGAATTCTACTAGAAATTTACAAAAAAATCAGCATTCTGAAAAATACAGATTATTTGTAATTCACATTTCAAAAATTCAGCAAGCCCTTCATCCCTCTGAGGCCTCCGACACACATCCGTGCCGCCAGTACGTGTTTGCCATTTTTTGCATGTACCGGCGTCACGGAGACACGTTCAGCAATGCTACCCTATTGTAGCAGGCACACACACGTAAAACCACACGGAACATGTGTCCGTGTGCGTTTGTACGTGTGTGCGTTTTTCTACACGCTGACATGTCAGTGTTTTCTCCGGCAGCATGGGTGTCACACGGCCCGCACCCGTACCACACGGGTGTAGTGTGGATGCGGTCCCGTGTGACACGCGCCGGAGAAAACAGACGTGTCAGAGAAAAAGAAAAAAACCTTAACTTACCTTCTCCAGCCCTCCTGTCTCTGCCGCTGCTGCCTCTTGCTGCCAGCCGCCGCTCATTATACTCATTTAATATTCACTTCACTGCGGCCGGAAGCAGCAGCAGCAGCGGGGAGACGGGAGGGCTGGAGACCGAAGATCAGCACCACGCACAGCAGAAAGGACCACGTGAGTATGTAAATAACCTGTTCTCTGTATGTTATCACGGATAGCATGCGGAGAACACACGTGGCCCGCACGTACCGGAGACACGTACTTACCTACACGCAACATGCAGGGGAAATACGTGTCTCTCGGCACGTGCGTGATTTTAACGTGAGTGTGTCGGAGGCCTGAACAGTACATGGCCAGCAAAAGGTTAAAATGAAAAGAAAACATGCTCACCTCACTGCAATCCTCCCCAGATGCCTTTCATTGCTCCTTGCCCGCTGACCATTCTTTCTTCCCTCTTTTGCCCCTGTATTTACTCTTGGCCAGGGCTTTTAGCTCTGAGTAGGCCTTAGAATTCACTGTGCATGTTCTGAGACCTACTGGCAGCTGGACATCCCAGCCTAGAGTGAACCCTTGGCCGGAGATGTAATGCAATGAAGGTGTGGAGGACAAGTCAGCAGATCGGGAGCAGTGGGAATGGCTGGGAAGTTGAGCTATGAGGTGAATATGTTTTTTTAACCTTTTGCTCACTGCATACCTCCATGGCCTCCCTCGCTGCTCCTTGACTACTGTTTTTTCTTCCACACCTCCATTGTATTGCATCTCCGGTTTGGTATTCACACAAACTCATGGCTTCTGACTGCTGTTTATTATTAGAGACCCCAGAACATAATATGGTACATTAAATTAGTGGAGGATAACTTCACTATGTATCAAATTTCACAGTAAAATCCCTGCAAAGAGGCGAATTTGATTTTTGCCTGACCCTCGCTTGTCTACTGGCCATCACAGCTAAAACCACAGTGTATGTTACTTTGTTCCAGTTTGATACCTAAAATTGTAAATGGCTTTAACTATATGCAAATAGTTCAAACAATAATTAAACAAAATATATGCCAGACAATCATGAAAGTACAGTTGTGCGCAAACGTTTACATACCCTGGCAGATTTTTTGCATTTCATAGAATATGAATGATAACACCAAATCTTTTTTTCCACTCATAGTTAGTGGCTGGGTGAAGCCATTTATTGTCAAACTACTGTGTTTTCTCTTTTTAAATCATAATGACAACCAAAAACATCCAAATGACCCTGATCAAAAGTTCACATATCCCAGTTCTTAATACCGTATATTGCCCCCTCAAACATCAATAACAGCCTGAACTTTTTTGTGGTAGTTGTGGATGAGGCTCTTTATTTTCTCAAATGGTAAAGCTGCCCATTCTTCTTGGCAAAAAGCCTTCAGTTCCTGTAAATTCCTGGGCTTTCTTGCGTGAACTGAGTTCTCCCCAGAGTGACTCAATGATATTGAGGTCAGGAGACGGAGATGGCCACTTCAGAACCTTCACTTTGTTCTGCTGTAGCCAATGACAGGTCGACTTGGCTTTGTGTTTTGGATCGTTGTCATGTTGAAACATCTAATAACATCCCATGGGCAGCTTCTGGGCTGATAAGTGCAAATCTGCCTCCAGTATTTGCTGATAATGTATTGCAATCATCTTTCCTTCAACTTTGACTAAGTTTCCTGTGCCTTTTGTAGCTCACAGATCCCCACATCATCAGCGATCCACTTCCATGCTTTACAGTAGGAATGTGTTCCTTTCATCATAGGCCTTGTTGACACCTCTCCAAATGTAACATTTATGGTTGTTGTCAAACAGTTCAGTTTTGGTCTCATCACTCCAAATTTCCTTGCTCCAGAAGTTGGGAGGCTTGTCTCTGTGCTGTTTGGAGTATTGTAGGCAAGATACTTTGGGGTATTTGCGCAGTAATGGCTTTCTTCTGGCGACTCGACCATGCAGTCCATTTTCTTCAAGTGCCTCCTTATTGTGCATCTTGAAACAGCCACACCGCTAGTTTTCAGTGAGTCCTGTATTTCAGCTGATGTTATTTGTAGGTTTTTCTTTGCATTCCAAACAATTTTCCTGGCCGTTGTGGCTGAAAGTTTTGTTGGTCTACCTGACCTTGGTTTGGTTTTAAAGAGCCCCTGATTTTCCATTTATTAATCACAGTTTGAACACTGCTGACTGGCATTATCAATTCCTTGGATATCTTTTGTATTCCTTTCCTGTTTCATACAGTTCAACTATCTTTTCCCATAGATCCGTTGACAAGCCACTTTCATCCAGCCACACACAATCCAGAAACATCAGTAGCTGGATGAAAGAAGCGAGAGTTTGTCTAGATCTCAGAAACTCACTCAGCTTTTATCCACACACACTGATTACAAGAAAACAAGTAATAGGTGAGGATGTTACCTTTATTAGCCATTCAAACCCATTAGTGTCAACTTCTGTGAATGTTATCAGGCCATAATCACCAGGGTATGTGAACTTTTTATCAAGGTTACTTGGATGTTTTTGGTTGTCATTATGATTTAAAAAGAGAAAACACAGTAGTTTGACAAAAAATGGCTTCACCCAACCACTGACCATGAGTGGAAAAAAAGATTATGTGTTATCATTCATATTCTTTGAATATTCTTTGCCTAGAAAGCAAAAAATCTGCCGGGGTATGTAAACTTTTGAGCACAACTTTGTTACTTTGTTCCAGTTTGATAACCAAAATTGTAAATGGCTTTAACTATATGGAAATAGTTTGTCATCTGCAGGGAAATATTATTTTTACTGTAAGAAAACGGGGCAGCCTAATTATTCAACCGCCATAAGAAATAAGTTTTATTCTCCCTGCAGCCATTTGCTTCCAGTCATCAGGTGCAATGCTGGGTCTGTGACCACAACAGCGTTTTTATATTATGTACTGTATATTAAATAAAGGCCATAAATTTATTACACAATTAAAGAGGGTTAACCACTAATCATTTCAGGGCTTAGCGTAAAATAAAAACTTATCATCCCAGAGTTGCACTGTTCCTATCATATCAGCACTGTGTTCCCTGGTGGTCACATGACACTATGTCTCAAGACTGGTGCAGCCAATCAAAGACCTCAGATCAGCCTTCAATATTGCGTCAGAACGGGATTCCACTTTCATTTTTTTTTCTGTTGTTGTTCCTTGTTTTGCTCTCTTTGCAGTAAAAGCAATGCATTGATAACACTTGTTTTGTGGCGTTTTTGCTACATTTTTGTGCTTTTTATTTTTGCAGCATTTATTGGGCGCAGATTACATGTGTTCTTATATTTACCAAAAATGCACAAAAAACAGCAAAGACACCATGAAAACGCTGTTGGTGTTTTTGAAGCATCTTTTCAGTTTTTCATTGGTTTATGTAGGTGAAAAATGCTGCAAAAAAGAATTGACATGCCGCAGATTTAAAAAAATACTGCAGTTCTCAAATTCAGTCAGGAATATAAAAAGACAAGCGTATCCATGAGAATTCTAAAATCTCATAACGTCTGCTCGTACTGTAAAAGGCAGCTTTTTATTTGCATAAAATAAGCAGCAAAAAAAACTCTGCATGTGAACATATCCTTACTTTTGTATTCTTCCTTCTCCCCGGGTCTTGTTGGATATGCAGAAATCTCTGATGGCAATTGTAAGTGATTCATAATACAATTGCTCAGTTATCATATTATCATTGGGTGATGCAGATGTATTTTTAATTACTCACAGTCCTAAGAAACTGAAGAAAGAGCTGCTCCATTTCATGGTCACCTGAGGTTTCACTTGTGACTAAGGCGGGCTTTGCACACTACGACATCGCAGGTGCGATGTCGGTGGGGTCAAATTGAAAATGACGTACTTCCGGCATCGCATACGACATCGTAGTGTGTAAAGGCTCGATGATACGATTAACGAGCGCAAAAGCGTCGTAATCGTATCATCGGTGCAGCATCGGCGTAATCCATGATTACGCTGATGCGACAGTCTGATGTTGTTCCTCGCTGCTGCGGCAGCACACATCCCTGTGTGTGAAGCCGCAGGAGCGAGGAACATCTCCTACCGGCGTCACTGCGGCTTCCGTAGGATATGCGGAAGGAAGGAGATGGGCGGGATGTTTACATCCCACTCATCTCCGCCCCTCCGCTCCGATTGGCCGCCTGGCGTGTGACGTCGCTATGACGCCGCACGACCCGCCCCCTTAACAAGGAGGCGGGTCGCCGGCCAGAGCGACGGTCGCAGGACAGGTGAGTCCATGTGAAGCTGCCGTAGCGATAATGTTCGCTACGGCAGCTATCACAAGGAAATTGCTGCTGCGACGGGGGCGGGTACTATCGCGCTCGGCATCGCAGCATCGGCCTGCGATGTTGCAGCGTGCAAAGTACCCCTTAGTAATGGACAAATAGGGATCTCAAGAATGGCTCCATTTTGGTAACTGATAAGACATGTATCAATTCCATAATTCAGGTGTATGCATGGAGTCTAACCTTAGGATGCAATCTTCGAACATACTATAGCTTTCTAGTCCTGATACTTGAGAAAACACCTGGAAGTCAATTATCTGTGTACAAAAGCTCAGATACTGTTGTGATGAAAATATGTATGTAGTAATAATCTCTAGAGACAGTGGTCCCCCAGATCTGTTTTCAGTTAATACGGTAGTTGAAGGAAAAGACAATTCACCATTTTGTGCAGCACTACCGAAATGAAGATCCTTGATTCAATAATATAAAGAAGTGGTTTTATTCTGTAGTGAGGTGCCAGGGGCGCCTCCGGCCTTGTAGTCGTGGCCTTTGTAAATTCAAGGCTCTCCCCTGACTCCATCACTACTTCAAGGTCGGGAGATGACTCGGTGGGGCAGAGTGTGGTGGTGCAACGTTCATCTGGCGCAAAAACACGCTTCAGGCAGGGTTCAATGCAAATAAACGACATGTTTTATTTTCACACTTCTTCTCCCAAAAACAGTGCAGTTATGTATACCGGGTACACTTGCTTGAGCTGGGGGACAACCTGCCCTGACGTTCCCTCTGGTGAGGTGTGACCGGTTACTCCACTTCGCCGGGCTCCCACTAACAGCTACCCACAAGCCGGACCCACACCGGCTGCTTCACTTGCTGAGGTATCGTCTCCTCCTGTCTTCTCCGGCGTCCCCGATCGAATCAGCTCCCACACTCTGCCCCCTTGCTGTTCACTCACTCCTCCCGGGCCCAACTGCTCTTTCTACCCTACACACACTGTTTTATCTTCCCCTGGCTTTTGCCGGCTCCTCCTCTTTCCCTGTGGCGACAGCCGTCCCACCCGGCCACTAGGGGGTGCCCTAACACAATACAATACAATACAATACACTTTTATTAAAACAACTTTAACATTTCCGGATGATGTTTCTTTTGTAGGGGTCTGCCCACCCACTACAATTCCACAACGCTTTTCCACGCAGGGCTGGCGTCTTTCTCTAGTTTAACAAAAACTCCAGACAGTCGATTTCTACACTTGAGAAAGGTGCCAGTCCAAGATGGAAACCCATGAATTGTCTTTTCCTTCAAGCATCCTGGTGGACTTCATCCTTCAGCCACGGGACAGCAGCAACCATTATTGAGCATTTCCCAGGAGTTGTGTCTATAACACTCGCTCAGGTAAGTGTTACCTGGATATTATTTCTTTTTACTAGGGTATCACCCTATTGTCTGGTACACTCTGTTTCACCTTATTGTTTATTTTAAAATAGTTTCAAGATTGCGTACATTAAAACACAGAAGTAATACATTGTAATGGCTATTTAAGCTCATGAGACCCTCTTGCCAATTACCAAACTTATAGTTATATGAGGTCTTAAAGGTATGTGCACCCTTACGTACCTGCTGAGCTTTTCCTGTAAAAGGCGATTCAGGGCAATATTGCTGTTTTTTTTCTGAAATGTCTTTTTTTATACACTTTTCGACTTCCTTTGCCACAGCTTAGCCACCGGGATTCTTTTTTTAAAATTGTATTAATAGTAACCAACTTTCAAGTGGAACCTGCCAAAATAATAGTCAAGTCGCTTCTCGAAAAACACTTTGTGGCTTTGGATCTTGAAGCTGGTAAAAAAGCTTAAAGGACTTAACATATACACAGTTTATACACACTATCTGTGAGCCTAGTCACAGAACATGAAGAAGAAACTTATGCTAAAATAAATAATTTAAAATTTATATTTTTATTTAAACAGTTAAAATGATTAAGAAATTACAAAATACACATGCCATAAAAATGTTTTGCGTCAATAAAAATTGAAATAAATAAGCCCACTCACAAGCATCCCTGCTATTGATTTGTTTATTAACAGAGACAAAGACTGTGACTTTTACTGGTATTTTACCATGCCATACTAAGATTGTGGGCTCTTTTTTTTTAAATTTTATTAACCCTAAACCTTTGCATGGTACATGTCTATTTTTAGGAGTTATTCCCTGTTTATTCCTAATTTTAATCATTTTTAATTGTTTAAATAAAAATAGGAAATTTTAATTATTTATTTTGGCATAGATTTTTTCATATTCTGTGATGAGTAGGGCTGAGCGCGCCCGGGCTGTAAATGTCCGCATCCGCGCGGTTTCAGCACTATTCCCGGGCCCGATCCGGGCCCAGGATTCCGGCTGCAGGATCCGGAACCGGCATTTAATAAAAAATGAAAAAAAAAACAATAAATAAATAGCGTTTCATACTTACCAGACTCTGTCATGGCGGCACACTTGCTCCCGGGTCGCACTTTCACTTCCTGTGCTGTCACACAGCTTTCCGTGTTTTCCCCGCCCACCGGCCGTCCTCTCAGGTGTGATTGGTTCCTGGCTCACCCGCCCCCCAGCCTGTGACAGTGTCTGCCGTGCAGTCATCGTTTATGGCGGTCAGTACTACGCTGCACTCAGAGCGGGTGGTCGTGCTCTATGGCTGCTCGCTCTAACATGTAGCAGAGCTGAAGCGGCGTGGGACTTCTCTTGTGGACTACGTCGGAACTGCAGGGTGTTTGGGGTTATTAAAGTGGTGAAGGAGTGTTTTGTATTTTATTTCAAATAAAGGATTTTTCTGTGTGTGTGTTTATTTACTGTCACTTACAGGTGTGTGTGATGCAGGTATCTGACAGATGCCTGTGCCATCACACAAACCTAGGGTTTAGCAGCAGCTATGTGCCCCTGCTAACCCCTGCTAGTACCCCGACTGGCACCGCATCACGCCAGCGGGAAGAGCCGGTATCGCACCGGTATGGTCGCATGTAACAGATGCGGCATTACCGGACAGCTGCGGGCTGAGGATATACCAGCCCCCAGCCGGCGTTATCTTGGCTGGATGTGAAGATTAGGGGGACCGCACGTCGTTTTTTTTTTGTTTTGTTTTTTTTACTTTCACCGGAATCACAGGTGCGAGGGGCTCTGGCAGCACCCGGCAGCCTCACATGTGTGACTCCGGGCACTGGATAAACAGCACAGATACTGCGCGATGGCTGGGGCTGCAGCTGAGCGCTATAACTGTGCTGCCGAGTGTGTTTACCACCATGACCGACAGTGCACTGCTTTCCCTGCCCACCGGCTGTCATGGCGCCTGTGATTGGTTGCAGTTAGCTGACACGCTGACACTCAGGATGGGGGCGTGTCTATCTGCAACCAACACACGCCGGTGGGCGGGGAAACCATGAATATTGAATTGTCGGCTCCGGAAGGTAACAGCGTGACCCGGAAGGAGTGTGTCACCATGACAGCGCCTCGGTGAGTATGCCGCGCTCGTTCCCGGCCCCCTAGCCCCTCCACAAACGTTTTAACCCTCCGGATTCCGGTCCCCATTGACTTATATGGGCACCGGATTCCGGAGCGGATCGAACTTATTTTTAAGTCTGTTAACAACCCGCCGGCCCCAGATTATTGCCATCCCGCTCAACTCTAGTGATGAGGCTTGCAGATAGTGTGTATAAAACTACATTTTTTAAGTGGAATGCAATATTATTTTGACAGAAGTGCTAAATTAACATATACACAGTAGTCATTTGTAGTCTATGCATATATTCATTTTTTAGTGTTTTTTTAGTGCATATTAAGGTGGAATTTGACTGAATAAGATGTTGTGTTCACATACACGTAAGTGTTTTTTTTCCCATTTCATGACAGGATCTAGATCTCTTTTCAATGCTTTTCTATGCAGCTCCAAAACAGAATATTGTCATGTCTGTGTGAGCAAAGTCTGGCACTGCAGATAGATAGGTTAACCTGGACTATTTAATTTCTTTTCTCATGGGGCAAAGAACTGAGAGGCAGGTAGTTGCTAATCTACCTATTGTTCCCGCAGCCAGCTCAGAGCGATCAAAGACGGTAATAATGGCCCGTCAACAGAGGAGAGCGGAGGATAACACTCTCTCGATGTAACATCACCGGAAGCCATAGAATCGCCATCAGGATTGCTCTGGCACCGCTCTGAGCTAACACAGATCAGCGTCATCATCTGTCGAAGGTACATCGATGATCGTCGGTGTGGACGTCCATCTTGGCAATTGCTGTGTACATCTACAGGTAATTCCCCCATGTTCCTCCAAATACTTCTAATGGCTAAGCATTAACTGCTCATTTTTTAATATCATTTAATCTATAGGTAGAACTGTATTGCACTTGCACTTTATTTAATAGTAGTAAGTTTACTTACCTGGAGTTCATATGTACAATGGCATGAAAAAGTCTGGGCACCCCTGGTCAAAATTACTGTTATTGTGAACAGTTAAGCAAGTTGAAGATGAAATGATCTCCGAAATGCATAAAGTTAAAGATGACAGTGTGTCCACCCATATCCTGTCCACCGGCATTAACTTGAAAACGGTAGTAGCTATAGGCATAGAATTGGTGTCTAGGTATAGTAAAGTAGCCATGTGCTACGCAATGAAACCACCTATAGCGCCACCTGGTGGAAAACAATGGAGTTAACATTTGTATCTCGAAAACGGAATGAAATAGAGAAAAAAAGGCAATTACAAAGTTGCAGGGCATCATCAATTCAATACAAATCGACACCTTGCATACATATTTATTAATCTTTTACATTTTAAAAATTACAAAAAGAAAAGTGGGTCAATGCAAATGTTGTGGCACCCTTGGAGATTTGTGTGCTCAGACAACTTTGACCAAGATTTCAGAATTTAATTAGCCTGTTAGGGTTATGGCTTGTTCAATATCATTATTAGGAAAGGCCAGTTGATGAAAATTTCATAGCTTAAGAAAAAAACAGCCTCCTCTAACCTTGTGCCAAAAAACAACAACCTTGGGTTCTTCTAAGCAGCTGGCTAGCACTCTGAAAATGGTGGAGGCCCACAAAGCAGGAAGAGGCTATAAGAAGATAGCAAGCGGCCCTCACTGCAGACACAGAGACATAAGAAAAGACTGCAGTTTGCCAAAATGTATGTGAGTAAGCTAAAATCCTTCTAGGAAAGTGTCTTGTGGATAGATCAGACCTAGGTAGACCTTTTAGGTAAAGCACATCATTCTACTGTTTACCAAAAATGGAGTGAGGCTGACAAAGAAAAGAACACAGTGCTTGCAGTTAAATATGGTGGAGGTTCAAAGATATTTTGAGGTTGTTTTGCTTCCTCTGGCACTTCATGAAATCTTAAGATTACCAAAGGATTTGGAATCTAGTGCCCAGTGTCAGAAAGCTGGGTTTGTGTCCTAGGTCATGAGTCTTCCAGCAGGACAATGACCCAAACATATTTCAAGAAGCATCAAGAAATAGATGGAAACAAAGTGTTGGAAAGTTTTGCAGTGGACAATAATGAATCCATATCTAAATGGAATGAGGCCTAGAAAGAAAAGAACACAGTACATACAGTCAAATGTGGTTTAGGTTCAAAGATGTTTTGGGGTTGTTTTGCTGCTTCTGGCACTGGGTGTCTACTATGTGCAAGGTGTTACGGGGCTGCCTGGTATTATAACTAATTACGAGTAACAGGCAGTCAGGGCCCACCGTGCAACTGCTGCTAGTGACAGCAGAAAAGGGTGTCTGTACCACAGAAGTAGTACTTGTACCTGTTACTTCACAGCAACACTAGGACTAGTATGACACACCCTGTTTAACTCACAGCGAATACCGTATTAGCATAAACTAATATGTGGTAGCAAATAAATAAGTTATGGCGACTACCCCATACGAATAGGAAATACCTCTGTTACTTCACAGAAGTAAGCTAGTAAATTAACAAAGCATAAACAATGCTCCTAGGTAGGGAGAGAATGCACAGGTCTCCTGTTAATGGTCACAGGCAAACCTAAGAACTAACCTCTATTATGCTCATAGAGGAAGTGTAATATGACAACTGATAACAGAGCGCAATAGCTTTCTCTGAAATGGCTCAAGTGCAAGTCCCTGTCCAAGCCCCGTGTGCTAACCGCACTATAAGGAGCCAGGGAACTCTCTATGCTATCCGCAGAGAGTAAACAGGAGCAAAGGGGGAGAGGTTCCTACCTAGCCCGACTCCCCTAAAGCATGGGAAGCGGGTATATTATGCAGACTCACATGGAGCGTCTACTCCCACACAAGCACATGTAACGACTGAGCACCGAGAGGAGGGCTCCAGGGCCCTTTATAAACTTGGCTCCGCCCACAAGATGGAGGATAATTAAAAAGAACAACCCTGGGCCAATAGTAACGAGCAACGACAGAAGTGACGGCACCCTCGGCCAATCATGTAATGCCACGTCACATGCCGAGGACCATGTGATCCCAGCATCATCTGTGACATCACACATGGCCAAGCATGTAATGCCACATCGCAGACATGCTCAGAACAGAGTACACACTTAGCCTCAGAAATGACTAAGTCCATGAGCATGCTCAGTAGCTCAAAATTGGGACTCAGACTCAGGAAGCTAAGAAGTTCCAAAACGACTGGAACGATGCAAAGGAGAAGCAGAAGGGGAAGAAGGGGAGCGTGGAGCAACAGACCCAGGGGCCGTAACACAAGGCATCATGAAATATGATGATTACTAAAGGATTTTGGGTCGAATTGTAGGGCCCCGTGTCAAAAATCTGTATTTGTGTCCTAAGTCATGGGTCTACAAGTAGGACAATTACCACAAACATACTTCAAGAATCAACCAGAAATGGTTTGAAACAAAGCGCTGGAGAGTTCAGAAGTGGCAGCAATGAGTCCAGATCTAAATGTCATTGAACACCTGTGGAGAGATCTTAAAATTACTGTTGGGAGAAGGCACCCTTCAAATATGAGAGACCTGGCGCAGTCTGCAAAAGAAGAGTAGTCAAAAATTCCAGGTTGGAGGTGTAAAAAACTTGTTGATTATTGTAGGAAGCGATTGCTAGCAGTTATTTATTCCAAAAAGTGTGCAACTTAATATGAAGTTACGGGTGTCAACAATTTTGTCCGGCCTATTTTTGGAGTTTGTGCTACATTATCTGCAATTTGGCTTTTTTTCGTGTGTTTTTTGTGTTGTTCCAATACACAGAAAGGAAATAAACATGTGTATAACAAAACATGTGCAATTGCAATAATTTTCACGAAGAAATACTTCATTTTCTGGAACAATTTCAAGGGTGCCAACACTTTCGGCCATGACTGTATGTATATATTTTATGTCTGACAATCCCCATCTTCCTTTTTATAAGAAAAAAATAAAATAGTCCAGGACAACCCCTTTGTGTAATGTTACAGAAAAAAAATGTATCTGTAAACCATTCGGTTAAATGATTTCTGCACTGCATGTAATCCTTTCAAGATAAATGCTTTTCAAGATTTCAAAAATAAGATGTAATATCGCCAATAAACCCCACTTTCCTTTTGAATTTTGCATGAGCATGAAAAATGTCTGTGCTCTCTGTGCTCATGACTCAGCAGGAAACCTTAAAAGAAGAGCAAGTTATGTTTGGACTGTGCTGATCAACAAAGCAGCGTGACACAAAAAACGTTATTCCATCCCACCACTTCAGCCAAAAATAGACAGTGTCGTGCCGCAGAACTATGAGAATGAACACTTTTAGCAATGATTCCGGTTTCCCATTTGCACATGAGAACATTCGAAGTCTGTCTATATGTAATAAAGCTGAAAACTTTTACCTGGATATTATCCAAAACGATTACAGAGGTTTTATCAAATTAATTCCAGGCAAGCACTTTAATAAATGATAAACTGGAACAGATGAAGCTCAGTAATAACTATGCATTAACAAAGAGAAAATGATGAATGTAATATTCCGGTGAATGCATGTTTTTTTCATGTATAATAAGCCCATCTTGCCATTAATTCTCAATTGCTGGAAGTCAGAATATGAATACCAGATCTTGATGCTGGTCTGGAGGTTACCCATTAATAGATATTGGATATATGGATATTATACAGCAAAGTCAAATTCTTTTCAGAGTTTTAAAAAAGTAAAACTAGTGAGTTCTATATTCTTAATTTTAAGTCGGTTTCATGTATACATTTTTTTCTCATATGACAAAAGCGCTAGGTGTTTTTTCAGTGTGCCGGACCCATTTTTGGTCCGTATGTCAGTCTTCATAATCCTTATTACATCGGTTTTTATACATTAAAAAAGTTCAGCTTCTTTCCATGAAACAATAAAATTTGGAGAATACGGATGATGTCTGTGTGCTATCCATTTTTTTTCCACAAGGCAACTGAATTGCTTTGGCGAGTTTGATCAGCAACATGGAGCAAAGTAAGGCACATTTTCCTTTTTCTTGCGGACAATCAGACCGTAAAGAAAAAGATGTGTTAAGGTACATTCATTGTAAGGGGTATGTGATCTATCCACAAAAATAATGGATTGCACATCTGTAATGCCCCAGAGATGGGGATTACATTAATGTGCCTTTTATGTATATATGGGATTTTGGTACTTGAATTTTGCACATTTTATATGAGAGTTGTTTTGCGCCCCTTAGACTCTGGTCACCACAGGTTACTGCACTCCAACCGGGGTGTAGTACTGATCATGGATCCAGGGGAGGTCGGTGCCGGTTCTATCATACAGCATACACAACCACATACACAAAGAGGTTGCCCCTTCCCCACTAGCTAGGGCTAGGGTTCGGTACCAAATAGCTTGTCTACAGTGTGGCATTTACAGGATGCCATCACAACTGGGGTCCCAATCCACTAGCTTAGGACCTGGGTGAGGGGAGGAGCAGCCTCCAGGGGGAGTTAGGAGACACACACAGCAATACAGAGAGTTCTCCAGCAGGAGAGATAGTGAGTGGACGTCTTTCCCAGTAGTTCCTGTGGGACACAGGAGGTTAACAGACGCTGTGGAGGATACCATGTCAGTTCCCCCGAGACCAGCGCAGTTCTGGGTGCAGCACCCTAGGGTGGTGCAATTCCATGTTGCATCATCAGATTCTGCCGAATGGAGAGGTTCCTTGTTCCTCCGACCACACAAGTTTCCAGAGCCAAGTGGCACCTAGGATTTCAGGTTCTAGATCATGGTCAGACTCAAAGGGATGCATGCTACTGGCATAGGAAACAGTACTCTACCCAGTACGGGAGGGACCCTAAGTGCTTCAAGCCACAGGGACTCGCACTACAAAGTGCAGCAATGAAGGGCCCATAGACTACTGCACCGTTTCTGACCTCCCACGGATCCGGGATCAGCTGGAACCCATCACGGCGGTGACCGCTGCTACGGGGCTGGCAACTGAAGTTATGAGTAAAGACACCTTGAATCCGCAGAGACTGTGTTGGCTTGTCCTTACTGGCGTCACCGCTTCGCGCTTAAGCGCCAACCGCCATTATCTCCCCTCATCATCCACCCAGGGCCCGCTCCGCTCCGCCTGCCCCGGTAAGGAATTCTGCAACGGCAGCTACTCCCTGTCCGCATACCACAGGTGGTGTCACGACAAACTTTCCCCATCACCCCGCCTTCCCCACCATTTACTGTACACCTTGGGGCAACGGAACTGGGCAAAGGCCACACGTGACATCGCCTGACTTGACCTGCAACGGCCCAGCAATGAGTAGGTTAACCACCTGCCCCGTGGGGCGCTACAGATGCAGCATACTCAGTCATTAAATAGTTAACACGCCTCACTGGCTGGTATCTTAGGAACAGGTGGTTGGACTTTTAAGAGACCGCATCTACAGCCAGAGTCACACTTGTGAAAGACTCGCATGAGTATCACATTACATCACCCAGCATGACTTGCTGCTCTCCTGACAGGAGCAGGTCAGCTGCATGTATTTCTATGCAGCTGACCCGCTCCTGTCAGGAGAGTGTGCGGCAATGCTGGGTGATGTGATGAGAGACTTGCGCGAGTCTTTCACAAGTGTGACTCCAGCCTACCTTAGTTTTGCTGAGTACAGTTAGAGCTCAACCAGTACACATCATCAACAACAAGTAGGGGAACGTTAACCACCCTGCTCCAGGGGGTTGTATAGGAATGGACTGACCTGAAGCCATATGTAGGATCTCTGGGAACGTGCACCTCTTTAGGCAAATGGAATGCCTTGGTTATCACAGAGCCCTAGCCAACCAGAAATGTAAAGCTGTGGTTGCAGGAAGAGTACGGCCCTAGAGAGGAGACCCCCATGCAGTAGATGACTACACTGGACAACCTAATACTAGTGATGAGTGGACCTGAACTGTCAAAGTCCGGATCCGCGTGGTTTCAAAAGAAGCCAAGCACAGACTCTGGGCCCAGAGTTCTCAGGGAACTTCAGGTAACGATCCGGATCCGGCAACTCAGGTAATAAAAAAATAAAAAATAAAAAAGAAATAAAAAGAGGGGAGAGCAGGCGCACTATACTTACCGAGTCTCCCGCGTGGCTGTAATGCTACTTCTGGGATGCAGCTCTTTATCCTTCATACATATTCACTACTTCACTGGAGCCTCATAAAAAGGGATTTGCGCATATGCCCCGATTGGGCTAATGACTATAATGATGCAAATAGAGTCACAGCGTGCTCTGTCTGACATATGTTTCAGCCATATATGCATAGAGCAAGGTGTAGTTGATGATATCTTGCTGACCGCCACAACTAGACATGTATAGCCAAAAATGAATGAATGAATGAATATGGCAAGAATGAATACAGCCAAAAATGACTGAATGTTAGTGAGCACTTCTCCTTTGCCGAGATAATCCATCCATCTCACAGGTCTGTCATATCAAGATGCTGATTAGGCAGCATGATTTTTGCACAGGTGTGCCTTAGGGGTGCTTCACACACAGCGAGATCGCTGCTGACTCACGCTTTTTGTGACGCAGCAGTGACCTCATTAGCGATCTCGCTGTGTGTGACACTGAGCAGCGATCTGGCCCCTGCTGCGAGATCGCTGCTCGTTACACACAGCCCTGGTTCGTTTTCTTCAAAGGCGCTCTCCCGCTGTGACACACAGATCGCTGTGTGTGACAGCGAGAGAGCGACAAATGAAGCGAGCAGGGAGCAGGAGCCAGCATCTGGCAGCTGCGGAGGCTGGTAACTAAGATAAACATCGGGTAACCAAGGTGGTTACCCGATATTTACCTTAGTTACCAGCCTCCGCAGCTCTCACGCTGCCTGTGCTGCCGGCTCCGGCTCTCTGCACATGTAGCTGCTGTACACATCGGGTTAATTAACCCGATGTGTACTGTAGCTAGGAGAGCAAGGAGCCAGCGCTAAGCAGTGTGCGTGGCTCCCTGCTCTCTGCACATGTAGCTGCATTACACATCGGGTTAATTAACCCGATGTGTACTGCAGCTAGGAGAGCAAGGAGCCAGCGCTCAGTGTGCGCGGCTCCCTGCTCCCTGCACACACAGCTAAGCGGTGTGCGCTGGTAACTAATGTAAACATCGGGTAACCATACCCGATGTTTACCTTAGTTACCAGTGTCCGCAGCTTCCAGACGCCGGCTCCGTGCAAGCGCAGCGTCGCTTGCACGTCGCTGCTGGCTGGGGGCTGGTCACTGGTCGCTGGTGAGATCTGCCTGTTTCACAGCTCACCAGCGACCATGTAGCGATGCAGCAGCGATCCTGACCAGGTCAGATCGCTGGTCGGATCGCTGCTGCATCGCTAAAGTGTGAAGGTACCCTTAGACTGGCTATAATAAAAGGCCACTCTAAAATGTGCAGTTTTACCACAGAGCACAATGGTGGATGGATTATCTCAGCAGAGAGGTGCTCACTAACACAGATTTAGACAAATTTGTGACCAATATTTGAGGGGAAAAAGGCCTTTTGTACATACAAAAAGTCTTAGATCTTTCCGTTAAACTCATGAAAAATGGGAGCAAAAACAAAAGTGTTACATTTATATTAATGATCAGCGTAGAACCCTAATGGCAATAAAAAAAATGCCAACAAAAAATTATATATATCAGATGTTGTGAGCATTTTCACGTTAACGTTCATTCACCATTTTATAGAACATTTCACAATATAATAATAATATGATTGATCACCTTGACATCCATTATTCTCCGAGTATAAATTTGCCTAACCTGTATATGAGCATTCAGAGCTGCCTGCTAAAACAAAAATAATTCTAATATTTATACAGACATTATAACTATTGAAATGCGATATACACTACAATATATATACAATTCTCCACAGCTTTACAAATCACAATATAGCAGGTATATATTCTTCTCAAATAGATATGAAGCAATAGTAATTTATTCAGGAGATATAGCTGAAATCTTACACTTTTGGGCTGGATCATTTGCACATTGTGATAGCTTTCTGGGAATAATACAATAGATTTTCTTGCAGTCACATGTAAAACCATAGATAACACATTGTGGATTCTAAAAATGAAACCACGCTGCAAAATTAAATGTGCCACAAAGCAATTTTTCTACAAATGTGTAAAACTACTAACTAGATGTCCACACACATTGGCTTGACTTTAATCATTGAAGAAAAAATATGAAAAGTTTCCTGAATAGAAGACACTACCAAGGTAGTATATAAAGTTTCATGTTTCATTTTGAGAGTAAATTGTGCACCAGAGTCAATAGGTACAATTCCAACATAGTGGCTATAAAGCTTTTTAGGCCTTCAATAAAATGGCGCTAGAGTTGGTGCATGCGCAGTTGCATCTACAAGTCATCACTATTATCAATCTGTGCAGAGGAGACTCTGAGAACTTGCAGCGATGACTTATAGATGCAACAGCTCATGCTCCGCAGACAGCACTATTTTATTGGAGACCTAATTGGTTTTTGGAAACCACACAAATTAGGTCGCCAGTAAAATGCTGCTATTGGCGGCACATGTGCAGTCGCATCTACGGGTCATCGCTGCTCTCAGTTTCTGCATGCGCCGTTTTGAGAACATAGAGTAAAAACTTGTAGATGAATCTGCACATGCATCACCTGCAGACCCATTTTATTGGAGACCTAATGTTTTTTCAGAGACCACAAAAATTACTGCTGCGGAGCAATATTTAAAATAGGAGGCAGGTCACTGATCAGTACCCTGTCATTCAAACAAAGGAGGCAGACAGAAGGGCCTGCCCTGATGCAAGAACTATGATTACAGGAAAACTTCAAAAAGTGTCTATACTTTACTTAGCAAAGTCTGCTGAAAGGTTTTCTTTGAATCTTAGCGTTTTTCTGAGAGGAAATCATACTTAGGGGTATCTTATGCATCTCTGTCTATAGCACATCTAATAGTGTCATCCTATTAAATTTATGCAGATGGCATGATGTTGATCTTGGTTTAGTCTCAAACAGCGATAATACATTTTTACCAGTCTGCAGTTACCAGTTAAGAAGAAAAATTAAAGGGATTGGTCTACTAGTTGGTATTACATTAGACTACTAGCTGTAGTACCCATAGACTACTAGCTGTAGCACCTGGCGTTGCCCGGGATAGTAACTGTCTCTCTGTCTCTATCCCACTTTCCCAGTCTCTGTCTGTCTGTCTCTCTCTCTATCTCCCTGTTTGTCTCTCTCTATCTGTTGGTCTCTTTGCCTGTCTTTCTCTGTATCTTTTTGTCAGTCTGTCTCTGTCTCTCTCTATCTGTCTGTCTCTCTCTGTCTGTCTGTCTCATTCCCTGTCTGTCTCTGTATATTTTTTTTGTCTGTCTGTATCTATCTATCTGTTTCTCTCTGTCTGTCTTTCTGTCTGTCTCTTTGCCGGTCTGTCTCTGTCTGTCTTTCTGTGTGTCTGTCTCTGTCTCCCTCTAGCTCTCTGTCTGTCTGTGTGTCTGTCTGTCTCTGTGTGTCTGTCTGTCTCTGTTTGTCTGTCTGTCTCTGTTTATCTGTCTGTCAATTTCCCTGTCTGTCTCTTTCCCTGTCTGTGTCTTTCCCTGTCTGTCTGTGTCTTTTCCTGTCTGTCTCTTTGTCTGTATCTTTCCCAGTCTGTCTCTTTCTATGTCTGTCTCTTTCCCTGTCTATCTGTCTGTCTGTATCTTTCCCTATCTGTCTCTTTCCCTGTCTGTCTGTATCTTTCCCTATCTGCCTCTGACTGTCTGCCTCTGTCTGTCTCTTTCCCTATTTGTCTGTCTGTCTTTTTTCCTGTCTGTCTGACTCCCTCTTTCCCTGTTTGCCTCTTATCCTGTCTTTCTCTGTCTGCCTCTGTCTGTCTCTTTCCATGTCTGTCTCTTTCCCTGACTGTCTCTTTCCCTGTCTGTCTGTGTCTTTTCCTGTCTGTCTCTTTGTCTGTATCTTTCCTAGTCTGTCTCTTTTTATGTCTGTCTCTTTCCCTGTCTATCTGTCTGTATCTTTCCCTGTCTGTCTGTATCTTTCCCTATCTGCCTCTGACTGTCTGCCTCTGTCTGTCTCTTTCCCTATCTGTCTGTCTGTCTTTTTTCCTGTCTGTCTGACTCCCTCTTTCCCTGTTTGCCTCTTATCCTGTCTTTCTCTGTCTGCCTCTGTCAGTCTCTTTCCATGTCTGTCTCTTTCCATGTCTGTCTCTTTCCCTGTCTGTCTCTTTCCCTGTCTGTCTCTTTGCCTGTCTGTCTCTGTCTGTCTCTTTCCCTGTCTGTCTCTTTCCTTGTCTGTCCCTTTCCCTGTCTGTCTCTATCTCTTTCCCTGTCTATCTCTTTCCATGTCAGTCTCTTTCCATGGCTGTCTCTTTCCCTGTCTGTCTCTGTTTGTCTCTTTCCCTGTCTCTTTGTCTGTCTCTTTCCCTGTCTCTCTTTCCTTGTCTGTCTCTTTCCCTGTCTGCCTCTTTCTATGTCTGTCTGTGCCTGTCTGTCTGTCCCTCTCTGTCTGTCTTTCCACCGACATCATATTACCTCACACATAATCTTCTTATACTAAGAATGTCCTTCATTCCTATAGCAACCAATCACAGCTGCTATTAATGACCTGTAGTTCCCAGCTCCATTGACTTTAATGGTGGCAGGTTTTTTAGAGAGTAACTGTAAAGCGCGGGGTTAAATTTTCCCGTCAAAACATAGTCTATGACATTCCCTGAGTCACATGGGGTGTCTGTGCAAAATTTTGTGATTGTAATTGTGATGGTGCGGATTCCTTTAGCGGACATACATACACATATACATTCACTCAGCTTTATATATTAGGCTAGCTGTAGTACCCAGCGTTGCCAGGATAGTAACTGTCTCTCTGTCCCCCTCCCTGTCTCTGTATCTCTCTCTGCCTGTCTTTCTGTCTGTCTCAGTATGTCTGTCACTCTGTCTGTCTTTTTCCCTGTCTGTCTCTGTCTGTTTGTCTGTCTATCTGTGTGTTTGTCTCTTTTACCTGTCTGTCTCTGTATCTCTTTGTCTGTTTCGCTCTGTCTGTTTGTCTGTCTCTCTGTCTGTCTGTCTCTTTCCCTGTCTGTCTCTGTCTGTCTATCTGTGTGTTTGTCTGTGTCTATCTGTCTCTGCCTGTCTGTCTGTATCCATGTCTGTCTCTATCTGTTATAGTATCATAGTATCATAGATTTTAAGGTTAAAGGGAGACTCTAAGTCCATCTAGTTCAACCCGTAGCCTAACATGTTGATCCAGAGGAAGGCAAAAAAAACCCCAATGTGGCAAACAAGTTCCAATGGGGAAAAAATTTCCTTCCTGACTCCACATCCGGCAATCAGACTAGTTCCCTGGATCAATACCCTGTCATAAAATCTAATATACATAACTGGTAATATTAAATTTTTCAAGAAAGGCATCCAGGCTCTGCTTAAATGTTAGTAGTGAATCACTCATTACAACATCATGCGGCAGAGAGTTCCATAGTCTCACTGCTCGTACAGTAAAGAATCCTCGTCTGTGATTATGATTAAACCTTCTTTCCTCAAGACGTAGCAGATGCCCCCGTGTTCCAGTCGCAGGCCTAGGTGTAAAAAGATCTTTGGAAAGGTCTCTGTACTGTCCCCTCATATATTTATACATTGTGATTAGATCCCCCCTAAGCCTTCGTTTTTCCAAACTAAATAAGCCCAAGTTTAATAACCTGTCTTGGTATTGCAGCCCACCCATTCCTCTAATAATCTTGGTGGCTCTTCTCTGCACCCTCTCCAGTTCAGCTATCTCCTTCTTATATATCGGTGACCAGAATTGTACACAGTATTCTAAGTGCGGTCGCACTAGTGACTTGTACAGAGGTAGAACTATATTTTTTTCATGAACACTTATACCTCTTTTAATACATCCCATTATTTTATTAGCCCTGGCAGCAGCTGCCTGACACTGTCCACTAAAGTGAAGTTTACCATCCACCCATACACCCAAGTCTTTTTCTGTGTCTGTTTTACCCAGTGTTCTACAATTAAGTACATAATCATAAATGTTATTTCCTCTACCCAAGTGCATGACCTTACATTTATCTACATTAAACTTCAATTGCCACTTCTCAGCCCAATCCTCCAATTTACATAAATCTCCCTGTAATATAAAATTATCCTCCTCTGTATTGATTACCCTGCAGAGTTTAGTATCATCTGCAAATATTGAAATTCTACTCCGCATGCCCCCAACAAGCTCATTTATAAATATGTTGAAAAGAAGTGGGCCCAATACTGACCCCTGTGGTACCCCACTATGAACTGAGACCCAGTCCGAGTACGTACCATTAATAACCACCCTTTGTTTCCTATCACTGAGCCAGTTTTTAACCCAGTTACACATATTTTCCCCTATCCCCATTATTCTCATTTTATGTACCAACCTTTTGTGTGGCACCGTATCAAAAGCTTTTGAAAAGTCCATATACACAACATCCACTGCATTTCCCTGGTCCAGGCTTGAACTTACCTCTTCATAGAAGCTGATCAAATTAGTTTGACAGGATCGATCCCTCATAAACCCATGTTGATACTCTGTCATAAGGTTATTTTTCTTGAGATACTCCAGTATAGCATCTCTCAAGAAACCCTCAAGGATTTTACCAACCGTAGAGGTTAAACTTACCGGCCTATAATTTCCCGGCTCAGTTTTTGTCCCCTTTTTGAATATTGGCACCACATTTGCTATGCGCCAGTCCTGCGGTACCGACCCTGTTATTAAGGAATCTGAGAAGATTAAAAATAATGGTCTATCTATCACAGAACTCAATTCCTGTAGTACTCTGGGGTGTATGCCATCCGGGCCCGGAGATTTGTCAACCTTAGTGATTTCGAGGCGGTGGCGTACTTCCTGCTGGGTTAAGCAGGTAATATTCAAGGGTGAATTTATGGTATCACTGGTCATGTCATCTGCCATGGCATTTTCTTGTATAAAAACCGTAGAAAAAAAGTCATTCAGCAGGTTGGTTTTACCCTCATCCCCTTCCACCATTTCACCAAGACTATTTTTAAGGGGGCCAACACTATCGCTTTTCAGTTTTTTACTGTTTATGTAGTTAAAGAATATTTTAGGATTATTTTTACTTTCTCTCGCAATAAGTCTCTCTGTCTCAAACTTAGCTAACTTAATTTGCTTTTTACATATTTTATTTAATTTTCTATAATTATATAATGCCTCATCACTACCTATCCTCTTTAATTCTTTTAAGGCTTTCTGTTTTTCTTTTATTGCTTCCCTTACAGCTCTATTTAGCCATAGGGGTTTCCTCCTATTTCTAGCATGTTTGTTCCCATAGGGTATATTTTCTGCACAAGCCCTATTCAGGATGCTCATAAAAGTCTCCCATTTGCTTTGTGCACTTTTATTACTTAGTACATCATCCCAGTTTATTGCACTAAGATCATCTCTCAACCGTTTAAAATTTGCTTTCCTGAAGTTTAGTGTCCTTGTAGCCCCTCTACTATACATCTTACTAAAGAATACATGAAAACTTATTATTTTGTGATCACTATTCCCCAAGTAACCCCCAACTTGTATATTTGATATGCGGTCTTTCATTGTTATCAAAAATCTATTTCCTTTGCTGGAACTGCAAGTTTCTGTTCCCCAATTTATATCAGGATAGTTAAAGTCCCCCATAATAATTACCTCTCCGAGACTCTTTGCTTTATCAATTTGCTTTATGAGGAGATTCTCTACCTCTTTCATAATATTCGGCGTCTTATAACACACCCCTATCAGTATTTTATTATTCATTCTCCCCCCCCTTATCTCCACCCATAGGGACTCTACATTCTCAGTACCCTCACATATGTTGTCACGCAGGATGGGTTTTAAGGATGATTTTACATATAGACACACACCTCCCCCTCGCTTATTTGTACGGTCATTCCTGAATAGGCTATAACCCTGTAAATTAACAGCCCAGTCATAGCTCTCATCCAGCCATGTCTCTGATATCCCCACTATATCATAATTTTCTTTCAACAATATTAATTCTAATTCCTCCACCTTATTTGTGAGGCTTCGGGCATTAGTGTACATGCACGTTACGTATGACTCTGTACCTGTATTCCTGCTTACTGTATTAACTGTCCTAACCCTTCCCCCCGTACTACCCCCAATTTCATTACTTGTGCCCTGGTCACTATCTGCACTACATTCCCCTTCTATAAAGTGAATACCCTCCCCCCCCATTCCTAGTTTAAACACTCCTCCAACCTTCTGGCCATTTTCTGCCCCAGCAGAGCTGCACCCTCCCCATTAAGATGCAGCCCATCCCTAGCATAGAATCTGTAGCCAACTGAAAAGTCGGCCCAATTCTCCAGGAACCCAAAACTCTCTTTCCTACACCAATTCCTGAGCCACCTGTTAACCTCCCTGATCTCTCTTTGCCTCTCTGGTGTGGCTCGTGGCACAGGTAGTATTTCTGAAAATACCACCTTTGAGGTCCATGCTTTAAGCTTACAACCTAATTCCCTGAAATCATCTTTAAGGACCTTCCACCTACCTCTAACGTTGTCATTTGTGCCAATGTGTACAATGACCACTGGGTCCTCCCCAGCCCCTCCCAGTAATCTGTCAACCCGATCAGCGATGTGCCGAACTCGAGCGCCAGGAAGACAACACACTGTTCGGCGATCCCTGTCTTTGTGACAGATTGCCCTATCTGTCCCCCTAATAATTGAGTCCCCCACTACCAGTACCTGTCTTGCCTGCCCTGCACTCCTATTCCCCCCCTTACTGGAGCAGACACTCCTCTGGCATTCAGAGGTCATGCCTTGCTGCAGCAATGCTACCCCTGTAATGACATCCCCCTTATCTGCCAAGTTTGCAAACCTATTGGGGTGTGTCAGTTCAGGACTAGCCTTCCTAGCACTTTTCCCTTTACCCACCTTTCTAACTGTCACCCAGCTACCTACCTCACCGTCCTGCCGCTCCCTACTACGATCCTCCCCCACATCTGACCCAGCAAGCTGCTGCTCAGTGAGCAGCAGACTCCTTTCCATATTGCTAATGCATCTCAGAGTTGCCAGCTGCTCATTTAGATCCAGTATCTGGGCTTCCAAACGTGCAACTTGCGCACATCTCGAACAACAGTATGCACCCTCGAACGGCTTTTCAAGGACTGCATACATGAGACAAGATGTACACTGGATCGCATTAGCAATAGTGTCTGTCTATCTGTCTGTCTCTGTATCAGTCTCTCTGTCTGTCTGTCTCTGTGTCTGTCTGTCTGTCTGTCTCTGTGTGTCTGTCTCTTTCCCTATCTGTCTCTGTGTGTCTGCTTTTTCCCTATCTGTCTCTGTGTTTGTTTGTCTCTTTTTAGAGACACCATGGCTTTGGCTATCCAGATTGATGCCTTGGGGATAGACCTATTTGACCCCTTTTTCAGTAGATTTTTCTGGGTGTGACAGGTCTCCCATGGTTCTGGATGAACCCATTCACTTAGGGAGAGTCTCCCTTCAGTCTGGATCAAGTGTGGTTCACCACAATATATGGGGTTGTTTCTTTTGCAGACAAAAGAGGCATTTCATTGGTGCCTGATGTTCGGTATAATTCATCTGAAAAATCTCCTACCTCAGTCTGTCTCTTACCCTGACTCCCTCTGTCTGTCTCTTTCCCTGTCTATCTGCCTCTTTCCCTGTCTGCCTCTGTCTGTCTCTTTCCCTGTCTCTCTTTCTGTCTGTCTGTCTTTCCCTGTCTGCCTTTGTCCATCTGTCTCTGTCTGTATATTTCACTGTCTGTATATTTCCTTGTCTGTCTCTTTTCCTGTCTGTCACTTTCCCTGTCTCTCTGTTTGTCTCTTTCCCTGTCTGCCTTTGTTTGTCTCTCTATGTCTCTTTCCCAGTCTGTCCAATTCTTTCCCTGTCTGTCTATCTTTGTCTGTCTGTCTCTTTCCTTGTCTGTCTCTTTTCCTATCTGTATCTCTCCCTGTCTGCCTTTGTCTATCTCTGTCTGTCTATTGTCTATTAGATGTGAAAATCCCAGAACTTTAGCCTGCTTATGCCGATTGCCCTGGTGTCATTAACAGGTTATTATCCCAATTGCCACCACACCAGGGCAATGAACCGGGTAAAGTTCTAGATTGTCGCATCTTATTGATGCAACAATCCTGGGCAGCTGCAGGCTGCTCTTTTTAGTAATATTAGGCTGGGGGGTGGGTGTGCATGGGCTTCCAGCTGTCTGCTTTATTATGGCTGGGTATCAAAATTGGGGGGGACAACACACCATTTATTTTAATTATTTATTTAAATAATTTTAAAAAGCCGCATGCGGTCTCTCTTATTTTGATATACAGTCAAGATAAGCACAAAGCTGGGGGCTGCAGCCTGTAGCCGTATACTTTATCTGTGCTGGCTATCATAATATGGGGGATCCTACACCAATATTTTTTATTAATTTAAACTAATATAGACACACAGGCAGCATCTCTGATTGAAATCAGTCAGACACGCTGAGGCACAGGGTGGGAAGGTGTCTGATTACAATGAATCAGAGACACCAGGACTGCAGGAGCAGCACTTCATATGCATGAAGGATAATGAGTGGCCCCAGAAGTGGTGTTACAGTCATGCGGAGACTGGTAATTATAAAGTGCTTGATTTATTCCTCCTATCCCTTCTACCACTATTTTTAAGCACCTGATTTAGGTCCCCATATACTTATATGGGGAGCAGTGTCCAGCTGGATATCCGGGATCAATTCCGGGCCCAAACTAGGTATTTTTTTAAAAAACCCGGTTGGACCCGCCAATCCCGGGTATCTGGTAGTCTGCCAATCACTACTCCTGAGTCTTGTTGTGTGGCTAAGCAGTATTGTGCAGCCACACATAACATAAATTGTGTGACAAATATTGATGCCATCTTTACCCATTTCCTCAAGTAAAAATATGTAGTGAAACATTTTTGTGGTAAAAAGGTAATTTTCACTGCCTAATGGTATAAAATTCTGTATTCTGTGACACATCTGTGGTGTCAATATGATCACTGCACATTTAATGAATGAATTCATTGAGAGATATATTTTTTAAAATGGGGTCACTTATGGGGGTTTCTGCTGTTCTGGCAGCTATGGAGCTCCGCTAATGTGACTCTGAGCTGTTGTCATGGTCTGGTGTGATCTTGGGGTGATTTGGATGAGCAAGTCACAGCACATTAGTGGATCGCAGATCCTCTTGAGTGCCCGCTCGTCATTTACCCTGAGTTGTAGAGTACTTAATTCCATCCAGTACTGAAGGGGTTAGGGTGCATTTCTATCCTGCAGTGATCTAATAGATAGATGTAACCTCAGCTGCAGCTACTCCCTTCAGCTATATAATGTATATATATCAGCTGCTCACTGCTCCTTCTGCTGGCTAAAGTTCACTTCTATGCTGACCATGTTGGAGGAGCTCGATGCTGCATAGCTGTGGTGGAGTTACTATTGCAGCTGCAAAGTTTTCCTACCGAAGAATCCAAGCAATGCTTTTTGTTGTGTCTTTCCCCACCCATTTATCTTACCTTCCTTGTGTTGTCTTATTGTGCCGCCCCCGTGCCAGCAGCCGCCGCTGCTCGGATCCAGACCTTCTAAGGGGGTGCGGTCTCCGGACCCAGGGGTCTCGCGGACACGCCGAATAAATGGGGGGACGTAGATGTACGGGCTAGGCCGTATTAAGTTTGTGATGCCACCCACGGTGTGTGGTGAGGTGGAACACCACCGCTGCTGTTATGGGGCACCCGGGGGAAATGGAGTGGCAGCTGGATGTTAACCCCTCCGTGGGTAGGGATGCTTGCCCCGGGGCCCAGTGTCCTGGTGCAGGGTATAGCAACAGCAGGGCGATGTTTTATTACTCATAGTCAATGAATCACACGAGTCTTTAGTAAACCAAGGTGCTGGTGGCCGGTGCCGCGGCCGGTTGCATTCGGATCCCCCACCCGGGCTGGTGGTCTCTATCCTTTTCCTTTGCACTGACTTTGTGTAAGGAGGACTTCCTAGTCTGGAACTCAGGAGTCGGCTCCCGACTGGATGTGGCCTGAGGAGCCGTGTCCGCAGACGCTGGCCCGTGGGATCTATGGGCCCTGGCGGTGACCTCCTATCCCTATCGGTGGGCTGTTGTCTTCTATGAGGGACTTTGGGTGGGACAGGACCTTTTAGTCCTGGCCTCAATCGGTTAATTAACCAGGCCGCTGGTTTCCGGTACTGGCTTCAGGGTCCGAGTACCCCGCTTTGTGCTCCGGTTTCCGGTCGGTTCTCCATGTCGGTACTGGCAGGCTACAACCCTGTCCCAGTCCACCTCTGTTCCGCCGAGCCGTCTTCCCGTCTCCTGCTGACAGAGACCACCATCTGCCACCTAGCCAAAGGCACCAGGGCTCCAACCCTGGCACCGTTCAACTTGAACCTCCTCTGGTGGAGCTACACCTAGCTCCAGCCCAGACTCCTCTCAACTTGAACTACAAATTAAAAACTGCTTGTTTTCCCGCCCCAGGCTGTCTAGACCCCTCGATGGGTGTGTCCAACCGCCTGATCCTGCCCACTGGTATGTCTATCTTTCCCTAAGGGGGGGTGACTAGGGTTTCAGGTCGGCTGTGTGTTTCCTAAGTGAGGGAAGAATGTTATGCGGGGGCCTATCTGTGACTACCTGGTTTTGCCAGGGCGTCACATTATTGTAGTAGAGAGACTAGCGTCTCACTGGCCTTCAGTAGTCAGGAAGGGCCTAGGCACATGATCAGCGTATGAGGGGAAGGACCCATCTAGGATTGTTAGAGAGTGCGGGGATCAACCTCAGGGCAGTGTTAGGAGGTGACCTGGCTACCCTCTCCCTTGCTCCAGGGTCTACCGTTGTATCGTTTCCCTTGTGTACCCTTTGTGTTGCGTCGCTTGAAGGCGGTCTTTCCCTCCTCCAGCATGACATTACCCTGGTGTTCCCGCTGTGTTGCGTTGCTTGCTGGAAGTCCCCTTGTTCTTTACTTGACACCTCTTGTCATGTAGAGCCATTATTGGAAAAAGTACAATTTCATTTTTTCTTAACACATTGCTTTAAATCCTGTGAAGCACCTAAAGGATTAATACATTTTTTGAAGTGGTTTTGAGCACTTTTACAGCTTTAGTTTTTAATATGGTGTAACTTTTGAGTATTTTGTATTCTGTCACATAGGCCCCTCAAAATTACTTCAAATGTGATGTAGTCCCTAAAAAAATTGGTTTTGTAAATTTTGTTGAAAAAATATGAAATTGCTGATTTTTCCCTTCGTTTCACCCTTCTGACTTTCTAACAAAAAATTTGATTAAAAATGATGCTGAAAAGTAGTAAATTTTGTTTATTAACGATGTTGTGTGATCTAACTATCTGGTTTCAGGTTATAAAAATTCAAAGTTCAAAAATTTCGAAATTGGCACGTTTTTTGTAAAATTTTTGATATTTTCATTAATAAACACAGAGCATGGCAACCAAAATGTACCATTTACATGAAGTACAACGTGTCACGAAAAATCTCAGAATCACTGGGATCTGTTAAAGCATTTTTAGCACATAAAGTGACGCTGGTCAGAATTGTAACATTTGGCCTGGTCAGGAAGGTGAACACAGACTTGGGTGGTGAAAGGGTTCATGGAGAGGTTCTATCCTGGTGGAGTTTTCCAATAGGCTTTTGTAATTTTAAAGCTTTGAAATCTATATTCTTCTGACCTTTCGTGTTTTTTTCTCCTTTGTGTAAACTGCAGCTGTTTTTGTATAATTGTCTATAGTTAGTAATAATGCTTTATCTAGTTTCTAGCTAATATTCACAGTTAAAGTCGCTAACAGCTTTTGTTTTCTTTTATTCTTGATTCTCTCAGTTTTAGGAGCATGACTAAACGGAGCAAGTAATAATAGAGCAATGTAATGTATCACCCCACTGAGCTTATGTAATTCATTTAATATATTCAGCGTCAGTTGCCACACACCCCTTTTAATCTATAAAAAGACAATGGATTCGATCTAGATTTATAACTATAGTAGTGAAATTAAAACCCTGATTAACAAACTTGACATTCTGTTTCCTAAGTTTCATAAGATGATTTTAGTAATAGTGGTATGATTTTTATATATTCTATTCATGATCATACAAGCAAGAGGGTGAAAGGTAGAACAATTATTGTATTGTCAACCATCCTTTTTTATTTAAAGAATTACATGTTGGTTTTGCACATAAAACTCTTTTTATTTTAGGAGTTTTGTTAGCAAGGTGTTTCCATGCCTGTATAGAGGCTCTCAACGTGGGGGGATCAGGTGAAGGGAGATGGGTTGAAAAGATGGGATAAAATAAGATGTTTAAGGGGACGATAGTTGTTAAAAAAATCATTCCAAATCCACCCAGGGAAATGTGTATGAGTCTCCCACCCAGCGTTGGCTTTGTTTGATTAAATTAGCATTGTAATATCCCAATAAACTTGGAACACCAATCCCACCCCTCACCTTATGTTTGGTTAGAATAGTTTTGGAGACCCTTGCCCTCTTACCACCCCAAATGAAGTTGTTTATTGTTTTTTGTAGCTTGTTTATGATCTTGATAGGGATATGGAGAGGGATGGATCTAAATAAGTAGAGTATTTTGGGTAGGATCATCATTTTAAGAGTAAAGCCCACTTTACACGTTGCAATTAGTTGTACAATCGCATTTGCGATGTGACACGCCCAGGTCGCATACGGGATCTATGAGATTTCACGTTGGTTGTTCATTTGCTGTCACACGAGCGTTAGTAGTCTATGTTAAATTGGTCAATTTTGTGTGCGATCCTTTAGATCATGTGCTCTGTGACGTATGCATTGAGCACCTTTTTTTTTTTTTATTTATTGACTTGCCAAGCGTGTGTAATGTGTAGGGATGCGTTTTTACTATGTCATCTGCCATTCAGCTCTGCTACATGGCCGCTAACAGCAGACACAGACAGCCATGTAGCAGAGCTGAATGGCCGCTAACAGCAGACACAGACAGCCATGTAGCAGAGCTGAATGGCAGATGACAGCAGACACAGACAGAGCCGCACTGTCAGAATGAACTCGGGTGAACTTCACCCGACTTCATTGTCATGCTGCGGCTCTGTCTGTGTCGCGTCCTGATTAGCGGTCACCAGTGAAGACTCACCGGTGACCGCTAATCTCCTGAGTAACTGAAGTTAGCAGCCCTCTCTCATATACTCACCAATCCCCGATCCCCGGCGCTGCACGGCATTTACACTGCTCCGGCGGCTTTTACTGTTTTGAAAAAGCCGGCCGCCCATTAAACAATTTTGTATTCCCTGCTTTCCCCGCCCACCAGCGCCTATGATTGGTTACAGTGAGACACGCCCCCACTCTGAGTGACAGGTGTCACACTGCACCCAATCACAGCAGCCGGTGGGCGTGTCTATACTGTGTAGTGAAATAAATAATTAAATAATTAAAAAAAACGGCGTGCGGTTCCCCCCATTTTTAAAACCAACCAGATAAAGCCATACGGCTGAAGGCTGGTATTCTCAGGATGGGGAGCTCCACGTTATGGGGAGCCCCCCACCCTAACAATATCAGCTAACAGCCGCCCAGAATTGCCGCATACATTATATGCGACAGTTCTGGGACTGTACCCGGCTCTTCCCGATTTGCCCTGGTGCGTTGGCAAATCGGGGTAATAAGGAGTTATTGGCAGCTCATAGCTGCCAATAAGTCCTAGATTAATCATGTCAGGCGTCTATGAGACACCCTCCATGATTAATCTGTAAGTTACAGTAAATAAACACACACGCCCGAAAAAATCCTTTATTAGAAATAAAAACACACACATATACCCTGGTTCACCACTTTAATCAGCCCCAAAAAACCCTCCTTGTCCGGCGTAATCCAGGATGATCCAGCGTCGCTTCCACCGCAGCTGCATGGAGGTGACCGGAGCCGCAGCAGACACAGCCGCTCCGGTCACCTCCACACAGCAAATGAACACAGCCGCGCGATCAGCTGCTGTCACTGAGGTTACCCGCGGCCACCGGTGGATGCAGCGGTGGCCGCGGGTAACCTCAGTGACAGCAGCTGATCGCGCGGCTGTCTTCATTAGCTGCGTGGAGGTGACCGGAGCGGCTGTGTCTGCTGCGGCTCCGGTCACCTCCATGCAGCTGCGGTGGAAGCGACGCTGGATCATCCTGGATTACGCCGGACAAGGAGGGTTTTTTGGGGCTGATTAAAGTGGTGAACCAGGGAATGTGTGTGTGTTTTTATTTCTAATAAAGGATTTTTTCGGGCGTGTGTGTTTATTTACTGTAACTTACAGATTAATCATGGAGGGTGTCTCATAGACGCCTGACATGATTAATCTAGGACTTATTGGCAGCTATGGGCTGCCAATAACTCCTTATTACCCCGATTTGCCAACGCACCAGGGCAAATCGGGAAGAGCCGGGTACAGTCCCAGAACTGTCGCATATAATGTATGCGGCAATTCTGGGCGGCTGCTGACTGATATTGTTAGGGTGGGGGGCTCCCCATAACGTGGAGCTCCCCATCCTGAGAATACCAGCCTTCAGCCGTATGGCTTTATCTGGCTGGTTTTAAAAATGGGGGGAACCGCACGCCGTTTTTTTTAATTATTTAATTATTTATTTGACTACACAGTATAGACACGCCCACCGGCTGCTGTGATTGGGTGCAGTGTGACACCTGTCACTCAGAGTGGGGGCGTGTCTCACTGTAACCAATCATAGGCGCTGGTGGGCGGGGAAAGCAGGGAATACGAAATTGTTTAATGGGCGGCCGGCTTTTTCAAAACAGTAAAAGCCGCCGGAGCAGTGTGAACGCCGTGCAGCGCCGGGGATCGGGGATCGGTGAGTATATGAGAGAGGGGGATAGACTGACATGGACAGAGAGTGAGGGACAGAGATAGTGACGGACTGACAGAGATTAGTGCATGACAGACATTGTGAGGCGCTTCAGAACGCAGCTTTTCAGCTGCGCTCTGAAGCAGACCTTTTCTAAGCTGCGGTGCAGAGCGCACACCTGCGCACATAGCCTCAGACAACAAAATCGTATGAGGGATGTCACACGTTACAATTCACTAGGTTCTTGCAACAAAACGCTCAATTCTAGAGAATGATACGATGTGTTTGCGATCAACGGTTTTGCGTTCAATCCTGATCGCATGTAGCTGTCACACGCAGATACCTCACAAACGATGCCGGATGTGCGTCACTTACAACTTGACCCCAACGACGGATTGTGAGATATATTGAAGCGTGTGTAGCGGGCTTAACTATTCTCCCCAGCCATGAGAGTTCTGATCTTAAGAAAGTTTTAAAGTCTATTGTAATGCTATTAATTAGTCGATCAGTGTTGACATCTACTATGTTCTGTAAATTTTTGGGGTTTAATGACTTTGTGCGACACGGGCAATGAATTGCCCGTGACGCACAAACGACGGTGGCGGGTGCGATCGCTCATTCGATCGCACGATATATTGTGGCGCCCTGGACTAGCCAGGTCGTCACAGGTAACATACATACACCCCACCCCCACTAGACAGTAACATTAGCCAAACATAAAACCCTTGTTGCCTCCCTCCAGGGTCTGATGTCCACACCAGGTAGGTCGGAGCCAAGCGGTTGGCCCCACCCACCGAGGAGTTCACAGGCCTGGAGGCGGGAAAAGCTGACAGATTTGTCCTGGAGGTTGAAGTGAGAGGAGTGAAGTGGAGAGTGTCTGGGTTTGTGGCCCAGGCACTAACAACAAGGTTGGCAGACGGTGGTGGCCGTCTGCAGGAGTGGTGAATCAACGCGGAACCGTAGGACCGGGGTCGGGCGTTGGCCCGCCGGTACCGACCGGGAAGCGAAGTGAAGTCAGCAGACACAGGCAGGGCCATCGGACCCTGGCTAGGCTTGGAGTCGCCATCAACAGTCAAATCCGAGTGTGACAGGACCCCCAGGGGTTTCCTAACAGCCAAAGACCTGTTAGAAGGCCCACACCATGAGGGTATACAGCTACCGCCTAAGGCTAGAGACCCAAGGGCCAGCGCCTGCGGGCAAACGGGCTCCTCCGGCATCCATACACCGGGGAGCGGACTACCGTTGGGGATCCATCGTAGTCAAACAAGTACACAAAGGTGCAGGGAAAGACAGCCGCCATCACCTGTCCGGGGAGAGTGACACTGTAGCCGGCTGCGGGACCCGTCCATCCAGCCGTTTGATTCACTGGAGACTTTGTGCATCTCTTGCTGAGTGAGTACACCCGTGCCATCCGGCACCGCGCCGCGCTGTCCCTGCAACCCTGCACCTCACCTACCCTGCCTCCCCGTCTCACCATCGGGCCCCGGGACCACCAACCCCTACCCACAGAGGGGGAAAACAACATCCCAGCTGCTCCCTACCATCGCTCCCGGGATCCCCGTCACCAGCAGCGGTGGTGCCCATCTTCACCACGACCCGTGGGTGGCGTCATGGACTAAATCCCCAAACACACCACCCCCTTTTCACTCACGGGCGAGGAGCGCCGCTCGAGTCCCCGGATCCGGCCCACCGCTTGAGCCACCGAGCAGCAGACGCAGCAGTGCCAGACCTGAGCGTTAGCGAGTGCAGCAGCGGTGGCGGCCTCTCAGCCCGCGATATATCGTCTCGTGTAACGCCGCCCTTAGTATAAGACAGCTTATGTGTCAGTTAATGTGATTTTGGTGGTGAAAGGGTGAGAGACATAGAGAGAGAGGGAGGAAGAGTGGGGGAGATGGCAAAAGGGACAGAGGTAGAGTGGGAGAGAGGGAAAGTCGCAGAATGGGAGAGTGGGAGAAAAGGAAGTGGCAGAATGGGAGAGAGAGAGAGTGGGAGAGAGGGAAAGTGGGAGAGTGGGAGAGAGGGAGAAGAGGGAGAAGAGGAAAGTGGGAGTGAGGGAGAATGGAAGAGAGGGAGAGTGGGAGAGAGACAGAGAGACTTAGTTACTATCCTGGGCAATGCAACTCCCAGAACCAGCATGGAAGCCTGCACTGTCAATCAACCTGCCATCCAGTAGACCAGCAAAACACAGCAGAGAATCTCCTAGTGTGCAAGATGCTCTGCACAGAAGAATCGTGACAGCCACCTTTGTTGATAGGACTGTAGGCAAATGTCCAGTTTGCCCCACCTGTCCTGAAATCCTGTTGGTGAAATACTGTACGTTCCCTGTCACTTTCTCTTAACTCCGGAACATCATAATAACAATTCAGCATACCACTTCTAACGTCAGCTTCTTTTTTTTTACTGCATTTGCTATTACTTTACATGAGCTAAGCTTCAGGCCATGATGTAAAGAGAGCTACAAAATGACCTACTGTTATGTGCCTATCTTGGGCGATTGTAGTAAAAGAATTTGCAGTCATTAAGAATAGGTACAATAGTCTTGGGCTGCATCCTTTCAGATTACAGAGGGCACAGACCATACAGACAGTGATACAGTGCCGAAAAAAGTATTCATATCCTGTGAACTTTATTACATTTTATCACTTTACACCCACAAACGTTAATTTATTTTATTGTGATTTTGTGTGATATACCAACACTAAGTAGCAAGTATTTGTGAAATGTAAAGGAAATGATACATGGTTTTTAAAAATATTTTAAACTATAAATTTGAAAATTGTGTTGTGATTTTCAATTTAGCCCCCCTGAATCAATACCTGTTTGACTCATTTTGATTCATTTTTTGGGGGATTTACCAGCTTCTGGTCTCTACCAGCTTTACACATCAAATGGCTGAAATGTTTGCCCATTCTTTGCAAAATAGCTATCGCTCTGTGAAATTGGCTGGCGAGTGTCTTTAAACAACAATTTTCAAATCTTGCCACAGATACTAAATGGGATTTAGATCTGGACTTTGGCTGGGCCATTGAAGCACATGAATATGTTTTGATCTAAACCATTCCATTGTAGCTCTGGCAGTATGTTTATGGTGGTTGTCCTGCTGCAAGCTGAACTTACACCCCAGTCTCCAGTCTTTTGCAGGTTCTGTGATGCCCCTGACTATCTCAGGGTGTCACAGGGGACTACATCCTCTCTTTCTTTGATGCAGGACCTACCCCCCATGGTTCCAGGTTCCTGAAAACCAGTATCACTTCCATCAGCACCACAAATCCCAACCACGCCTTACATCATGACCTGTCAGACACACCGGTGGGTTGGTCTATATGGAAAAGGGACACCCACCTAGGGGTCAGGCAGACTGGTGGGAGGGAAGGAAGTCAGTTGGAGTTCAGTGTTAGCCCTCAGAGAGTGAGGAGCTGGGGAGTTGTAGCTCCCTGTGTGACCTTGGTTGGGTCGCAGATGGTGGTCTGGGACCAGAGGAGTCGGAGACCCGATTGCAGGGTATTGGAAGAGGGTGCCCAGAATTAGTCTTGGAGGACAGTCGACACCAGAAAGTCCAGTAACCGGACCGGTACCGAGCACGGCGGGGTACAGGACCAAAGATCGAGGAGTAGCTTCACGCAACCCGATAATTAACCTGTCTATTTATTAACTTTCCCCAAGAGCTCAGAGATCGATGGCATCAACACAACGAGGGGGATAGGGTTTTCCAGCTTATGCAACCCACTGAATCCAGAGTGTCAGCCATCGAGAGCACAGCCCCACTAAATATAAGGAGCGGGACCCTGACAGCTTCACGCCGAAGGGTCACAAGTACACTTAAATTTGTGCAGGCTCCGGACCTCTAAAGTGATACAGGTGGGAGCAAACACCCGGACGGGCTCCCCAGAGACTTGGTACCTTAGCAGTGCCCAGAGACTTGGTTTACTCCTGTGTGTGTCTGCTTTATTGTCTGCATCAGTACCATCACAATCTGAATGAGTACGGTGTCCCGGGGTCCGGTGATGGATGGCGTGGGGAACCCGTCAGATGCAAAGGGGGTAACGTGTACTCACACAGTCCAAAGTCACTGACGCTGACACCAGGTAAACCAAACTCTTGAGCACTCTGTGGTCCTTGGACGGGCACGCTGGGTCCGTGTCCTCTTGGTGTTGCCTGTTGACCTGAAGCCTTGTCCCTTGGCACTGTGTGCCCTATGTGTGGATCCCTTACACTTGAAGCATGTCGGGTCCCGCTCACCTGCGTAGCTAGCAGGGTGAGCTTGCTCTCAGGGTTCACGCTTGGGATTTTCTGGACGGTTGTGGGAAGTCCTATCCCCCTCGTTGCGCTAGTACCCAGATTCTGGAGCGGGTGGGGAACGGTTCCTGAAGATTCCGTTCCCGTCGGGTGAATTACTGGGCTGCGTGAAGCTACTTCCCAGCTTAGAGTCCGCGTACCCCGTCGTGCCCTGGTCCCTGTCCAGTTGTAGCAGGCAGCCGGCCTTCTCTCTGTAGCAGCACCGTGCTCCCTGCCACAACCCCCTGTGACCGGGGTTCCAGCTTCTTCTGGCCAGGCCAACGTCTGGCACCTGGGACGGGTACAGGAGCCCTGCTCCACAGCGTGACCGCTCACTGTCACTGCTGAACTTCAACTTCTCAACTGCACTGACACTTCTGCCCTCATTCTACCAGCCCTCCATCTGAGTGGCCCTATTCCCCTCAGGCTGCCCAATGGGTGTTTGGTGGGTGTGGTACAGAGTGTTCCTCAGGATTTGTGTACACCTTTTGGCAGCAACACCAAAGTGACAGGACCCGTAACCAAGGAGGAGCGGGTACCATGCAGAAGGGCAGATTGCATGGCACCCTTGTGACGACCTGATAGGCCAGGGCGTCACATTCCCCCTTGGTTAAACGTGGCTCGTCCGCGAGCCACAGAACAGCAAGCATTTATTTTTATTTTTTTTTCTTTAAAGAGGGAAAAAAAGGGTTAACAACATTTTTATTTTTTTAACTGGTTCATCCCACACAGGGGAGTTGCATTCTTTATCCGTTTAAACATTTTTTTTAAACTAGAGTTCGTCTGCCACAGGGACGCCACCGGTTTTGATGGCAGCGGGGACCCAACCTTCCACATTGCGGTCCCTCCCTGCGACAGTCCAGTCCCAACGTCCCGGATCCCAATAACCCCCCACCCAAATAACCTGGTTCCCCTGTAAACCTAGATGGGTCCTTGGGCCGAGTTAAGGTCCCGTGGTGTGCTAGACGACTCCAAGGCACAACGGGTGCAGTCTTTTTACAAGACACAAGTTTGTGTTGGTCACGCCAGTCCTGTGACCATGGTCCATTTTTAATAAACTATGAAATGTAGTAGTCTCTATTAAAACCATACCTAAAAATCCTGTACCGTAGTACAACTGTTGCAAATTTAGAGAAAGTCAGATTACTTTCCCATGCAATTAGGGTTTCATTGGTTCTCTCATTTTCTAACATTTTCTATATGGAAAACAACAAACTGTGGAAAATAACAAACGGAAAACACTGATACCTAACATTCTATGGTACCATATTTTCTGCTAATATCAACATTCTTCTCTGTACCTCCGTGGAGGCTGCCCAAAGTTAGCACGAGTGGACCTTCTTAACCCTGGGCCTTCATCCTCATCTGATGGCACAACTGCCTCCCCTACAACCTCCTCACTTCCTGTACTAGGTGTTGCAGGTAGGACCCTACATATGCGTGGCAAAGGGACAGGTGTTACCCTAGGTGTTGAGGTGGGTGCAGTGTCAGTAAGCCCTTCCTGTTCTGTTTCTTCCACTGGTTGTGGGAATGTTAACACCGGGACTATTACTGCTCCATTCTGCATAGGCCAGCCTTCTGGAAAGTCACCTAGAATGGTTCGAATTACCTTCTTTCTTCATTCCGCCATGGGAGGTTGGGGTTGTGGTTCTTCTGTTAGCCTAAGTGGCTCTGGGCACTTCTTTAGATGATCTCGGGACACCGTGGCCGTGGTCTTTCCATGATCCTTGCTGATCAGGCAGGTCTTGTGATTATCAAAGTTGGACGGCTGTAGCACATATGGCTCTTTCTCCCATTGGTCATCTAACTTGTGCTGCTTCCATTTTCTTTTTAGCATTACCTCGCCGGGAGCAAAGGGAGCTGCCTTGGCTTGTTTATTGAAGTTTCTCTCCTGCCGTTCTCGGGAGCGAGTCAAGTTCTTTTCGACACACCGCTGGACCTGCTTATACTGGGCCTGGCGACGGGTGTCCCAGTCTTCCCCAGGTGCATATATCTCTGGTAGCTCGACCTCCATCTCGAAGTTGATTGGGAGCCTTCCGGGCCTAGCCCTCATCAGGTACGCCGGGTGCACTTAGTGGATCCGACTGGAATATGGTTGTACATATCTACCAGGTCCGGTAGCTTATCAGGCCACAGATTCCATTCTTCCAAGGGAAGAGTTTTCAGCAAATTGATCACCAAATGATTCATCTTCTCGCACATTCCATTTGTTTGAGCGTGGTACGGGGTAGTGCGAATCTTCTTGCACCCGTAGAGGTGACAAAACTCTTGGAAGATTTCAGCTTTGAAAGCGGGGCCTTGGTCCATCAAGACACGCTCAGGATACCCATGCGGTCTGCAGAAATGGGCCTGGAATGCCTTGGCTGCAGTGCTAACCGTCAAGTCTTTCACAGGTACCACCACCAGGAACCGTGAGTAGTGGTTAACCATGGTGAGTGCATATGTGTATCCATTGCGGCTGGGAGTTAACTTAACATGGTCCAGAGCCAAAATCTCTAAGGGCTGCCGGGTGATGATCGGCTGGAGTGGTGCTCGCTGACTGGTGCCATCCTGTCTCCTCAAGGCACAGGTGCCGCAATTCCTGCACCAGGCCTCAATGGAATCCCTCATCCCGATCCAATAAAAGCGACTCCTTATCAGCATCTCCAGCTTTTTCCACCCAAAGTGCCCAGTCCCGTCGTGGTAGGCCTCCAGCACTACAGGGATATTATAATTTGGAACTACTATCTGGCAAATCCTCTCGTGAGTTTTGGAATTGGTCAGATTCCGACACAGCTTGCCTTGGTGTAAGTAAAGTCAACTTCGATCTTGCCACAGCTTTCTAGTTTCTTCTGGGGCATTCGGTCCCAGCCGAGCATCAGCTCTGGACAGCAGGAGCTTGACTAGCTTGATTGCAGGATCCTGGTCCTGAACTTCTTGCCAGCCATGGTGGGGCAGGGGATTGCAAGTCACCTCCTGTTGGTGGATGCTTGCTCGAGGTCACTCTTCAGCAGAGGGTTGGTGATAAGCGGGTAGCGCGACCTCCTCCAGGTTGTCTTCACCCCCTTCTTCATCCAGCAGGTGGGGCATTCTGGACAGCGCGTCCGCATTGGTGTTCTTGCGGCCAGCCCTATACTTGATGATGAAATCATAGTTAGCCAATCGGGCTACCCATCGCTGTTCCAGGGCTCCCAACTTCGCTGTATCCAGGTGGGTCAGCAGGTTGTTGTCTGTGTACACTGTGAACTTGGCAGCAGCAAAGTAGTGCTTGAACCTCTCCGTCACAGCCCATACGAGCGCCAGGAATTCCAGCTTGAAGGAGCTATAGTTCTCTGGGTTCCTTTCCGTTGGCCTTAACTTCCGGCTGGCGTAGGCAATCACCTTCTCCTTGCCCTTCTGCACTTGGGATAGGACGGCACCCAGTCCCACATTACTGGCGTCAGTGTAAAACACGAATGGGAGGCTATAATCGGGGTAAGAAAGGATTTCATCCCCTGTCAGGACAGACTTCATTTGTTCAAAAGATTTCTCTTGTTCTGGGCCCCATGGGAGTGGCAGCTTGGAGGGTCACCCAAGTGTGGTCTGGCCCACCAGGAGATCTTGTAAGGGGGCTGCCATTTGGGTGTAGCCTTTGATGAACCTCCGATAATACCCCATCAGGCCCAAGAATTGCCGCACTTCCTTAATAGTGGTAGGCCTCGGCCAGTTCTGGATGGCGGTGATCTTTTCAGGATCTTGCGCCACACCTTCGACACTCACCATGTGCCCCAAGTACTGGACCTTAGCTTTGAGGAGATGGCATTTGGACGGCTTGAGCTTCATCCCGTATTTGGATAGGGCATCAAACACTTCGGGCACACAGAGATAAATCTTTGGCAGATCTGTGGTTGCAGTGAAATCATGGACATATTGTTCCACTTGTACACAGCCACAAACCTGGCACTGATTGTCCACAATTTCACTGCAACCACAGATCTGCCACAGATTTATCTCTGTGTGTAAAGTGGCCTTAAGAGTAAACGATGACGTCATCCAAATACAGCAGGACCGTCTCAAAGTTACAGTGGCCAAAACAGCACTCCATTAGCCTCTGGAATGCCCCAGGTGCGTTGCACAGCCCGAATGGCATACTGTTGAACTCACACAATCCTATCGGGGTCGCGAATGCAGTCTTCTCTCTGTCTTCTTCAGTGACTGCCACCTGCCAGTACCCGCTGGTGAGATCAAGAGTGGAGAAATAAGTGGCAGACTTCAAAGCGGCCAGCGATTCCTCAATTCGGGGCAGAGGGTAGGCGTCCTTATGAGTGATCTTGTTTATCTGCCAGTAGTCCACACACATCCACATGGTCCCATCTTTCTTCTTTACAAGGACCAGTGGGGCCGCCCAGGGGCTGCAGCTATCTCTGATCACTCCTGCTTCCTTCATACTTCGGAGCATGTCTTTAGCACATTGATAATGGGCAGGTGGTATGGGCCTGTACATCTCCTTAATGGGGGGGTGCCTGTGGGTACGTGATGCTGTACACCTTTAATCCGCCCAAAATCCAATAGGTGCTTGCTAAAAACCTGTTCGCACTCCCTGACAATCCTGTAGACCCCTTGTTTGTGGTGTGCAGGTGTAGCCTCAGTGCCTACATGTAGTTCCTAACACCATTTTTCCTCTGGGTCCCTGGAGTTGACCTGTGGGGCCTGATGGGAGTTCCCCTGTGAGTCGGTTGCATGAATGTTGTTTGGGTTTACTGTAAACAGCTTGGCTATGGTGGAGTACGATGGCAATGTGACCTCTTCCTCCCCACAGTTAAGTACTCACACAGGCGCCATCCCCTTTTGGACAACAACTACCCCTTTGGCCGTAAACACTGTGGGCGTGGGCCAATGTTCTGAGGGCTGCGTTCCACTACCGCTTGGTAATCTTGTCCCCGGGAGCCTACAGCTGCTCTGCACCAGATTAACATTTCACTCCTTGGGGGTACCACTAGGGGGGCTGCATCCATTACCCATACACCACCTATGTCTCCTCCAGAGAGGTTTACCTGCTGCCGCTGCAGGAGAGCTCGGATCTCATGTTACAGGACCCTCTGTCGCCCTGCTCCTGCAGTTTCTGACAGCTGTTGAAGCAAAAACAACACTTCACCCATGCAATTTTCTATCAGGACAGCTCTTGGCATAGTGGCCGGTCTTGCTGCACTTGAAAAAGACAGGTGGGCTGTACCGGTCGCCACTCCATCCTTTGTATGCAGAGGTCCGCTTCCTCATACAAGGAACATCCTCAGGGCAATCGGCCAGTTGAATTTCTTTTGACGAGGTGGCTCTGGTCTTAAGTTGCATAGCTTCTAGGATCCAGGCGACGTCTCGGGTCAGCTACTGTACCTGGGTAGACAGATCACTGGTCTCAGGCCCAGTTGGTAGGGACGGTGCAGGCAGGGCCAGCGCAGGTGCCCTCACCTGCAGCGGGGATGCTTCCACTTGCCGCGCTGGGAGGGGGGAGTCAGGTGCCTCTGGGGGCTGCAGGGCCTTAATCGCTCATTCTTTTAGTGTAGCAAAGTCCAAAGTGGGGTGTTCCAGGGCCCATAGCCACAACTGTTTGAGGTCCTCCACTGACTCCAGACCCTGCAGAAACTGTTCCACTAGCATTCTGTTTCCGGTCGGCTCACCAATGCTGTTAGTCAGCCTTAGGGTCCGCAGCGCTGCCTGTAGTTTCAAGGCATAATCCCTGATGCTATCTTGGGGCCGCTGTTTACAACTGTAGAACCTCATCCGCAGCTCAGCCTCTGTACGGGTCTCAAATGCAGCTCCCAGCCTCTGGAAAATGGCTGTAACGGAGAACCGATCCGTTAGTCTTGGAGGACGGTCAACACCGGAAAGTCCAGTAACTGGACCGGTACCGAGCACGGCGGGGTACAGGACCAAAGATCGAGGAGTAGCTTCATGCAATCTGATAATTAACCTGTGGAGGATAGTCTCTTTATTAACTTTCCCCAAGAGCTCAGAGATCGAAGGCATCAACACAACGAGGGGGATAGGGTTTTCCAGCTTATGCAACCCACTGAAATCCCAAGTGTCAGCCATCGAGAGCACAGCCCCAGTAAATATAAGGAGCGGGACCCTAACAGCTTCACGCCGAAGGGTCACAAGTACACTTAAATTTGTGCATGGCGGCAGGCTCCGGACCACTAAAGTGATACCGGTGGGAGCAAACACCCGGACAGGCTCCCCAGAGACTTGGTACCTCAGCGTTACCCAGAGACTTGGTTTAGTCCTGTGTGTGTCTGCTTTATTGTCTCCATCAGTACCATCACAATCTGAGTGAGTACGCTGTCCTCTCTACACCTGGCCTGCCCACATCACCTCCCCCATATCATCCACCATCCCTCCTGAGCCCCGGGACCTTCCCTACCCGTGGAGGGATCACCATCTGGCTGCCCCCTCCATCCGCCCCGGGTACTCCCATCGGCAGCGGTGGTACTCCCCTTACCGCGAACCACGGGTGACGTCACGGAAAGGTGTGCCACCCCCGCGACAGCCGACGGGCTGCTTGGACCCGGATCCGCAGTGGCTCGAGGGGTCTCCGTTTCCGATGCGGCATCGCGCGGCACACTCGGAAATAAAGGTGGGGATTGTTGGTGGTTTTGAGATAATGTTCGTGACACCCCACGGTGTGTGGTAACGTGAGGGACCACCGCTGCTGGTTTTGAGGAGCCCGGCAACGCTGGTGTGTGGCAGCTGAAGTTGTTAACCCCTCCGTGGGCAGGGGAGCGGTGTCCCGGGGTCAGGTGATGGATGGCGTGGGGAACCCGTCCGGTGCAAAGGGGGGTAACGTGTACTCACACAGTCCAAAGTCACTGACGCTGACACCAGGTAAACCAAACTCTTGAGCACTCTGTGGTCCTTGGACGGGCACGCTGGGTCCGTGTCCTCTTGGTGTTGCCTGTTGACCTGAAGCCTTGTCTCTTGGCACTGTGTGTCCTACGTGTGGATCCCTTACACTTGAAGCGCTTCGGATCCCGCTCACCTGTGTGGGTAGCAGGGTGAGCTTGCTCTCAGGGTTCACGCTTGGGATTTTCTGGACGGTTGTGGGAAGTCCTATCCCCCTCGTTGCGCTAGTACCCAGATTCTGGAGCGGGTGGGGAACGGTTCCTGAAGATTCCGTTCCCGTCGGGTGAATTACTGGGCTGCATGAAGCTACTTCCCAGCCTAGAGTCCGCGTACCCCGTCGTGCCCTGGTCCCTGCCCTGGTCCCTGCCCAGTTGTAGCACAAGGCAGCCGGCCTGCTCTCTGTAGCAGCACCGTGCTCCCTGCTACTACCCTCTGCGACCGGGAGTCATGCTCCTTCTGGCCAGGCCAACATCTGGCACCTGGGACGGGTACAGGAGCCCTGCTCCACAGCGTGACCTCTCACTGTCACTACTGAACTTCAACTTCTCAACTGCACTGACACTTCTGCCCTACTTCTACCAGCCCTCCATCTGGGTGGCCCTATTCCCCTTAGGCTGCCCACTGGGTGTTTGGTGGGTGTGGTGCAGAGTGTTCCTCAGGATTTGTGTACCCCTGTTGGCAGCAACACCAAAGTGACAGGACCCGTAACCAAGGAGGAGCGGGTACCATGCAGAAGGGCAGATTGCACGGCACCCTTGTGACAACCTGATAGGCCAGGGCGTCACACTATCCCTTGTAAATATTCCCCCCCCTTTTAATTGAAAGGCCGCTGAACCCCGGGTCCGGAAACCCTCGAGCCACAGCAAACCCTGGATCTGAGCAGTCCGCCTGCTCCAGGGGCGACACAGTTCTAATATGTTTTCCTCCAGGATCGCTGCGTATTTAGCTTTACCTATCTTCCCATCAATTCTGGCCAGCTGCCTTGTCCCTGCTGAAGAAAAACATCCCCACAGCATGAGGCTAGGGATGGTGTCTTTAGGGTGATGTGCAGTGTTAGTTTTCCACTATTCATAGCGTTTTACATTTCGCTCAAAGACTTCTACTTTGGTCTCATCTGGCCAGAACACCTTCTTCAACATGCTAATTGTGTCACCTGCATGTCTTTTTACAAACTGCAGAAAGGACTTCTTATGGCTTGTTTTCAAAACTGACATTCTTCTTGCCAGTGCTGCATAAAGGTTAGATTTGTGGAGAATATGACTAATAGTTGTCCTATGGAAAGATTCTCCCATCTGAGCTATGTATCTCTGCAGCTCCTCCAGAGTGACTATGGGACTTTAGGCTGCTTGTCTAATGAGTGCTGTCCTTGATTGGGATGTCAGTTTAGGTGGACGTCCATGTCTTGGTAGGTTTGCAGTTGTGCCATACTCCTTCCAGTTTTGGATGATGGATTGATCACAGCTCTGTGAGATGTTTAGAGCTTGTGCTTTTTTCTATGACCTAAACCTACTTTACTCTTCTCCACAACATTATTCCTGACCTGTCTGGTTCATTCCTTGGATATCATATGCTGTTTGCTCTTTACTGTTCTCAAATAAACTTCTGACGCCTTCACAAAATTTTAACTCCATTTATGTGTTTAGTTTTTCTGTTCTGAATGGAAATAAAAAACAGAAAACATAAAGAAACATTTGAACAGAGCCTACACATCTCTTCAGAACCCATTGTTCAGGTAGATTAAATATTAAAGCTAAAAATTAACAGAGTATAAACAATGTATTACTTACAATAATAATGAAAAAAGTCCCTCTTGATCTGCAATCTTATTGCCCAGTATCCTGTACTATGTACATGTGACGCCCCTGGACTATCAGGTCCTCACAGGGTATTGTAAAATCTGCCCTCCCATGCAATTTCAACATCCTTCTTGGTTATGGGTCCCTAACTGCATGGTGTTGCCTACATCAGCTAATCAAAATCCTAGGTACACTCTGGACCACACCCACCAGACACACCTGTGGACTGCCTGAGTGAAAAAGGGTTGCCCACTTGGGGGATTGGTAAGGGGAGGTCAGGAGTGTCAGGAGTAGAGAGAGAAGTAGTTTGGAAGTGAAAGAGAGAGGAGGTCAGGAGCCGGGCTCCTAGGAAGCTATCTAGGTGGCAGACAGTGGTCTGGGCCTAGAAGGAGCTGGACCCCCGGTCGCAGGGGATCATGGCAAGGGGCACGGAACTGTCGAGGAGGAAAGCCAGCGGCCTTGCACCATTACCGGGCTGGGACCAGGGCACGACGGGGTACGTGGTCCCTAGGTCAGGGAGTAGCTTCAGGCAACCTGACAATTTACCCGACGAGAACAGAGCCTTCAAGATCCGCTCTCCACCTGCTCCAGAATCGGGGTACTAGCGCAACGAGAGGGATAGGGCTTTCCACTCAAACAGTCCAGAAAATCCCAAGCGTGAACCCTGAGAGCAAGCTCCTACACTTAGCCATAGTGGGGAGCGGGACCCGACTAGTTCAATAATACCGGGACCAACAGAGAAGTAAACTTAGTGCCAGGAGGCAGGCCATGGATCACCAGGCAGCACAATTAGGGATGGGACCCGAACTAGCTCCCCGCAGCGGTATCCAGAACCTTGGTTTATCCAGTTGTCAGTGTCAGTTTTATGGACTGAGTGAGTACGCAAGTGACCCCCTTTGCACCCAGCGGCACCCCCACGAATACCATCACCGAGTACCGGGGCATTCCCCTACCCGTGGAAGGTTCTAACACCTGGCTGACCCACTCCATTGCCCCCGGGTACTCCCAACTGCAGCGGTGGTACTCCACCTTACCACACACCATGGGTGGTGTCACGAACTCTAAACACAATCCCCTGTAAATACCCCCTTCATTTGAGTGGCCGCACGACCCCCGAGTCCGGAGACCCCTCGAGCCACCGCAAATCCGGATCCGAGCAGCCCAGCTGCTGGCACGGGGTGGCACAACTCAAATTCCTGACGTCATGAACAGGATACGAGCAGGACCCACTTACCTGGGTGACGTGTGCCTTAGAAGTCAAAACCGCGAGTCAAGATCCCCATTTCCCGCCAACTCTGCCATCTTCTGTCATCTTTTGTTGCCAAAACGCCGTTTTCTCCACAAAAGCGCGCAAAGTAGAAGCCCCACCCTTCGTCCTGAGAATCAGCCCAGAACCGGAAGTTCCCAGAGTGCCACAGCATCGAAGGGAGTGCTGAGTGAAAACCGAGAGAGCTTGACGGCATGTAGCAGTGGAGGAGAAGCAGGGACTCTAGGACTCTGCCATAACATTCCTGGACAGCGCAGAGAAAGATGGCAGAGTAGAGCTGGTCACCGGAACGTGCTGTTCCCGGGACCGCGACCTGGATTGAGGAAGAAACGGAGCAGCTTTGCAGAAGAATGAGGACGCAGTTCCTATTCATACTAAACCATTGGAGGGAAGAGATGAGGAGCCTGGCGGTGGCGGTGCGAGCCCGTGAGATCGAAATCCCATGTGAAGAGAGGGTAAGTGGTTGCCTAGTCCCTGTTGATTACCCTAATCTGGCCGATGCAGCTGAGGGATCTGGACCGCCCTAGCTCCTGGCAAACACTCCGCCGCCACCAACCCCGTCCTCAGCGGATGCCGAGCTGCCTGCTCCCACCATGGCAGCGGAACTTTAAGCCCCCATTTATGAAGATACACCTGCAGAACCCCCGGTTCCGTCACCCGACCAGGTCACGTCAGCAGTCACCCCGACACCGGCCCGACCAGACCTGGCTGCATCACCGGGCCCATCCTTAGAGGCGGAGCACCCGGACTCTGCAACCCCAGCTGCGGAGCAGTCAGTATATCTACCAAGAAGAGCGGAGGTGAAATCTGAGGCGTTGCCGGTTCCGCCACCGCGTGGCATCCCCACGGCTGTTGGGGCCGCAAGAGTGCAATTAAACCCAGTGCCAGCTAGGGAGCCAAGGCCAGACGCTGACACCCCCTACTGGGAATGACAACAGCAAAACCTGGAACAGGATATGACAACACGAGACCAGCGACGAGCTTGCCGCCCATGCCCACCAAGAGAAGGATCAGGTGAGGAACACTGCTTCCCGAGTCCGGGGTCCGTGATGCCGTGGCCTAGTTGATCGTTTTGACCCCGACCAGGGATGGGGGTTCATCCGGGAAGCGGGCCTCACAGCAGGGGTGTTTGTGTCTCGACGGGATGTGGCACAGCACCTCCCCAGGGGACACCCCGAGCAAAACTTAGCACCAGAAGATGTGGTTACCTATATACGGCATTGTGGAGAGTGGGGCTGGTATGCCCTAGAGGTGATCAAGCATTTAATGCTGGAGGAGTTTGTGCCGGCGTCTGTGGTGCATTGTCGCAAGGAAGCGTGGCAATGGGACCCGGTAGTTTAATATGTAACATGTCATTACAGAGTTGTTAGGTATCTGTGTTTCCTTTTTATTATTTTACAAAGTTTGTTATTTTTCATATAGAGAAAATAGGTGTTTTAATTAACAAGGTTTGAATGAACAGAGAAAAGTTACCTGATTAACGAGAAGATTTTATAGTGTGTACCCCAGTGCAAGGACTCCGTTGTAATTATGCACCAATGTTTTAAAATGGACCATGGTCATAGGACTGGTTGTGACCAACACTGACTTGTGTATTGTAGATAGTTGCACCTCCTGTGCCCACCAGAGTCGTTTTTTGCAACACCCGGGACCTTAACCTGGTCACAGACCCACAATAGGTATGCAGCAGGTCAGGTTGTTTGGGTGGCGGGTTAATGGGATCTGGGACGTTGGAACTGGACTGTTGCAGGAAGAGGCTGCAACGAAGCAGGTTGAGCCTCCGCTACTAACCAAACCGGTAGCGTTCCACTGTTGAATTGATGAAATCAAAATTATTGTAACGTTTAAGTGCCAAGCCTCCCTAGTGTGGGATGAACCTTATAAATAAAAATGTTCCTTTTTCTATTTTTGCAGTTTGAAAAAAAATAAATAAATAAACCTCTGATGTCCTGTAACTCGAGGACGAGCTACGTTTAACCAAGGGGGAATGTGATGCCCCTGGACTATCAGGTCGTCACAGGGTACAATCTGCCCTCCCGTGCAATATCCACATCCTTCTTGGTTATGGGTCCCTAACTGTATGGTGTTGCTTACATCAGCTAATAAAAATCCTAGGTACACTCTGCACCACACCCACCAGACACACCAGTGGAATAGGGTCGCCCACTTGGGGGATTGGTAAGGGGAGATCAGGAGTGTCAGGAGTAGAGAGAGAAGTAGTTTGGAAGTGAAGGAGAGAGGAGGTCAGGAGCCGGGCTCCTAGGAAGTTATCTAGGTGGCAGACGGTGGTCTGGGCCTAAAAGAAGCTGGACCCCGGTCACAGGGGATCGTGGCAAGGGGCACGGAACTGTTGAGGAGACAGCCGGCGGCCTTGCACCATTACCGGGCTGGGACCAGGGCTCGACGGGGTGCGTGGATTGTAGGTCAGGGAGTAGCTTCAGACAACCTGACAATTTACCCGATGAGAACGGAGCCTTCAAGATCCGCTCTCCAACCGCTCCAGAATCGGGGTACTAGCGCAATGAGGGGGATAGGACTTTCCACTCAAACGGTCCAGAAAATCCCAAGCGTGAACCCTGAGAGCAAGCTCCCACACTTTGCCATAGTGGGGAGCGGGACCCGACTAGTTCAATACTACCGGGACAACAGAGAAGTAACCTTAGTGCCAGGAGGCAGGTAACGGATCCCCAGGCAGCACCATTGGGGACAGGACCCGAACTAGCTTCCCTCAGCAGCAGCGGTATCCAGAACTTTGGTTTATCCAATTGTCGGTGTCAGCTTTATGGACTGAGTGAGTATGCAAGTGACCCCCTTTACACCCAACGGCACCCCCCCGAACACCATCACCGAGTCCCGGGGAATTCCCCTACCCGTGGAGGGTTCTAACACCTGGCTGACCCACTCCATCGCCCCCGGGTACTCCCAACTGCAGCGGTGGTACTCCACTTTATCACACACCGTGGGTGGCGTCACGAACTCTAAACACAATCCCATGTAAATACCCCCTTCATTTGAGTGGCCGCATGACCCCCGGGTCTGGAGACCCCTCGAGCCACCGCAGATCCAGATCCGAGCAGCCCGGCTGCTGGCACGGGCGGCACATACATGTTAATGACTGTGTTTGACCATGCAGGAACATGGTTGGCACATACCACAATTCCTTGCCAGTGGAGAAATATTATTATTATTATTATTATTATTATAACATTACCCTGCTTGTTTTTTCATATTAGCAAGTGTTTCTGACTGGTCTCCAGTACCCTGAGCTCATCATAAATTATGTCAGTAACATAAAAATCCAGCTGCTGAGCTTATATGTCACGGACTTGATTTATGAAGAGCTCACAGTACTGGAGACGCAGCAGAAAACCTCACTTATATGATAAAACAAGCAAGGAAAGAATCAGCTGCAATCCCATGCTGTCCTGTCTGTATACTGGTTTCCTCTCTGGCATGATTGGACATGGCCATAAAACAGTGCAGGGACACATATACACTGGAAATTAGACAACAATTGTATGATCACTTGATTTTTTACCAGAAATAATGTAATCTACACTGATCAACATTTGAAGGTTTTTGTAAGGGGTACACCATGCCATTAGAACAGTGTTTTACAAAAGATCCAAAGTTTATCAGCATAAAACCTTTATTTTTCTCAAAACTTGATGATCATAATTAGACAATGACTGTAGCATAGAGAAAGATTATAAGTACATTTTCTGAATGTAACAACAGTCACCAATCAGTAGGAAGTGTACAGGCTTTTACTTTGAGTGACTTCAGCACATCTGTGGCCACAGGACAACACTAGTCTCTCACACTGCTCTGGTATGATTTTGGGCTACTCGTCTTCCAATCTCTTCCACAGTTCTTTGACTGTTGTGGATTCTTGGCCGTAACTTTGCCACCAAGGTTTTCTATTGGGTTTAGATCAGGACTCTGGGCTGGCCATTTCATTGTTTCAATATTTTTTGTCTCAAGCAACTGCTTTACCTGTTTTGCTGTGTGACAGAGGGAAGAGGACATTGTTTTGCATGAAAAGTTCTCGCTGATTGAGTGAAAAACGCAAATAAGAAACCACGTGTTGTTGAAGAAGGTTCTGATACACAATTGCATTCATACAGCCACGTAACTGTATGAGAGGTCCAACTCCTGCTGCCGAAAATATTCCCCAAACCATGACACTTCCTAAAACACCTTTAACTGACTTCTTAAAACACTTTGGATTCATTCTTTCCCCAGGTTCTCAATGAACATAATGTTTCCCATCAGACCCAAATAAATTGAACTTGCTTTCAACACTAAAATGAACTGTGGACCACGTCTCTGTCCACACAACATGCTCTTTACCAAAGGTGAGTCTAGCCTTTTGATTCTTTCTCCTAATGAGAGGTTTGGTCACTGCAGAGTGGGCTCTCAGTCCAAATTCTCTTAAACGTTGTGACACTGTATGATGAGACAGATCCATTCCTTACCCTGTTCAGTGCTGAACTGACAAGCAATACCAGCTGAAGTGTTGAAATGATTACCCATTTAGATTCTCTGCATTATCCTGTCCTCTCTTGCATTTGTCTTTCGAGGGTGACAGCCTTCTTGAGGTACTTGAAAGACTTTGACATGTTGTAAAGATGCAATATTCTCGAAATCACAAACTTGGAACGACAAACTTCTATTGCTATGGCTGATATGGTCACCTTTTTGGCCTTCATCTGGACAACCTGCTACTGGAAGGTTTCAGTCACTTTGGAACTACGCACCATTTTTGCAAAGTCAGTGCAAACTGGAAAGTTAGGCTACGAGTTAAACAGGGTTTGTCAGATAATTAAGTAAATTAGCAGCAGGTGCCAGATTAACACCAATAACTTGCAGGTATCTGAAACTGTTCTCTAATATTGATCAGTTTTCTTTTTAATTTATCTCATTTACATTTTTATTATGTGGTTTAAAAAAAAATTCAATTTATGAAATAAGCTTAAAATACTGCTAGTTTACTCATGTTAGGATATAAACACATAGGACTACACAAGGACATTAACATTTAGGAAATTGTGTGTTGTTCTCTACTTTTGATCTCCAGTGTATAACATTCTAATACAGAAAGATTGTTTTCAACACATCCAATTGTGGAACTAATCATTTGTTCATGGTACAACACCTTTAAGATTATCTAAAGTGAAATATAATTTATTTGAATATGAAACTGAGTGAAAGTTTTAAAGTTTGGAGCACATTACATATCTCAATGGCTGCTATAACATTAATATACATTATTTGGTTGCATCAAACTGCGTGCTTTAAATAACTTGCCAATTTGAATTCCTAAAATGTTTTTCTCATAATGGACATATATACTGTGTATATATATATATATATATATATATTTATATATATATATATTCACATACCTGTATATGTATATACAGTGGAACCTCGGTTTACGAGTAACCCGGTTTGCGAGCATTTCGCTATACAAGCAAAGCTTGCTTTAAATGTGTAACTCAGTTTACGAGCAAGCTTTGCCGTACGAGCAAATGCTCACTGCACACTCTTCCAGTTCCGTACTTTAACTCTGACCCGCTCTTGCACTCCGCACAAACACGCACAAACAAGCACAAACATGCACAAACACGCACGCGCACACACATATTATGCTCACCTTACCTTCCGTTCCATCACCGGCCTCATGGTTCTTGTAGTTCACCGGTACATGATGTGTATCGGGTAACCATTGCGACGATGGAGGAACTTCCGCTGTCAGTCGCTACTCGAAGGCAGCACGCTGGCCAATCAGAGGCAAGCGTCTCCTGCCTTTGACATCAGCGCTCTGGCAGTGGAATCGGAAATTTGGTCTCTGAGAGGCACCACACTTCTGTTGCAGGCGACACAAGGTAGCGATGCAGTAATTCTATTTACTCACTGGGATTTTTTATGCTGTTCAGTCCAGGAGCTATAGGGTTAATTCCTGGCTGTTTAAGCTTCTTTAAGCTCTGGGGAGCTGCCTATAATTTAAACTTCTGAACCTCTGACTCCCACTGCCAGATAAAAGTTATCTTCTCTAGTTCACTCCTGTGCTTCCAGCTTCTGCTTTCTTTGTTAGTACCCCTGTTTTCTGATTGACTCTTTTTCCAGCCAATTCTTTTATTTTTTTTAAATTCTGGTTCTGACCCAGCTACTAGACCATTCCTGCTAGCCTGCACTATCAGCAGACAGCTGACTTCATGGCCCCAACCTGGAGTCTTTTGTGTAAGAATGGATCCCTGTACAGGGGTTCAAGGCTGAAGGCTAATGCAACCCAGTGGATCTGGTATGCAGAGAGGCTTCTTTTAAACCTGTCCATGGTAGGCAATTTTAGTGCTGCCAGTTGACCAATGATAGCGTCTCATAGCGTATATGTCTTGTTATGACATTACCCCTTGCTACAAAACACCAGTGTTATTCAATATGCAGTCTCTAGCATCATGTCTACTCTCTATCTGAAACTGAATCTTTTAAAAGCTGAGATTGCCATTTCCATCTTTTATAAATCTATATAAACCTTATTTTTCCATAGTAGTGTGGAACTCTACCCTAACTCCCGAGCAACATGTTTGACTTGATTTTTCTTCACTCCCTATAGCTAATCACTTGCTTGCTCATGTCACATGCACCTAAAAAACATCTCCAAAATTAGCTATTTTCTTACTATAGAAATCACAAAAAATATTAAGGCCCATATACACATTAGGCTAAGGTTATTTGATCCTGCAAGTATCAGCAGTCCGTCTAATTTGAATGTGGGCCACCCAACTCTTCCCGACAAATGGTGTTGGGAGAAGAGAAGGATGCAGCACCTGCATTTCCAACAACAGATACCTTTGTTGCCGACATACCCTTGGCAAGGCTAAATACCCAGAGCATCATTTTCCTCCTTCAATTATCATCCCTTGCAACCTTTCCCTATCTAGATTGGTAGCATTTGTTTAACCACAGCAAGTGGTGCCTGAACTGATAACTCAGTCATGAGTACACATAGATGCTGACCCTGCCGAAATCAAGCACACAAGGTGTCAGAACAGGAACCAAGTGAGCACAGGAGAGGACTCTCTGCTGCGCTCGTTTGGTCCTGCACTGAGACTGTGTTCATTCTTTTCTTTGTCTGAATCTGTGTGCACTTGGCTCTTGGAGCAACACTTTGTATGTGCACATGACTGAGTGTATAGTTTTGGTATCTTTCACACTGGGCAAGAAAGTGCCACCAATCTACATAGGGGAGGGGATGAAAGATGTCAATTGAGGGGTTAGAACTGTGCACTGATGGTTTGGCCACAACAGCTGAATATTCATTATGCCAATGAGGGTAAAGATAATTTCTGCATAAGGAAGGCAGAGAAAACGACAGTATGGCCATGAGTTTTTGAGGTGCTAAGTCCCTTTTGTGTTAAAATTTTGATTAGATTAGATTGAGTTGTGGGAGTAATAGACTCCCTTTAAAATTGCATGCAATTTTGGTTTATTAAAATGAGCTCAATATTACATGTACCAGTTATGTAATTTATTGTCACCATTTTCCTTTAGAATTCTAATGAAAATTAAAGATTCCTTAATAGACATAAGTAAAAAGACTCAGGCGGGCTTTGCACACTAAGACATCGCTGGTGCGATGTCGGTGGGGTCAAATAGAAAGTGACGCACATCCGACATCGCATGCGACATCGTAGTGTGTAAAGCCTAGATGATACGATTAACGAGCGCAAAATCGTCGTAATCGTATCATCGGTGCAGTGTCGGCGTAATCCATAATTACGCTGACGCGACGGTCCGATGTTGTTCCTCGCTCCTGCGGCAGCACACATCACTGTGTGTGAAGTCACAGGAGCGAGGAACATCTCCTACCGGCGTCACCGCGGCTTCCGTAGGATATGCGGAAGGAAGGAGGTGGGCGGGATGTTTACATCCTGCTCATCTCCGCCCCTCCACCGCTATTGGCCGCCTGCCGTGGGACGTCGCTATGACGCCGCACGACCCGCCCCCTTAGGAAGGAGGCGGGTCGCCGGCCAGAGCGACGGTCGCAGGGCAGGTGAGTGCATGTGAAGCTGGCGTAGTGATAATGTTCGCTACGCCAGCTATCACACGATATCATACCTACGACGGGGGCGGGGACTATCACATGCGACATCGCAGCATCGGCTTGCGATGTCGCAGCATGCAAAGCCGCCCTAATGGCACTTCCTAATATGCAAGTGTGAACAGGTGCATACTGAACATGAGATATATTATAACAAATAAAGAGAAAGTTACACTATGAATATAAGAATAGTAACATGCATTATGGCTAAGACAATACAGATAAAAATTGAGATACATATAAAAAAGGCCAATTTTAGTAGATAGGGACTCAACATTTAGACATAACTCTTGGCATTGGCTGTTGGGCTCACATAAAACTGGCCTTTTTTATATGCAAAGTATCTCAATTTTTGTATGTATTTTCTTAGTAATATTTCATATTTATATTTCTATATTCATTGTTAACTTATCTTAGCATTTTAGAGTGCAACTATCTTAATTTGTTACATAATGAAATAGTTATATACAGTAGATTAAAAAAACATACAGTATGTTCTAGCTTTCTCCAGTTATACTGTAAATTCCATATCACAAATGGCAAAGTAAATGATATGTTGGCAAAAAATAATTATTATTCTGCCATAATAAATCACCAATTTTACTTATTCATAAGTAGTGTAATATTGGATTTATAGTGTCAGCACTTGACCTCTGTCTAAAGTATGTATAGTCAATACTCTTTCAGCATAGGATTTCATATCAATATTTCATTGATCTCAGTATTAAGATTCACTTTTTTTCACTTTTCTTTTTCAGACATTTTCATCTTTTTTCAAGATGTTTGTCTTGATGAAGTTGCAATATGACATTATATCTTCTGCACATCTCTGCACTAATCCTATATATATGAACTAAACTGCAACCTCTGCTTTGCCCATGACTTTCTTTCTTCTACTCTTATGTACTTACCACGCTGTCCCTTTAGGACTTAGTGATTCTCACAGGATTGATCAACACTTAAATTACATATTGAAGGCTTTAAGAGAATTAAAAAACTCAGCTCTTCCGAAAAGTCTACATACTGTCATCAAGTCAGCTATAAAAAAAAAGAAAATAATAATTCCACATATTCAGACAGTATTCTTTTACTATTAATTGAAAATATATTCAGAAGTGGATACAAGCCGGCATCGGGAAAATGGTCCATGTCGAGGGGAACATGGATAGTGCAAAGTACAGTGATATTCTTGAGCAAAACCTGTTTCAGTCTTTCAGTGATTTCAAACTCGGTCGAGGTTTACCTTCCAACAAAACAATGACCCAAAGCACACTGCTAAAGCAACACTTGAATATTTTAAAGGTAAACATGTAAATGTATTACAGCGGCCTAGTTAAAGTCAAGATCATAATCCAATTGAGAATCTGTGGTCAGATTTTAAGGTTGCTGTTCACTAGATGAAACCATCTAACTTGAAGGAGCTGGAGCAGTTTTGCCTTAAGGCTATGTGCCCACGCTGCGGAAAATGCGCGGATTTTGCAGCGGATTTCTCGCGGAAAATCCGCGGATTTTCCGAAAATCTGCAGCACAGCTACTCCCCAGCCATTTCTATGGCATTTGGGAAATGTTGTGTCCACGCTGCGGATTTTTCCGCAGCGGAAATTGTGCGGATTTCCGTGCGGAAAAATCTGTAGCATGTCAATTATTGTAGCGGATTTCTCCACAGGGTCCCATATACTTACCTGCCTTGATAGAGACCCGAGTCACTTCTCCGTCCGGTGTACAGCAGCGCGGTGGATCCAGCCAGGTACAGGAAGGAAGAGGTGGGCGGAGCCTGCACGAGCTCCGGTCATGTGACAGCCGGAGCTAGTTCAGGCCCGCCCACCTCCAGCACAGTGAAACCAGACGCTGCCTGACAGTGACCCGGCCGCCGGAAAGCGAGGTGCTGCATGATGGAGGTAAGTATAAACTTCCCCGATCACGGCAGCACTTGTTCTGCATTGAGGATGCAGTGCCGAAGTCATGGCACTGGATCCTCAATGCAGAATGCCCGCACCATATCCGCACGACATTCCGCAGCATGGAAACAGACAAAAGTTGTGGTGCTGTTTCCTGGGAGCACCTGCGGAATGTCGTGCGGATATATCCGCAGGACACTGTCCCCGTGGGCACATAGCCTAAGGATTGGGCAAACATCCCAGTGGCAAGATGTGGAAAGCTCATAGAGAATTATCAAAAGTGACTTGCAGCTGTAATTGCCGCAAAAAGAGGCTCTACAAAGTACTGAATTTAGGGGGATTAACGGTTATGCACAATGAAGTTTTCAGTTATAGATACACAAAGCCTGGCTTAAAACTCACCAAGTGTCATGTTGGCATCAGCCACTGTTAACACTACAGATTCTGACACACCTCACTATGGTTTCTCTGGTGCTTCTGAGTTGCACAGGCAGGCTTGGGTGTCGACCAGCTGTGTGCTGATTAATGGTCAGGCTAGCAAGAATTAATCTCTGCTAGACTGCTGGTTACCTCTAGGTTTACATTTTGTGGGAAACCTATTATAGTTTCTCCCCACTTTTTTAAGAAAGCGGAATCTGTCTTCCCATGACAACTATAGCTTCTGTTAAACCATCTGTATGCTGTGTGTCTCAGTTTTCTGGTGCTTATACTGTGTGCTGTTGGTGTGAACCCACAACATGCGACCAAATGAGCTCTCATTGGTAGAGAAACAGACCATTAGTAGATAGAAAAAAAGAAGAAATTCATCAGAGAGATAGCAGAAATATTAGGCGTGACCAAAACAACAGTTTGGTATATTCTGGGGAAAAAAAAAAGAGCGCTCTGATGACCTTACGAACAGAAAAAGGCCTAGACATCCACGGAAGACAACAGTGGTGGATGGTCACAGAATTCTTTCCATGGTGAAGAAAAACCCCTTCACAACATTAACCCAAGTGAAGAACACCCTCCAGAAAGTAGCTCTTTCAGTATCTAAAATAGGAGAATTGCCAGCACTTCCTAAACTTATAGTCTGAACTGGTTAATACTGAACACAACATATATTATCCAAAATAACAGTTGCACTCAAGTAAAGTGAAGGAGAAAACAGAAGGCTGTAAATGGTGAGTATTGAAATGTGAATATGCATTACTGGCCAAAAAACATGAAAAAAAAAATTAGCAAATAAAACTGGCCAAATTTATTTGTGCCCAGTTACCACTCCAAGGTGTAACATTCAGTCTGGGTCCTAATTTAATTTTATGCCTCTCTTTGTGTCTATTTGTGTCTGACCTCTTATATGGGCTAGAAAATAACCTGCAAAAGAAAAATTAAAACACCTGAGGTCACTGGGAAAAGGGCACAGACAAAAGAGATGACTCCATAATACAAAACAGAAGAATTGCTGGCGCTTCCGAAACTATTCTGCATTGGTGCAAACTGAACATAATGTTACATCCTGTTGCATGACTTGTTAAAGGGTATGACATTGGCCTATAGGGTAGTCACTTCTCTTAGGTGGTATTTGCAGGATAGTTTCTTTCATTCTGTGAGAGACCAAATTTGCAAAATTTTCTTGTCAGTGGCTTCACAAAATATGGACACATTGGGCACAATTTGGCCATTTTCACTTGAGGGTGTACTCACTTTTGTTGTCAGCGGTTTAGACACTACTGACTGTGTGTTGAATTATTTAGAGGACACCAAATTTACACTGTTATACAAGCTGTACACTGACTACTTCACATTGTATCAAAGTGTATCTTCAGTGCTGTCCCATGAAAATATATTATAAAATATTTACAAAAAAAAGGAGGGGTGTACTCACTTTTGTGATATACTGTATATAATATAGATTTTTTTTATGAGAATCAAGCTTCTAGTCTACCATTTCAGCAACTATATAGTACAACTCATCCATGTATGACCCTCAGGTTCTAATATCAGAATGTTCTGTTTCTAAAATATTATTCTTAACATTATAATGTTATCTACAGGCATTTGAATATTTTTTTTTATTTATTCATATTATATCCATTTTTCACCCCTATTATTTTCATTTTATTTTATTAATGTAATGTGTTATTACGTACATTACATTGTGTAATCTTGCAAAATTAATTTTTATACTTTGCTTTGTTAATATAGAACAGAACAAGATTGTAATCTGTGATCAATAAACCAGAAAAAAAGAAATACTGTCAGTTTTCCCACTGTTGACTAGATGTGAACATTTTCCGCCAGATGTGTTATTGAGAGGTCAGGAGCTTATCCAGCTCAAAAGGTGCTGGAACAAATTTGATTAAAGACTGTGATTAACGTTGTGTTTGGCGGCTTTCCAATCTCAGTGTCTGTAGACAACTAGAGAAGTGAAATGTTAAATAATAGTGCATCCTCCGATCCCTATAAACACAGGGACACTGTTATGAATATCTGTCAAGCTGAAGTCATCACAATTGAATAATTTGCAAACTGATATGAAAAGGGTTGTCTACTACTTGGACAACCCCTTTTCAATCTCAGTGTTTGCCCCCATTAAAAAAAAAAAACTTATACTCACCTCCGGTGCCGGCGCTTCCCATTCCAGGTGTGTCGGCACTCGCTCACTTGAGGCTCACATGAAGTTGTTATGTGACACAAGCTCTGTGTCCAATCAGCGCCGGTTTCACTCTTCTCGCCTTCGGACTAATCGAACATCAAGAGGAAGTCAAAGCTGCAGCTAGTCACTGATTTGCTGTTGATGTTTGCTATGTCCAAAGGCATGAGCTCTGGGGGAATGGGTCACGGGTGTGTCATGTGTGACAGACAGTCATGTAGTTTTTGATAATTGAAAGTCACAGCATTTTGCTGCGCAAAATTCTCCCTAACTTTCTATTGTTCCTGCTGTTAGTAGTCATTGTATTATGTAGCTTTTCAGCTGGGTTTGCATCTCCTCCCCTTTAAGACTCAGCGGAGGCCTCCTTCAGGTGCTGATTATCAGTATTCTGCATGGTCTTAGATACTGCCATCTTCCTTGGACTTGTGCTGTTGATATTATTCAGTTCATGCAAGCTCTGGTTGCAAGCAGGTGGCTTGTACTCAACTGTGGTGTTGTTGCTGTTACTTTGCTAAACTTCTACCTGAGTTATCTGTGGATAAGTAGTTCATGTATGTTCCCTTATGTGTCCTCGTTGTCTTCTTTAATGTTTAGTGGGGTTGATGAGAGCTCATCCTATCTGTTCCCTATTTAGGGCCCAACACTAGGGATACCTATGGTCAGGTATCCAGCTCGACTTATAGGTGCGAAACATATCTAAGGTGCTCAGAGACCCCAGTTACCAGCGGTAGGTTTTGTCAGGGCTTACCATCTCCCCCTTCCCTAGACAGAGGGTTTCCCTTCCCTTCCCTTTTGCTGTTCGCTTGGTACTTCCCCGTACCTAGCGTGAAAGAATGATTGCCAACACCATTGGAACAGCACGTGCACCGGAGGTGAGTGTAATGTGTTTTTATTTTAACAATGGCAAACACATATACAGTGGAACCTCGCTTAACAAGTAACCCAGTTAGCGAGAATTTCTCTGAACGAGCAAAGCTTGCTGTAAATTTGTAACTCTGTTTACAAGAAAGCTTTGCTGTGCGAGCAAAATATGCACTGCACACACTTCCGGTTCCGTACATCCACCGCGCTCTAACCCGCTCTTGCAGTTTGCACACACACACACAAGCATGCACAAAACACACACAAACACGCACAAACAAACACGCACGCACACACATACAGTATTATGCTCACCTTACCTTCCGTTCCATCGCTGGACCCCAGTTCGTAGTTCGCCGGTATAGGCTGTGTATCAGCAAGCATCACAACGAGGCAGGAACTTCCCCTGTCAGCCGCTACTCAAAGGCAGCGCGCTGGCCAATCAGAGGCAAGCGGCTCCTGCCTTTGACGTCAGCGCTCTGGCAGCGGAAGTTCTTCCCTCGTCGTGATGGATACCCGATACACATCCCGTACCGGCGAACAGCAAGTTCCAGCAGGCCGGCGATGGAACGGAAGGTAAGGTGAGCATAATATGTGTGTGCGCGTGCGTGCTTGTGTGTTTGTGTGTGTTTGTGCATGTTTGTGTGTGTTTGTGTGTGTTTGTACGTGTGTGGAATGGCACAATAGGGGACCAGGATGGGACATTTAACAAGTTGTGGAATGAATTGTCTGCATTGCAATGATTTCCAATGGGAAATCTTGCTTTGCTGGACGAGTAACTTGGTTAACAAGCACAGTCCCAGAACGGATTGTTCTCGTTAACCAAGGTTCCACTGTATTCAGAAGGGGTTGTCCGAGTAGTGAATAATCCTTTTAAAATGTAATTGTCATTTTAACTTTTATTTCACAAATTGATAGTAAACAGGAATATAAGCAACTGACTAAGGGTAGTTATATACCTGAAACGCGTAGATGCAAATACTACAGCATTTGTAATGTAATATCCCATGTATTAATATTTAAAAAATAAAGAAGAACTTGTTCATTCAGCCGACTTCCTTTACTTTTGATGTTGAATTAAGGCCATGGCGGAGCCCCTGTTCGAGCTGTGAACAGAAGGTGGATACTTGTATGGTGAGGTGGACTTTCTATATACGGTAAGTTTGTAATATATCTTGTCTGAAAAAAATTTGGTTCTTTTTCCGCATGGATCGTTCACTCTCAAGGATATAATCTAAAAAATCTGCATTCAATTAATCCAAATTTTCCCATTTCTGAGATTAAAGATGACAGTTTTTCTTAGTGTTACAATATCCATTTGTGGTCTGAAAGGTGTCCCAGCAAAATATCCTATATGGTATATGTACCGCCCCGTGGGCTCGGCCGGCTGCTGAGCCGCTCGGATCCGTGCTCGCACGGGGGATGGCTCAAGCTTCTCACGGACCCGGGGGTCACGTCGCTCCTCAAAGAGGTTGGTGCTACACGTAGGGACTTCGGTGGGGAGTTCCACGGCCGGAGCCGCGGTGGTTTGTAGGAGATTTAAGTTCGTGACGCCACCCACGGGTTGTGGTGAATGGATGGGACACCACCGCTGCCGTTGACTAGGCCTCCCGGGGACGGTGTTGTGCAGCTTGGTGTTGATCCCTCCGAGGGTAGGGGAGTGATGGTCCCGGGGGCCCGAGGGATGTACTGAGGCGAGGGGATGGGTACGTGCTGGGTGCTGGCGCGGTGCGCGGCCTGAAGGCACTGGTGTACTTACTATGACACAACACACTGGAGTCTCTGATAAACCAAACGGGGAGATGAACGGGGCCCACAGCCGGCTGCAGCTTCTCCCTTAACAGGTTGGTGGTTTCCGCCTTTCTTCTTCACCTCCTTAATGTGAATGTTATGACTCCTATGCCTGAGCAACGGCAGTCCGCTCCCCGGCTTGCTGGATGTTGGGAGAGCCCTGTTTGCCGGCAGACGCTGGCCCTTTGGGTCTCTATGCCTTGGCGGTGGCTTTACCCTAATGGTTGGGCTGTTGTCTTCAGTCGGGTCTTGCGTGGGAAAGGTCCTAAAGTCCAGTCCTCAATCAGTTGATTTGACTCAGCCCTGTTGGATCTGGGCTTTGTATTGGGTCTGAGTACCCCTCCTGGTGCTTCGGTTTCCAATCAGTTCCCCGGTTCGGTACCGGCGGACAACCGCCCGGCACCGGTCCCTACGGTTCCACTGGCTGTAATCCCATCTCCTGCAGACAGCCACCACCGTCTGCCTCCTTGCCAGAGGTGACTGGGCTCCAACCCAGCCACCTGAGTAGACTATTGGCAGGCCTGGTCACAGGTCTGCCCTTGAACTCGACCTCTCTCTTGGAACTACTCTCTAGAACTCATGTTTTTCGCGCCTCCAGGCCTGTGAACTCCTCAGTGGGCGGAGCCAACCACCTGGCTCCAGCTCCCTGGTGTGGACATCAAACATGGAGGGAGGTGACAAGGTTTTGTAGTTTGGCTGCTGTCACCTTTTTAGGGAGGGGGTGTGTGTGCATGGGACTACCTGGGATGACCTGACTAGTCCAGGGCGTCACATATACCTATATGGTATATAGCACCACTCCAGAATTTTTTATTATTTCACCGCTGGAGAGGTGCATTGAATCTAAATCCCCTGCCCTCTGTCTTTTACTCATCTTCATTTTTAGCACTGCTGCTCTGGTCAGTCTTCTGGGATTTGTGGCCTACCTGCAGCTCTAATATTGCATGGAGTGCGCCGGAGGTCACAAGTCAATATATCTCTATGAGAGCCTTGTTCTGGCCTCCTTCTGGCTCTCATAAAGTTGCATTGGGAGCTTGTGACGTAACTTCTGACTTCCAGCCAGTCAGACAGTCACAAGATGGCGCTCCTCAGACGTTACGGTCACAAGATGGCACTGCATGACTGGATAAACACCAAAAAAAGGTGAAGACTTGGAGGTTGAGTATAAGACCAGCGACAGGGGACTAAAGGGGGTTTTACATGCTGCGACATCGCTAGCGATGTCGCGAGAGATAGCACCCGCCCACGTAGGTGGCACATCAAGGGGTGATCGCTGCCGTAGCGAACAATATTGCTACGGCAGCGTCACACGCAATTACCTCTTCACCGATGTTGCTGTGGCCGCCGAACAATCTCTCCTTTAAGGGGGAGGTTCATTCGGCGTCACTAAGCGGCCGCCCAATAGAAGCGGAGGGGCGGAGATGAGCGGGCGGAACATCCCGCCCACCTCCTTCCTAACTCATTGCGAGCGGCCGCAGGTACGGTGATGTTCCTCGTTCCTGCGGTGTCACACATAGTAATGTGTGCTGCAGCAGGAACGAAGAACAACATGCATCCTACAACAGCAACGATATTCGGGAAAGGAACGACGTGTCAATGATCAACGATTAGGTGAGTAATTTTGATCGTTAACGGTCGTTCATGCGTTTCACACACAACAATGTCGCTAACGAGGCCGGATGTGCATCACGAATACCGTGACCCCAACGACATCTCATTAGCGATGTCATTGCGTGTAAAGCGGCCTTTAGATTGAAAGCGCTATTGCAGTGCTGAAAAGAAAACACGCTGAAGTGGTGCTTAAGGTTAAGTCTTTGATGTTCGGTCTGAAAATGCACTGAAGCGTGTCGGTGCACTTACAGCTTCTCAGTTTTCACGCCATATTTCTGATCTAGTAGCACCCTCTCCAGGTCTGATTGACCGGTCAGTGGTTTGTAAACCAAAGCAACAACTTGTCAATTAGTTAGGAGAGAGTGTTGATGGTTAGGGAAAAACAGTGCATGCTGAGAAGCGGTGCATCGTCACACCCCAATGCACTGCCAGCCTGATCTTCAAAATGCTACTAGAGGGACTGATTGGCTTATTTTTAAAGAGCTTCATAGTTAGAAAAATTGTAAGGATGGAGGGGAATTTGGTGATAGGTTCCCTTTAGCTACTGAAGGAATGATGACACTCAAAGCAACAATCAGCTCCCCCTGTCTGGAATCTGTGAGTACAATGGCACAAGTAACGCAATACAGTATCAAAACATTATGCATGTCACGCTTAAAGGCCAAGTAACACTTTCTCGACAGTCCACTAACAAACAAAATTACATAATAATGTTAATATGTGGTGCGTATGGGCGCTTGTAGTTTACTCTCCTTAAAATGTTGTATGTACCTTTAAGTACATTAAAAAGGAATTACAGTCCATTGGTAACGATCCTAAGGAGGCATCAATTCCTGGAAGTAAATGGAATAAATGTATTTATTCATAGCATATGGTTTTAAACACATACGTTTTACATCTTAGCACTTTATGTGCTTCATATATCATTTTATTATATCTACTAGAACATTTAAATATATTTATACCATCATGAGCAGCAATATTTTCATGGTTTAAGTAATGCCAATTTTTTCTAAATGTTATGCCTGTATATTTTATATGTATATAAATCATAGAAGTATATAAAGGCAGTTTGCCAGCTAAAAAGACTCTACTGAGTAAGATAAGGATTTGCAATATGGACTTAAGCAAATCAAGGTTAAGGTCATTTAGCATGTGAATATTGTGCCCATAGTTCTTCAAACGACACCTATCTCCAAAGCCAAAATGTTATATGAAATATATGAAATAGGGTGAATGGAGAAATATTTCCTTGTGCCCTTCTTTACACCCTATATGCCATCCATTCCCAATTTTAGGGTCACAAAATAGCCACAGTACTACTCCAGCTACGTGTACATTCTTTGAATTACACCTTTAACTGGTAGCTTGCGTCCACTCCTGCACGATCACCTGCTTGGCAGATTGCTAGCTTTCACCCTGAATGGCTCCTCATTGCCTATTGATTATTCTCAATAGGACTTGCACGGTTTACTCACGCTTGGTCCACTGCATCACATCCACTACAAGACAAACAGCTTATCACAGTTCTTACCAATTTTATGCCGGAAAACCAAATCAATGTAGTCAGCAATGTAGTACAACCCCAAAATTCAATGATTCCAAAGACTCCATGGATGGCTTGATGCTGTCTCCTTTGAAATAATACTCAAAAGTCTTCAATAACAACATACAATTTTCTACATTGAAGTTGCAACACCAAGATGGAAAAGTTGGAAATCACAGGATCGATAGACATGTTAATCATATCCAAATTATGAAGAAATTAAAATAACATTTTCAAAACATCTTGTTCGGTATGGAGAATGAGCACCTCGCACAGAAATACATGTGCTTATGCCTGGCCCAGAGCCGTAGGGTACCTGGTCTCAGGCTTTTAGTTCTTAGGGGATTGTCACAGGTGGCTGTGCCCAGTCCCATGACCCTGGGGGTAGTTAAAAGAAGTCTGATGAAAAAAATAGTACAAATAAATAAGATAAAAGTGTCTTGTGATGCCACCTATGGTTCCCGGTAATATTACCGGCGCTGCTTGTGTCGCGGGCGGAGGAGGGGATGCTGCGCTCTCCCACTGCTCGGGTCCGGCTGCCGCTGCTGCTGCGGCCGCTGCTGCTCGGTGGCTCGAGCGATGGGTCGGATCCCGGGGACTCGAGCGGCGCTCCTCGCCCGTGAGTGAAAAGGGGTTTGGTTTTGGGGATTTATTGTCCGTAACACCACCCACGGTTGTGGTGATTTTTGGTAACACCACCGCTGCTCTGTATGGGGATCCCGGGAGCGGTGACAGGGAGCAGCAGAGTTGTTAGTTCTCCCCTCCGTGGGTAGGGGTTGGTTGTCCCGGGGCCCAGTGATGGGGTGGAGGATGAGGGATGGCAGGCCAGGTGCGGGGCCTGGTGAGGTGCAGGGTCGCGGGGGGGGGCAGCGCTGTGCCTCACGGCACGGTGGTACTCACTCAGCCTGAGACGGTGACACAGTTCTCGGTAAAACACACGGCTGGAAAGACGGTTCCCACGGACGGCTGCTGTTGCTTTTCCCCGGTAGTTAACGGTGACTGTCTCTTTCCCTGCACCTTGTGTAATGTTGGTAGCGATGGGTTCCCACCGGTAACCCGCTCCCCGACTTGTATATGGGCCGGAGGAGCCCCTCTTTGCCCGCAGGCGCTGGCCCTGAGAAACTGGTGCCTTGGCGGTGGCGGTGTCTCTCTCATATGGTTGGACTGTTGCCTTCAATCGGGACTTAGTTGTTTGGAAACCCGGAGGTCCCCTTCACTGATGGATTTTGCAAATTTACGGCGACTCCTAGCCTTGCCGGGATCCGAAAGGCCCCTGCCAATGGTGCTGGCTTCTCCTTGTGTACCGGTCCGGTGCCGCCGGGTCACCACCCGTCCACGGTCCTCACGGCACCTCTGATAGGCCACTCCTGCAGACGGTCACCGCCGTCTGCTAACCTTGCTGTCTCCGTCCGGGGCACACACCCGGACCAACTTCAGGCTCTTTGCTGTCACTTTTCTTCTCTCACTTGCTCCTCTACCACTCAACTCCTCTCACTTCCTCCTCCAAACTCTAACCGCCTGTGTTTTCCCTCCTCCAGGACTGTGAACTCCTTCGTGGGTGGAGACCAACCGCCTGGCTCCACCCCCTGGTGTGGACATCAGCCCCTGGGGAAGGCAACAAGGATTTCTGGTCTAGCTTTGATGTGCCTAACCGGGGTGTAGGGTGTGGTGATGTCATTACCTGTGACCCCTGGCTTGTCCAGGGCGTCACACTGGCAGACCTCCAGGGGATGATAAAGCAGCTAGTTTGTCACGCTCCCCGTAGGTGGGGCGATGTTCCCGGGGCCGTTGGAAAGGATCGAGATTTTACACACAGGGAGACAGCTTACCACATGAGTCTTGCTACCGGTCTCTTGAAGGCCACTGAGATGTGGCTCCCCATGTTCATGCAAAGGAATTCCATAGTGGGATCAGTACCTTTAATAACAATAAGTGTCACACACACACATACCGAGTTTTTCTTTCTGTAACTTTACTGAAGTTGTTAGAAGGGTTAAGTCCAGGGTACAGTCCGGGTGGTCGAGTGGCAGTTAGGATTTCCACATCCGTGAGATATGAGGCCTCCTTATTACTGTATGTTTGCTTAAGTCCTGGGCTGTCTAACACCTGGCCCTGACCTCTCCTGTATCTCTCACTTGTATAGCAAGATGAGAACCATTCTCCTGGACACCACTAACTTCGTTGCTGTCCCTGGCTTTATTGATGGCGGTGCTACAAGTGTACCTGAGCCAGGAGACTGAAGTCCCCTTCGCCCTCTGGTCTATTCTGCTGGGCCTGTACAGGCTCCTGTACAGACTCGGAATCCGGTATCTGGTTTGCTTCCTCTGGGGTGAACCGAACTGGTCCCTCTGCCCCCTTTCTGACTCGCCTCACCTCCAACCCTCACTCTGGATCTCTCACACTCGCTAAGCTTTCCTCTAGTATCGTTCTAACACAGCACAGTTTACCAGGTTCCTTCCTTTGACCTGTCCCACACTCAACTCCGCTCAACTGACTCTGCTCAACTGACTTTCTTGCCCCGCCCTCAGCATTTCTTATAGGAGACCTCAACTTACATCAGCCAATACCCCTGACGTCAGTTAGTCAAGCTCTCCCTACAGGCCTGAGGTCGAAAGTGTTGTATGTGAATTCTCCTAATGTGGAAATCCCTTCCTGCACTTACCATATGTTACTGTGGCTACTTAACTGTAGGGTGCCACATTTACACTCTTTGGAGTGCCATCAATAAGATTGTTTGAGGAATATTGTGTCAAGCTGAATGCACTTGAGCACAAAAATCATCAAGAACCATTGCTGGCAGCTCCTTTTACAATCGACAAACAATTATGTCCCAAATTTCAACACAACAATGCCTGGCCACATGTTTCTTGTGCTACTGTGAGAAGCCAGCATTGCCTAACTGTCCTGCCAGGGCCTGCATTATCTCTGTACTTGTGTACCATTGAGCTTATCTGGGGACATCATTGGTCGGCAATTAGAAATGGAGCTGCCAGAATCGGATCTTGATGATTTGCATGTCCAAGTGCATTCAGTGTGGCAGAACATTCCTGAGGCAATCATTAATAACCTCATGGATAGCAGCCAAGGCATATAAGTGTTTGGATTTCTGCACATAGTACTCATACGCTATACTGAATACCTTGAGATTATTGATAATTTTATTTCCATTTTTCATCTTTGCATATTACCAACAAGTCTACTGATTTTCTAATTGCCATAATTTCATAACTTTTCCATCTTGGTGTTGAAATTTCAATGTTGAGAAATGTGGATTATTTAACATTATCTTTATGTAATAAAGAAGGGGACAATAAATAAAAGACAAAAATAGCTGCAGTAGGAAGGGCTTAAAATATATACAAATTAACATTGCAATAAAAAAAATCTATAAATAAAAAAATCTGCTGATTAAAAAAAAAACAAAATCACAAGTTTTTTACAACAAACTCATGTCCATCGTTAAAGGGAACGTGTCAGGTGCAATATGCACCAAGAACTACGAGCAGTTTTGGGTGCATATTGCTAATCCCTGCCTAACCAACCCTGTATCTAGTAACATAGATAAAGAGATGTTTAGAAAAAGTATTTCTAAAGATTCTTCATTATATGCTAATGAGTGAAGGGACTAGTCGCAAGAGCGTTACTTCCCTCGGCTAGTCGACCACTTTAGTATGTGAGCACGCCCCTGTGGATGTATTAACATGCTAATGAACGCGCAGCATCAGGGGATGGTCGCTCTCACCTCTGATGCCACTACAGTGGACGCTAGTTTTCGTAACAGTGTGATCCCCGGACTTCCGGTTATGTGCACTATGAAGCCGGGTGTACGCGTCCCGGCTTCAAACTGGTGTAGTGCGCATGACCAGAAGTCCAAGGACTTCTGATAATGTGCACTGAGCTGAAAAACAGCGGTGGCAGCAGACAAGTGAGAGCGACCAGGCCTCTGACGCTGCACATTCATTAGCAGGTTAGCAAGTCCACAGGGGTGTGCTTACATGCTATGGGGGCCAACTAGCCAAGGGAAATGACACCTTTGCGACTTGTCCCTAGCTTCATTAGCATATCATAAAGGATCTTTATAAATTATTTTTCTAAAGATTTCTTTATCTATTCTACTATAGGCTGTGACAGTTAGGCAGGGATTAGAAATATTCACCCAGAACCGCTTGTGGTTCTGGGTGCATATTAAACCTGACAGATTCCCTTTAAATGACACCTGTCAGGTCCCTTATGCCCTCCAACCCAGCAGTATTCATACCTAGATGCCCAAATTTTTACTTGTCAAAAAGTTGGATATTGACTAAAAGGGCCACTTAATATGGTGGTTATGGTGGTCTTCTAAAAAGAGTCACCCCTTGGCTGGGCCCTTCCCGGAGGGATATCTGGCTGGTTTCTGTGTTGAGACTCCTAACAGAGGCTCCACGGACCTTTTTGATTTGCATATTTCCCAGGGGGCAATGTACCTAGGATTTCACTGTCTTGAGCGCCCTCGCTGGCTGCCGGCAGTGTTTTCTCTGGCTGGTCTCCCCGAGATCAGTGATTGTTTTGTTTTGTTGGTCTACTAGGCATTGCTCCCACCCGGCCAGAATCCTACTCCACACTGATGAGGGGCAATACCCCGAAATGGCTGTCTGTGGATGGATACCTGGCCTTGGTATTCCCTTGTCATATCTTTAAACTTGTCAAAAAGTTGGATATTGACTAAAAGGGCCATTTAATATGGTGGTTATAGTGGTCTCCTATAAAGAGTCACCCCTTGGCTGGGCCCTTCCCGGAGGGATATCTGGCTGGTTTCTGTGTTGAGACTCCTAACAGAGGCTCCACGGACCTTTTTGATTTGCATATTTCCCAGGGGGCAATGTACCTAGGATTTCACTGTCTTGAGCGCCCTCGCTGGCTGCCGGCAGTGTTTTCTCTGGCTGGTCTCCCCGAGATGAGTGATTGTTTTGTTTTGTTGGTCTACTAGGCATTGCTCCCACCCGGCCAGAATCCTACTCCACACTGATGAGGGGCAATACCCCAAAACGGCTGTCTGTGGATGGATACCTGGCCTTGGTATTCCCTTGTCATATCTTTAAACTTGTCAAAAAGTTGGATATTGACTAAAAGGGCCACTTAATATGGTGGTTATGGTGGTCTCCTAAAAAGAGTCACCCCTTGGCTGGGCCCTTCCCGGAGGGATATCTGGCTGGTTTCTGTGTTGAGACTCCTAACAGAGGCTCCACGGACCTTTTTGATTTGCATATTTCCCAGGGGGCAATGTACCTAGGATTTCACTGTCTTGAGCGCCCTCGCTGGCTGCCGGCAGTGTTTTCTCTGGCTGGTCTCCCCGAGATCAGTGATTGTTTTGTTTTGTTGGTCTACTAGGCATTGCTCCCACCCAGCCAAAATCCTACTCCACACTGATGAGCGGTAATACCCCGAAACGGCTGTCTGTGGATGGATACCTGGCCTTGGTATTCCCTTGTCATATCTTTAAACTTGTCAAAAAGTTGGATATTGACTAAAAGGGCCACTTAATATGGTGGTTATGGTGGTCTCCTAAAAAGAGTCACCCCTTGGCCGGGCCCTTCCCGGAGGGATATCTGGCTGGTTTCTGTGTTGAGACTCCTCACAGAGGCTCCACGGCCCTTTTTGATTTGCATATTTCCCAGGGGGCAATGTACCTAGGATTTCACTATCTTGAGCGCCCTCGCTGGCTGCCGGCAGTGTTTTCTCTGGCTGGTCTCCCCGAGATCAGTGATTGTTTTGTTTTGTTGGTCTACTAGGCATTGCTCCCACCCGGCCAGACTCCTACTCCACACTGATGAGGGGCAATACCCCGAAACGGCTGTCTGTGGATGGATACCTGGCCTTGGTATTCCCTTGTCATATCTTTAAACTTGTCAAAAAGTTGGATATTGACTAAAAGGGCCACTTAATATGGTGGTTATGGTGGTATCCTAAAAAGAGTCACTCCTTGGCTGGGCCCTTCCCGGAGGGATATCTGGCTGGTTTCTGTGTTGAGACTCCTAACAGAGGCTCCATGGACCTTTTTGATTTGCATATTTCCCAGGGGGCAATGTACCTAGGATTTCACTGTCTTGAGCGCCCTCGCTGGCTGCCGGCAGTGTTTTCTCTGGCTGGTCTCCCCGGGATCAGTGATTGTTTTGTCGTCCAGAAACTGGCAGTAGGTCTGGGAGTTGAGCTTCACTCCATCCTCAACCCGAAAAGGGCCCACAAGTTCATCTTTGATGATACCAGCCCATACCAGTACCCCACCTCATCCTTGCTGGTGTCTGAGTGGGAGTGAAGCTCTCTGCCCTTTACTGATCCAGCCTCTGGCCCATCCATCTGGCCCATCAAAAGTCACTCTCATTTCATCAGTCCATAAAACCTTGAAAAATCAGTCTTAAGATATTTCTTGGCCCAGTCTTGACATTTTATCTAATGTTTCTTGTTCAAAGGTGGTCGTTTTTCAGTCTTCCTTACCTTGGCCATGTCCCTGAGTATGGCACACCTTGTGCTTTTTGATACTCCAGTAACGTTGCAGCTCTGAAATATGGCCAAACTGGTGGCAAATGGCATCTTGGCAGCTTCACGCTTGATTTTCCTCAATTCATGGGCAGTTATTTTGCGCCTTTTTTGTCTAACACACTTCTTGCGACCCTGTTGGCTATTTGCCATGAAAAGCTTGAGTGTTCGGTGATCACGCTTCAAAAGTTTGGCAATTTCAAGACTGCTGCATCCCTCTGCAAGACATCTCACAATTTTGGACTTTTCAGAGCCCGTCAAATCTCTCTTCTGACCCATTTTGCCAAAGGAAAGGAAGTTGCCTAATAATTAAGCACACCTTATATAGGGTGTTGATGTCATTACCCCACACCCCTCCACATTACAGAGATGCACATCACATGATTTACTTAATTGGTAGTTGGCTCTCAAGCCTATACAGCTTGGAGTAGGACAATATGTATAAAAATTATCATGTGATCAAAATACTCATTAGCCTAATAATTCTGCACACAGTGTATAACATGGAAAAAGGGCCGACTAGTCAGGCAAACTAATGCCCCTGTGATGAGTCACACAGACCCAAATAGAATAGGGAAAGTGAGGTTTATAAGTAGTTTTTTTAAATATTCATATTAGTGAATACCGTTATACAGGGCTGGTTAGGGAGGGAATTTAAGCATCTAGCCAAAGCTGAGAACTTTGCTCTCAACATGAACACCTATTTTCCTACGAACCCATGGTAAAAACAGAATGTTAGCACCGAGAATAAGATAGTGGCCACCCAATCATAAAATCGTAACTATTAGCTCCTACAAGTGTCGGACTGAGGTTCCAAGGGACCATCAGTAACATTCATTTTGGGAGCCATCTATGCAGCTAAATGTAAATATTACATTAAGCAGATTCATATATTTGGCCATGCTTCAATATAATAATAAACTGAGTAGTTTGACAAATGATTTGAGATGCTGCTGTTGTTTATACATAGTGAATCAAGTGTATTGTGCCAACTGCTACCAATATAGGAGGATGCGGGCCCACCGGGGAATTCACCTGTTCTCCTGTGGGCCAGTCCAAACTTTGCTCTTAAGGGGGCTTTACACGGGAGCGATATCGCTATCAATTTCTAGCGATATCGAGCGTGTAAGTACCCGCCCCCGTCGCGCATGTGATTGTTTGTGATTGCTGCCGTAGCGAAGATTATCGCTACGGCAGCGTCACACGTATTTACCTAGTTGGCGGCGTCGCTGTGACTGCCGAACAATCCCTCCTTCAAGGGGGAGGGACGTTCGGCATCACAGCGATGTCACCACAACGTCACTAAGCGGCCGGCCAATCAAAGCGGAGGGGCGGAGATGAGCAGGACGTAACATCCCGCCCACCTCCTTCCTTCCGCATTGGGGCCGGCGGCAGGTAAGGAGACGTTCCTCGCTCCTGCTGTGTCACACATAGCTATGTGTGCTGCCGCATGAGCGATGAACAACATGGATAAACAACCCTTACCGATTTTTGAGTTTGGGACGACCTCTCCATGGTGAACGATTTTCACCATTTTTGAGGTCGCTTAAGGTCGCTGGTAAGTATCACACGCTGCGATATCGTTAATGACGCCGGATGTGCGTCACTAATAACGTGACCCCGATGATAAAACATTAACGATATTGTAGCGTGTAAAGCCCCCTTTAGTGTCTTGTATGCAGCCTATTAATATTTCCTTTATACCACTACATACTATAAAGCTATAAGGCTGTATTATGCTTGCAATAAATATTTACTTTTGAAGTTTTTATAATCTATTATTAGTCATGTTCGAATGACATTGATTTTATCCTCACTCAGGGACAATTTGGCTCCTGTTGACAGGAATAACATTTCCTCATGGCGGCAAGAAAGAAGAAAGTCTTTGATTCACTGGATGTAATTAATTACTGATGGTTTCAGTCAACAAAACCAATAAAACCACCACTAATTTCAGCTAAGGAAGCCACAGTTCCTTCCTATTAAAACCATAAAGGTTTCTAGATGTGACTCAACAACTACGTATTTAGTGTCAACACAAATATTTTTGTTGCTATGTAAAAGAATGATGTAACAATGCCTGGTGACATGTTTAAAATCTGATTTCAAATGTGCAGTAATTAGTGATTACAATGCAGGCGGATTATATATTTACTGTTTTCTCTTATTTATCAGTTTTTTATATATTGTAGATTCTGCTCACATTCACACTAAAGGGGGCTTTACACACAGAGATATTGGCTATGTGTGCACGGTGCGTTATTCGCGGCGTTTTTACACATTTTTCGGGTCCATTTTTGGTCTTAAAACTGCATGACTTTGCATCCCCTGCAATGTCTATGAATTTTCATTTTAGCTGTCTGCACAGTCCTTTTTTTTTTAGCTGCGTTTTTGAGCTAACAAAAAAAGCAACATGTCAATTCTTTTCTGCGTTTTTCTGCGTTTTTTCACCCATGCAATGCATTGGAAAAACGCAGCAAAACACAGGAACAAAAACGCAGCAAAACGCAGCCAAAAACGCATAGTGGAATTTCTGTCCCTTGCGTGCTGCAGTGAGTAGTGTCCGAGTAACCCACCTAATCTAATAGTAAGGGCGTGGTAATAGGTTGCTGGCTGGACACCATGCGCATAAAAGTGTGAACAGTGCCCTATGCGCGCCACTAGTGTGCAATTTACCTTGCACCTGTGAAGTGTCCATCATGTTGAGAGGCTTGTCTGCATCCTGTTTGTGCATTAGATGTGTTAATCAAAAAATGTACCAATTACTCATCATGGAAAATTAGTCAGAGTTGTTTCTGCTATGAGGCGATGAGCATCTCACTTCCCGCCTATATAGAAACATATTTGGGATGACTCTCAGGGGGCGGCTTTTTTCTCTGGTGGCCATCATACTATGTATATCAAACCGTGGGTCCATCATACTGTAAACAGGGAGTTATGGGGTCATTATACTGTATAGAGGGAGCTGTGGGGTTATCAAGCTCTATATAGGGAGTTGTGGGGGCCAACATACTATAAATATAACAAGCCATGTGGCATATCACATTGTATATAGGGAGCTGTGGAAGACATCATGCTACATATAGGGGCTGTGGGGGATATTAGACTGCCAGGACCCAACCACCACCTTTTCCCCCCTAGAAAGACACCACACCGTTCTTTATAAGTTAAATTGCTTTTATTTTCACTTATTCACTTTTGGAGAGGCATAGGGAAAAACACTCTCATCTTTTACTTTGGCATAAATTTTTGGTCGCAGCTTTCAAATTAGGCATTACCAGCCAACACCACGGGGTTTTGGGAAATTTTCCGCCACCGGCCGTCCGGTGCGGGTATTTCACCACCATTTTTCCTACCCCTTCCGCTGCTGCGACTTAACCAGAAACACTCCACAAAACTCATAAAACCAAGGGGAGGGAGGGTGGGAAACAGGTCCGGGTCCAGGAACAGAGAGACCGGAAGCTGGGCAGCGCCGTGACATATATCTGGGAGGCGGGGCAAGAGCAGGTCATACCACAGGAGCAGGGGTATCTGGTGAGTGTCTTTTTAGGGGGAGAACCTCCTAAAATTAGCATAGAGGGCCTGCAATCAGGTGGCAGCATCTCAAATTTTGGCTGCAGTGCCCCTCATTAGGAAGTTGTGTGGATCATGATACAGTGTAGAGGGAGCTGTGAGGATATCATACTGTATTAGTGGGATTGTGGATACATCATGCCATATATAGAAGGTTAGGGACTATCATACTGAATATATGGAACTGTGGGGCCATCATACTGTATACAGGGAGCTGTGGGGGATATCTTACTATATAGAGAGAGTCTGTGGGACCATCATACTGTGTATAGGAAGCTGTAGGGGCAATCATACAATACATAGAGAACTATATAGTTCATCATACTGTATACAGGGGGCAGGCAGTTTACTTCTATAGTAGGGCTATGAGACATGATTTGGATTATTTACTCAGGGTAGATCAAAGTATTGTAGTGTACATGTGTGGGCGGTCTTTAACTTTTCCTCACACCTACGCTTTACAGTACTTTGATCTGCCCTGAGCAGGGCAGATCAAAGTGGACCTGTGCTGTGCAGGACCACAATGTTGGCCTGTATTGATGACTTAGGACACATTATCCATACTGGGCTGGGTAGAATTAGCGCAGCAATCGCAGCAGAGAGGAGGCGTCGGACCAGACAGCAGCGACACCCATCAGACCGGATTGCCCCTTAGGTTAGTATTATAAAGTGATTTGTACGTTCTACAGATCAGCCTGGTTTCTTATATACAGTATTCTGAAATACTGTATATAAGAGCTCAAGTATCAAAAAGAGAAAAAAAATTCTCAAATCCAGCTCACCAGTATGTATGAAGTCCAAAGATGGTGCAAGGAAGATGAATCACAGGCATGACACTAGGACAGTCATAGCGAATCTTTTACAGGCCGAGTGCCCAAACTGTAGCCCTAAACCCATTTTTTTTTCCGAAGTGCCAACCAATCCTATTATGTAAATAGTTGATTTTAACCTTACCTTTGCAGTCTTCTCTTCTCTTCAGCAGGGGGCATCACGCTCATGCATGCTTATCACACATTGAAGCTGAGCCCCTGCCCTTTCCAGGCACAGCAGTTGGATTGATGTTTGTGGAAAAAATTGCAGCCTATTAGACAGAGATTTTAGCCTGGCATGCAATCAGATGTCACCCTGTAATCCACATCTACATTTCAAGGTCTGAACATCCTGAAATCCCATAAAGATGTACGAGTTGCTCCCCTCCCCTTCATTGTGTAGTTATGTCCCCCTTCCTGGCCACTTTTTGGTAAACATGCCCCCCATCCTGATATATATTTCCTACATTCTGGTATATTTGTCCCCATCATGGCCCCATCCTGGTAAATGTACCCCATCCCGGCATATTCCCCATCCTGGTAAATGTTCCCCATTCCTGGTAAATGTTCCCCATCCTGGTAAATGTTCCCCATTCCCGGTAAATGTACCCCATCCTTTTAAATGTACCCCATCCTGGTAAAAGTACCTCATCCAGGCATGTTCCCTTATCCTGGTAAATGTCCCCTTTCCTAGTAATCGTACCCCATCCTTGTAAATGTACCCCATCCTGATAAATGTCACCCTTCCTGCTAAATGTTCCTCATCCTGGCATTTTTCCTCATCCTGGCATGTTCATGTACCCCATCCTGGCATGTTTCCCCCCCCCATCCTGGTAAATGTACCCCTTCCTGCTAAATGTACCCCATCCTGGCATGTTTCCCCCCATCCTTGCAGCCATGTTTCCCCCATCCTTGCAGCCATGTTCCCCCCATCCTTGCGTGTTTCACCCATCCTTGCAGCCATGTTTCCCCATCTTTGCATGTTTCTCTCCCTCTTTGCACGTTTCTCCCCATCTTTGCACATTTCCCCCATCCTTGCAGCCATGTTTGCCCCGTGCTCTGTTTGCCCCTGTGCTCTCCATGTTTGCCCCCGTGCTCTGTTTGCCCCATGCTCTCCATGGCTGCCCCCGTGCTCTCTTTGCCCCGTGCTCTCCATGTTTGCCCCCGTGCTCTCCATGTTTGCCCCGTGCTCTCCATGTTTGCCCCGTGCTCTCCATGTTTGCCCCATGCTCTGTATGCCCTGTGCTCTCCATGTTTGTCCCTGTGCTCTGTTTGCCCTGTGCTCTCCATGTTTGCCCTGTGCTCCCCATGGCTGCCCCCGTGCTCTGTTTGCCCTGTGCTCTCCATGGCTGCCCCCGTGCTCTGTTTGCCCCGTGCTCTCCATGGCTGCCCCCGTGCTCTCCATGTTTGCCCCTGTGCTCTGTTTGTTTGCCCCCATGCTCTGTTTGCCCCGTGCTCTCCATGTTTGCCCTGTGCTCTCCATGGCTGCCCCCGTGCTCTGTGTGCCCCGTGCTCTCCATGGCTGCCCCATGCTCTGATGCCCCATGCTCTCCATCGCTGCCCCCGTGCTCTGTATGCCCCGTGCTCTCCATGGCTGCCCCCGTGCTCTGTATGCCCCGTGCTCTGTATGCCCCGTGTTCTGTATGCCCCGTGCTCTCCATAGCTGCCCCCGTGCTCTGTTTGCCCCGTGCTCTCTATGTTTGCCCCCGTGCTCTCTATGTTTGCCCCCGTGCTCTGTTTGCCCCCGTGCTCTGTTTGCCCCCGTGCTCCCATGTTTGCCCCCGTGCTCCCATGTTTGCTCCCGTGCTCCCATGTTTGCCCCCGTGCTCTCCATGTTTGCCACGTGCTCTCCATGTTTGCCCCCGTGCTCTCCATGTGTGCCCCGTGCTCTGTATGCCCCGTGCTCTGTATGCCCCGTGCTCTGTATGCCCCATGCTCTCCATGGCTGCCCCCGTGCTTTGTTTGCCCCGTGCGCTCTATGTTTGCCCCCGTGCTCTCTATGTTTGCCCCCGTGCTCTCTATGTTTGCCCCCGTGCTCTCTATGTTTGCCCCCGTGCTCCCATGTTTGTCCCGTGCTCTCCATGTTTGCCCCCGTGCTCTCCATGTATGCCCCGTGCTCTGTATGCCCCGTGCTCTGTATGCCCCATGCTCTCCATGGCTGCCCCCATGCTCTGTTTTCCCCGTGCTCTCTATGTTTGCCCCCATGTTCTCTATGTTTGCCCCCGTGCTCTGTTTGCCCCCGTGCTCTGTTTGCCCCCATGCTCTGTTTGCCCCCGTCCTCTGTTTGCCTCCGTGCTCTGTTTGCCCCCGTGCTACCATGTTTGCCCCCGTGCTCCCATGTTTGCCCCCGTGCTCCCATGTTTGCCCCCGTGCTCCCATGTTTGCCCCCGTGCTCGCTTTGTCCCCCATGCTCCCATGTTTGCCCCCGTGCTGGCTCTGTCCCCGTGCTCCCATGTTTGCCCCGTGCTGGCTCTGTCCCCCGTGCTCCCATGTTTGCCCCGTGCTGGCTCTGTCCCCCCACACCTTGGCTGCACACAGCCTAAAAATACAATAAAAAAACCCTCACCTTCCAGCACAGGTCCCTGCGCGGCCAAAAGACGCCTTTCTGACGCTCCTCTGTCTCCTAGGCAACAGGCCTGCAGCCCAGGAGAGGAGGAGTGAGAGGGAGGAGAAATGTCTCCTCTGCTAAACACCACTTTGTACTGTCGACGCGATCACACCGACAGTACAAAGTGTCTCAGTGTGGCGACAGCGCGCGTACCAGCACAAAGGGCTCTGCGTGCCCTGTTTGGCACGCGTGCCATAGGTTCACCATCACTGCACTAGGATATACAAAAAAGGGAATCCAGCACGACATCCAATAGATAAAAATCTTCTGTTTGCTTTATTAATCCATGTTAAAAAGTGAAGTTAAAATACAGACAAGGGACGCGTTTCGGAATATACTTCCTTGTTCACAATCCTATACAGACTAAAATAAAACAGTTCCTTATAAAGGCAGGTTAGTTTCGGATGATGGGAGAAAAGCAGGTTAAATACCGCGCCAAACCACAGGAATCAGGATGAAAAAGTAATTCTCTTTTCTTTATTTTCACAGGTCTACGCGTTTCAAGGACATATCCGTCCTCTTCCTCAGGACAAATGCAGAGAACACTATAGCGAGCAGGAAGCTGCAAGCTCCCATATATGCATTGAAAAAAAGGGCCACGTATGCAGTGATTACGTCATCAACCTCCTCGTGACTCACAGGCACGTGGAGGAGTGAATAAAGTTCGGATTGTAATCGAGGAAAGGAAAAAAAGGAGAAAAAAAAGAAAAAAAGGGAGGAAAAAAGAGAAAAAAAAGAGGAAAAAAGAACAGAGAGAAAAAGAAGAGAAAAAAAAAAGGGTGAAGAAGAAGAAAAAGAAGAGGGGGTAAAAAAGAAAAAAGAAAAAGGAAGAGAAGGAAGAAGGAGGAAAAAAAAAAAGAGAAAAAGGGAAGAAGGAAACTGATGATGTGAATATCCATTGGTGTGGATATGTAAACTGAGTTAAATAAAATGAATATGAACGCAAAAAAATGTGCAGATGTTTGCTACTATCCATATAATTAGTGAATATGTGGCTGGATGTGCATGAAAAAATATATAAAAATATATGAGGAAAAAATTATATACATGAAAAAGTTTATAAAAATGGGGAACAGCGTGAGAACTCAGACGGTGGTAAAAAAAGGGGGGGGGGGCCAGTGAGGGGCACTAGCTGTGCAACAAAAAGGGGGTAAGCTGTTCTACGGAGGGAGCAATAAAAAACCGGGGCGGGAGCGGTGGCACCCGCTACGAAGACATAAAGGATTTGACAGCGTGGGAAAATATGATGTGCGCCTGCGCGAGGGGTGAAGTGAGGTGAAAGCGTGTAAGAGGATTTGACAGCGTGGGAAAATATGATATGCGCCTGCGCGAAGGGTGAAGTGAGGTGAAAGCGTGTAAGCCAGAAAAGAACATTGAGCGCTTGCGCAAAGGGGTGACTACAGGTTAATACCGTGGGAAAAAAGGGGAATGCGTTTGCGCGAAAAGGAAAAAAAGGGGCCGTGTAGATAATAATCCGCAGGATTATATGTTCACAAGGGGAAAAAAATATTTCTTAAATGGGAACAAGACTATCGATCGGGGAAAAAAATGTATATATTAACCTGACGGTGTCCCTTTCAACAATATATGCATATATGAAAAAATGTTAATTTGAGGAGGCAACTAAGAGGCCAGAAACACGTAGAAGATTAGGGTGTGAAGATATATATATATATAAATGCACATACATATATGCGCACAAATATATCTACACAAACACATAATGCTATATTTATTACAAAAACTTATTAAATTAATTACTATAAAATGAAAAAGGGGGTTTGCTGAGAAAAAGATAATAAAAAAGTGTAAAAATTGATAATAAAAAATGTGAAGGTGTACATGAGTGCATGGAATGCGGTTGCAAAAGTGCTCAACATAATCGCATATGGATCATGGGGGATTCCCGAGCGAGGGTAAAATTGTGGGCAAGAAGAATAACACAGAAAAAAAGCACCGGATGGATAAAAAGCGGGGACGTAAATATGTAAATATATATGAAAATACCTGTGTGGGTGTAAAAAACCACGCAAAAAAATGTGTATATATATATAAATAAGTTGATGCAAGAGTGAACAGCAATAGAAAAAGAAAAAGAAAAAGAAAAAGAAAGTGTCTCAGTGTGGCGACAGCGCGCGTACCAGCACAAAGGGCTCTGCGTGCCCTGTTTGGCACGCGTGCCATAGGTTCACCATCACTGCACTAGGATATACAAAAAAGGGAATCCAGCACGACATCCAATAGATAAAAATCTTCTGTTTGCTTTATTAATCCATGTTAAAAAGTGAAGTTAAAATACAGACAAGGGACGCGTTTCGGAATATACTTCCTTGTTCACAATCCTATACAGACTAACATAAAACAGTTCCTTATAAAGGCAGGTTAGAATGGATCAGGAAATGACATCATATGTTAATGAACCACAAACAAAAAAAAAAGGGCTGACAATTCAATACAAATATAATAGATCATTTTTCAAATTCATGCCCATTGGATATCTTGTGTGCATATAATAAATCCATTTTGCCTCTCGATAACGTAACAATTTCTTTATATCACCACCCCTTTTGGGAAGATTAACTCTTTCAATAGCATTAACTTTCAAACTACTACAACTCCCATGATGTTCCTTCAAAAAATGTTGAGAGGCCCCTGACAGGCTTCTGGTTGTACTATTTGCGGCATCATATATATGCTCTGATACACGGCATCTCATAGTTCTTAAAGTGCTTCCAACATATTGTTTTTTACATGTGTCGCATGACAAAAAATATATAACATTAGACATTCCACAATTTATTAATGAATTTATATTGTATTCTTTTCCAGTTGTAAAAGATACAAAACTTTTTGTATTATGTATATATTTGCATGTATATATTTGCACATACCACAATTTTTCTGGCCTCATTTCACCGATCCTGTGCTAGGCAACCACATAGATTTGTCTGAAATTTTAACACTATGAGATCTGGTGTTGTGATCACTGGGGGCCAAAACATTTCCTAGAGACATGTTGTTTCTAGAAACAAACTTCACTCCTTGTCCCAAAATTCTATTCAAAATTGGATCGACTGACAGTATTGGGAGAAACCTTTTTACGATGTGAACTACATCATAAAAATCTTTGCTAAATCTGGTGGAAAATATTACCTGTGAATCACTAAGATCACTATTTTTAGCAATATAAATTTTATCCTCCAAATATTGACTTCTTGATTTTAAATCAGTTTTATCTTTTGCTTTGTCAATAATTTTTTTGGAGTAACCTCTATTTTGTAATCTCCTACTAATAGTTTCACATTTGTTTTGGTACATCTCAGAATTTGTGCAGCATCTCTTCGCACGTATAAATTCTCCCGCTGGTAAATTAGTGGTGATATGTTTGGAGTGGCAGCTCCTGGCGTGTAATAGGGAGTTGCCTGCTGATTTTTTTCGATATAAGCTACACTCCACCTTTTTGTTAAGAGAGTTACCTTCCAATAAAATATCTAAAAACGCAATGCGTTTTTTGTGTTGTTCAAAAGTGAAAAAAATATTACACGGGTTATTATTGATATAGTTGATGAAGTAAAAAATGTGTTCTTCAGACCCACACCAAATAATAAGCACATCATCTATAAATCTTAAAAAAATAGCAATGTTTTTGCTGAATGGATTACAAATGTCAAAAATATATTGCTCCTCCCACCAACTCATGTAAATATTCGCCAGAGACGGGGAACATTTTGCTCCCATAGAACAACCTTTGTTTTGAATGTAAAAATCATTACAAAACATAAAAAAATTGTTTTTTAACAAAAAATGTGTAGCAGTCAAAATACATTCTTGTAGGTCTGGCGAATAGTTACTATATTTGTTCAGTTGGTGTTTGAGGGCAATCAAAGCAACATTGTGAGTAATGGATGAATACAATGATTGCACATCGCAGGTTATCCAACTAAAATCATCCTGCCAGGAGATGTTATTCATTACATTTAGTACATGTTTTGAATCCTGTAAAAAACTGGGGGAGTTTTGTGACAAAGTTTTCAATCTTGTATCCACCCATTCTGATAAATGTTCCAGGAGAGAATCAATACCTGAAACTATAGGACGAAAAATCGGAGGAAAAATTTCTTTATGAAGTTTTGGTAATGCATGAAATAAGGGGATACGTGAGTCTGAAGGACACAAATAATCAACTTGTTTTTTATTTAAAATTCCCAAATGTAATCCCTCCTGCAATAAACTCAGTAATGATTCCTTAATTTTGCTAGAGGGATCATTGGGAATTTTTTTAGATGTATTTTCATCATTCAGCATATGATTTAATTCTCGTGTATATAAGGATTTGTCTATGATAGCAATGGAAACTCCTTTATCTGAATTTCTGACAATGTTGTATGGATTTTCATTTAATGATTTTAGGGCTGTTTTTTGTTTGCTAGATATATTAGGACAAAACTTTTTTTCTTTTCTATGTAACTTTGTAAGTTCAGATTCCACCATGTGTTGGAAATCCTCCATCGACTGAGTCCGTGTCTGGACAGGGTAGAAGGAAGGATTTGGAACACGGGTGGAAAAACTAGAATCTTGCAGAGACATTAATTTACCACCATTGTCAGACAAATCTCGCAAAATCTGAATGGACATTTGCTCATTAAAGGAAGAAAAAGTTAGTTTATCAACGTTATTTGCACAAAAAAAAAAATGTTTTTGTATATCCTTGTATATAAGAGCTCACAGGTGGTGACCACAGGTTATAGTTGCCAAATCTGGTGACAGGTTCCCTATAACTAAATTGGATCACCAATAACTCAAGGGTGATCTAAATGTTACAGCCCAAACATTTACATACAGCCACTGTACACCCTTATAACTTCTAAATAAATTAAAATAAAAAGTCTAAATAAAAAGATTAGTTTTTTATTAATTATTGGCACAATAGTACAAGGACAATATTATTAAGAGAAAAGATAGTGATACGCTTTCACACTTCATCCCCTCCAGAGACATAGAGGGTAAAAATACATTTCACCCCAGGGGGTCCACATCTGCCCATGTAGGCCTTATGACATGTATTTGAAGATATAGATGTTGACTTAACATGTATTTTTACATTTAAATATTTCTTTTGATGGCAATATAGTGATATGTATTGCCTGTGTCAATATGGATTTTGGAAATCTGAACAGGAAGAGAATTGAAAACAGGAAGTGAATTTTTAGGCAAATTTTGAACTTTCAGCAAAAGTTCTTTTTTAAATGTTGGCACTCTTTAAAATATACTCTTGGAATTGGAGGTTTTGTAAAGAAAGCACAGCAGGTGCAAAAGCCACTTACAAAACATAGGCATCAGTATAAAACAGAAGAACTAAGAGACCCTTGTTTTCTTTGTCGTCTGTCCATGAAGAGAGGGTAACGACTGTGTGGAAGTTGATATTGTGTCTTTATAAATTAAGGGTCAAGAATGAAAGAAAGTTAAAAAAATGTTCTAAGCATTGCCAAAAATTAGTTTGTAATGTTCCACGCACTGTTATGAACTGGGTCCTAAAAAGGCAGAACCACGTTTGACTATCCACCAAGTAATTGAAATAGTCTTGGGTTCTTTAAGCATGCTAAGGGCTCAATAAACTTTAAAGACCAGGTACTTAACTTTAATGGGTAAGAGAATAATAGGTTATTAAACAAATAATTTAGTTCCAGTACTGTTGCGAAAAAGCTTGGCTTGAAACTCTGCATAGACTTTTCTCCTTCCAGCATAATTATACTCATTATTCCATGTATAGCAGTTATAATCATTCAACCAGTGTTGTCTGTTCAATCTCTCAGTGACCTGTAAATTAGCCTTAGACAGCCATAATACAGTAAGAAAACCAAATCTTGATTACAGTTCAGTGCCACCATATTTGTCTATCTAATGAATGCAGTCGTGAATGAGTTCTGCTCTATAGCCTATGCACAGCATGAGATTTGTGCACATCATTTACAATAGGAGTGTTAAATTGCATAATACAAGTAATATCCATTGTTTAATTTAAAAAAAAATCATGAAATTGTTTACATTAATTTAAAATTGTAATATGCAATTGCAGAAATTATCTTTTGCTACAAAAACGCCCACTGATACCAACATAGGGTTAATTGGAAATCAATTAGAACCATAATTTCTATTCCTACCAGCTATTAACAGAAGCAGAATCAAGGCTGATGCCATTACCACTCAAAACAAGGCCAATTTTAAGGCCCATTGTCTTGGGCATACCAATGTCTTTCTGGGAGACAAGGGGAAACAAGGTAACCTACCATGACTCTGTAGCCCAAGCCTAAAAATATAGAGGGAACAGACCCCTTGTCTGAAATATATGGCAAGTCATAAGCGGAAAAAATAGTTATATTATCCAACGTCCTTGTGAAATTCAGAAAAGACAACATTATCCAGAACTGATGGAAGTTTTGATTCAACAGGTTCTTTTTTCAGAAAATAGTTTCTTTCATTGTCTTACCCTCCCTAATAAACACATTAAAATGGGAAAAGCCTATGAAAAATGTCAACTTTTTATTGTAGATTTTGAACTTCTAATTCAAGTTCTTATATTTCATGTCCCTAAGATGGCTAAAAGTGTTTAGCAAAAATTTTGTCAAAATTCTGTATTTAAAAAAAACAAAAAAACTCACTGAGTAAGTAATTCCACGACATATCTGTACTTATTGGTCCCATTGTGACACATAGGAAATACTAAGAAATTTTTGACAGCCACCTACTGGCTGAGCCAAGTCCCACCTCTGCTAAGTGAGTGACTAAACATGCATTTCCTGTTTCTCGAGACAGAACCAGAAATTAGAGACCGGCAGGAACCAAGTAAGCATTGGAAAGGATGCATGGAGAGCTTTAAAACACAGAAATATAACCACTTTGATCCCTTTGCCAAAAATACACAGTGCACTTTAACCCCTAAGTCATGTAACTTATTTTATCCTTAAAGCACAGTAAACTTTTTCTCCCCTGTTTCAGTTTCAGCTGTAATAACTTTTTAAGCTTTTCTAAGTATAGTTGTTTAAGAACTAGACTTTTGTTGGACAAGTTGCAGTTTTTATACAAACTATTTTGGGGTAAATATAATATATACAAGCCTCTCGCTTCTAGTAATCAGGGCAGTGTGGGGAGCTGAAACTGTTACTGCCTACTAGACAGGAACAAATTTCTGAAATCATTCCACCTGCATATATATTTTATAGACAGCATGGTCTTCAGCCTGTGTGTACAGAGTAGGCTGTCAGTCAAGGTGCAGGGAGATTGATAACAGCATGATAATTGTGTAGAGAGCGATGACTGCATAGCTTTCTGCACCGGATGATGACTAGAAGCGAGCAGCTGCATGGAGAATCCAACTGAATTTTTTCCCTGTAGCCGCCAAGCCAGTAGCACTGCAAAACATGTTTACAATGCTATTTACCTGCAGATTATCAAAACAAAACCTATGCAGGTGATATGTGGGAAATGAAAAAAGCTGCAATTTTGCCAATGCTTTTCTGAAATCAATTTTTATGTTATTTACCATGTGGTATAAGTAAGAAGTTGACTTCATCCAATGAATGAAAAAATCCAGCGGATCAAAGACTTGGGTAAAGTAAAAACTAACATCTTTATTTGTGCAGGTTAAAAATCCACATCGCAGGTGGTATCCACAGAATCAGGATATTATTAGATTAAATCATCCAACGCGTTTCGATATGAGACATTGCCGTATGATCTTATTCATGGATGGTTACCAAATGAATTGGATACCTCTATTTAGCACACATCAGATCCCCATCGTGCAATAGGTTTTGAATAAGATCATACGGCAATGTCTCATGTTCAACACAACTTTTATGGCCATCGGCTGGATCCGTTTTTAACATGTGGAGTCTATAGACAATGGATCCATTAATGGATTGCTATTTATAGTCCATTTGTAACAGATCCATTAAGAAAACAACACATGTTGCCCATAGGCTACCATGTTAAAAAAAAAATGGATCCGGCAGAAATCAGTTTCCCAACAGATCCATTTTAGTAGATGACTATATGACATACGAACTTAGCCTTGTACAGTTTTTGCAATGTTTTAGTACTTTTGATTTTGTGTTGCCATATTTCAAGACCCATTAAAATTTCATCTTTCTTTTTAAAGTCTTTAAAGGGAACCTGTCAGGTCCAATATGCACCCAGAACTATGAGCCTTTCTGGGTGCATATTGCTAATCCGTGCCTAACCGTCCCTGTGTACACTAGCATAGATAAAGGGATCTTTAGAAAAAGTATTTCTAAAGATCTTTTACCATATGCTGATGAGCGAGGGCACTAGCCCCCTGGGCGTTAGTTCCCTTGCCAGTTGCCCACATTTGCATATTAGTACGCCCCTGTGTGCATGCTAACATGCTAATGAATGCGCAGTGTCACAGGATGATCTCACTAACCTCTCCGCTGCCATTGCGTCCGATGGGGGATTTCGGCTCAGTGCGCATGAATTCGGAGTTTGGGTCAGAACAACTCTGTGACCATTCTTGACCAGCCCAGTTAGAGCCCTGACCTAAACCCAATTGACCATCTCTGAAGAGAACTGTAAAATGGCTGTTCATCAACGTTCACCATCTAACCTGATGGAACTGGAGAGGATCTGCAAGGAAGAATGGCAGAGGATCCCCAAATCCAGATGTGAAAAATTTGTTGCATCATTCCCAAGAAGACTCATGGCTGTACTAGCTCAAAAGGGTGCTTCTACTCAATACTGAGCAAAGGGTCTGAATACTTATGACAATATGAAATTTCAGTTATTGATTTATTAATAAATTTTCAAACATTTCTACATTTCTGTTTTTTTTTCCTGTCAAGATGGGGTGCAGAGTGTACATTAATGAGAAAAATGAACTTTTTTGAATTTACCAAATGGCTGCAATGAAACAAACAGTGGAAAAATTCAAAGGAGATTGAAAACTGTCCATACCCACTGTATGTTCTCAGTTTAGGAGTAAGAATTTTTTAAAATTGTACGAGGGCTGAATCACTCCTCTATGTCTCATGCTAGCTGTATTGCAATCCCTCCTTGTAATATTTGGAAAGGCCTTGCAATAAGTAAATAGGCTTTTACAAGTTTTTGGTAAAATAAAGTTGTCTGAGGCCCTCCTCTCATTTCTTCCAGGGGTATTGCAGTCTCTCCTTCTAATTTTTGGCAGACCTTGCACTTTCTATATAGGTTTTATGAGTCTAGGAGTCCCACTACCTAGCAATTTTATTAGAATGTGTATGAGGCCCCTCTTTATGTCTAATACAGGGTGTATTAGAGTTCCTCTTCCTTCTAATTGTTGGCAGGTCTTGCATTGTCTGCATAGACTTTGTGAATTTCAGAGTCCCTCCTTCATAAATTAAATAGGATTGGTTCACATGGATTGGCCAATACATAAGCTAAATATCTTATTTTTTTCAAATATTCCTATAGAAGAATGCAATACCAGAAATCCCTCATTCAATGTAAGCATGTTTTAGCTGTTTAGTGCTGCTGTTTATATTTTCAATTATATTGTGTTTTCAGCTTGTACCTTGTTCACACCTATTAGATATGCTGGTCAGTCTTTTTCTATATATTTGGATTATATTCCTGTTTGACTGAGCACTCCGCCCTATAGCCAGAGCATTACCATAGCTGAATCCTAGCGCCCAAACTTGTAGATTTTTTAATCCAGATAGAGGTACTTAAGTTAGGGTCCTGATATATAAGGGATTACCTTGTCGTGGTTACCGGGTTCACATGGATTGGCCAATACATAAGCTAAGAATCAAATTTTTTTTCAAATATTCCTATAGCAGAAATGCAATGCTAGAGTTCCCTTATTTAGTATTAGTATATTTTAGCTTTTTAAAGTGGAGTAATAGTCTGACAACATTTTCCCAGCAGCCTGGTAGTCAAAGCTATGCTGTTCCTATTCCATTTTCCATTTAAGCACTGTATCCATTTCCGCGATTTTCATGCCCCCCCCAGATATCCTGAGCGGGTCTTCCGGAAAAGTGCTCGAGTTTCCCATTGACTTACATTATACTCTTTACTCAAGACGAGCATCTGAGCAGTCTGATTTGCTCAATTTGTAAACCAAGCAGCCGATTATATCACTAATTATATCACTAAGATATATATTTATATATAAATATATATATATATATATATATATATATATGTATATATATATATACAGTTAGGTCCAGAAATATTTGGACAGTGACACAAGTTTTGTTATTTTAGCTGTTTACAAAAACATGTTCAGAAATACAATTATATATATAATATGGGCTGAAAGTGCACACTCCCAGCTGCAATATGAGAGTTTTCACATCCAAATCGGAGAAAGGGTTTAGGAATCATATCTCTGTAATGCATAGCCTCCTCTTTTTAAAGGGAAAAAAAGTAATTGGACAAGGGACTCTAAGGGCTGCAATTAACTCTGAAGGCGTCTCCCTCGTTAACCTGTAATCAATGAAGTAGTTAAAAGGTCTGGGGTTGATTACAGGTGTGTGGTTTTGCATTTGGAAGCTGTTGCTGTGACCAGACAACATGCGGTCTAAGGAACTCTCAATTGAGGTGAAGCAGAACATCCTGAGGCTGAAAAAAAATAAAAAATCCATCAGAGAGATAGCAGACATGCTTGGAGTAGCAAAATCAACAGTCGGGTACATTCTGAGAAAAAAGGAATTGACTGGTGAGCTTGGGAACACAAAAAGGCCTTGGGCGTCCACGGATGACAACAGTGGTGGATGATCGCCGCATACTTTCTTTGGTGAAGAAGAACCCATTCACAACATCAACTGAAGTCCAGAACACTCTCAGTGAAGTAGGTGTATCTGTCTCTAAGTCAACAGTAAAGAGAAGACTCCATGAAAGTAAATACAAAGGGTTCACATATAGATGCAAACCATTCATCAATTCCAAAAATAGACAGGCCAGAGTTAAATTTGCTGAAAAACACCTCATGAAGCCAGCTCAGTTCTGGAAAAGTATTCTATGGACAGATGAGACCAAGATCAACCTGTACCAGAATGATGGGAAGAAAAAAGTTTGGAGAAGAAAGGGAATGGCACATGATCCAAGGCACACCACATCCTCTGTAAAACATGGTGGAGGCAACGTGATGGCATGGGCATGCATGGCTTTCAATGGCACTGGGTCACTTGTGTTTATTGATGACATAACAGCAGACAAGAGTAGTCGGATGAATTCTGAAGTGTACCGGGATATACTTTCAGCCCAGATTCAGCCAAATGCCGCAAAGTTGATCGGACGGCGCTTCATAGTACAGATCGACAATGACCCCAAGCATACAGCCAAAGCTACCCAGGAGTTCATGAGTGCAAAAAAGTGGAACATTCTGCAATGGCCAAGTCAATCACCAGATCTTAACCCAATTGAGCATGCATTTCACTTGCTCAAATCCAGACTTAAGACGGAAAGACCCACAAACAAGCAAGACCTGAAGGCTGTGGCTGTAAAGGCCTGGCAAAGCATTAAGAAGGAGGAAACCCAGCGTTTGGTGATGTCCATGGGTTCCAGACTTAAGGCAGTGATTGCCGCCAAAGGATTCGCAACAAAATATTGAAAATAAAAATATTTTGTTTGGGTTTGGTTTATTTGTCCAATTACTTTTGACCTCCTAAAATGTGGAGTGTTTGTAAAGAAATGTGTACAATTCCTACAATTTCTATCAGATATTTTTGTTCAAACCTTCAAATTAAACGTTACAATCTGCACTTGAATTCTGTTGTAGAGGTTTCATTTCAAATCCAATGTGGTGGCATGCAGAGCCCAACTCGCGAAAATTGTGTCACTGTCCAAATATTTCTGGACCTAACTGTATATATACAGTGCCTACAAGTAGTATTCAACCCCCTGCAGACTTAGCAGGTTTACACATTCGGAATTAACTTGGCATTGTGACAATTGGACTGTAGATCAGCCTGGAAGTGTGAAATGCACTGCAGCAAAAAATAATGTTATTTCTTTTTTTATTTTTTTTTTTAAATTGTGAAAAGTTTATTCAGAGGGTCATTTATTATTCAACCCCTCAAACCACCAGAATTCTGTTTGGTTCCCCTAAAGTATTAAGAAGTATTTCAGGCACAAAGAACAATGAGCTTCACATGTTTGGATTAATTATCTCTTTTTCCAGCCTTTTCTGACTAATTAAGACCCTCCCCAAACTTGTGAACAGCACTCATACATGGTCAACATGGGAAAGACAAAGGAGCATTCCAAGGCCATCAGAGACAAGATCGTGGAGGGTCACAAGGCTGGCAAGGGGTACAAAACCCTTTCCAAGGAGTTGGGCCTACCTGTCTCCACTGTTGGGAGCATCATCCGGAAGTGGAAGGCTTATGGAACTACTGTTAGCCTTCCACAGCCTGGACAGCCTTTGAAAGTTTCCTCCCGTGCCGAGGCCAGGCTTGTCCGAAGAGTCAAGGCTAACCCAAGGACAACAAGGAAGGAGCTCCGGGAAGATCTCATGACAGTGGGGGCATTGGTTTCAGTCAATACCATAAGTAACGTACTCCACCGCAATGGTCTCCGTTCCATACGAGCCCGTAAGGTACCTTTACTTTCAAAGCGTCATGTCAAGGCTCGTCTACAGTTTGCTCATGATCACTTGGAGGACTCTGAGACAGACTGGTTCAAGGTTCTCTGGTCTGATGAGACCAAGATCGAGATCTTTGGTGCCAACCACACACGTGACGTTTGGAGACTGGATGGCACTGCATACGACCCCAAGAATACCATCCCTACAGTCAAGCATGGTAGTGGCAGAATCATGTTGTGGGGCTGTTTCTCAGCCAAGGGGCCTGGCCATCTGGTCCGCATCCATGGGAAGATGGATAGCACGGCCTACCTGGAGATTTTGGCCAAGAACCTCCGCTCCTCCATCAAGGATCTTAAGATGGGTCGTCATTTTATCTTCCAACAAGACAACGACCCAAAGCACACAGCCAAGAAAACCAAGGCCTGATTCAAGAGGGAAAAAATCAAGGTGTTGCAGTGGCCAAGTCAGTCTCCTGACCTTAACCCAATTGAAAACTTTTGGAAGGAGCTCAAGATTAAAGTCCGCATGAGACACCCAAAGAACCTAGATAACTTGGAGAAGATCTGCATGGAGGAGTGGGCCAAGATAACTCCAGAGACCTGTGCCGGCCTGATCAGGTCTTATAAAAGACGATTATAAGCTGTAATTGCAAACAAGGGTTATTCCACAAAATATTAAACCTAGGGGTTGAATAATAATTGACCCACACTTTTATGTTGAAAATTTATTAAAATTTAACTGAGCAACATAACTTGTTGGTTTGTAAGATTTATGCATCTGTTAATAAATCCTACTCTTGTTTGAAGTTTGCAGGCTCTAACTTATTTGCATCTTATCAAACCTGCTAAATCTGCAGGGGGTTGAATACTACTTGTAGGCACTGTATATCTATATATATATATATATTTAGTTATTTTACCGGTAATCTAGAAAGCCAGCATTTGAAATATTTCAGAAATGAAAGGAAGTATTTCCCAGGTAAAAAAAACAATGTTCTCGAAAGTCATTTCTTTTATACAAAAATGCTGAATACAGCAAGTTATTTCTTTTATCTTGTATCAACTGGTGAATATGAATTAATTTGGAATCGAAAACATGAAAAGCAAGGTGATGACTAATTTAACAATTTGTGAAAGAGCAGAAATTCCAGGCATAGTTCTCCCTTTTTCATGTTCATAATTCATTAAGCACAAAATTCAAATAGAATTATTCCATATCCAAAATACATTTGCATGTATTCAGAGACCTTTAATTAAACACATTAGAATAATTCTATTCTCTGTAACAAATTCCTAGTAATTATTTTTCCTTATTCTCATACTATAGCTGGGAAGGTGTGACTGGGAGATCTGATATGCAAATTTTACATGGCAGAATATTGATCAGTATTTTGCACCAGTATTTGCAGATCAAAACCAGAAGTTGGCCAAAACAAAGGAAAGGTCCAATCTTTCTCTATGTAGGGTCATCTTCTGCTTTCGGATTATAAATACTGATTCCAAATACTGCGTGTAATGTTCACAGGTGCAAGCGGGGAGTTGAGCCACTGGATCAAGGCACCGATCTCTGACCTAGAGGAGCATAACTGAATTGCTACCAAGACTTCACTAAGCCACAGGTGGTGGGGATATGTTTGCGCTGGTAGGTAGCCACAAGGGGCAGCGCCAGGGTATGTTGGTACCTCGCCAGCTGGTACCAGAGGTACGTATGCTGATAGTCTCTTTTAGGGCAGATACAGCCGGGATGGCTGAAGCGGCAGATTTGGCGGGAACCAGGAATGCAGCAGCGTGTTCAGCAGATATAACTGGTATGGATAGTTGCAGCAGTGGTAATAACAGGTACTGAAACACAGACGGGGATTAATAATAAGTATGGCACACAGTGTTCTGACACCCTCACTCTGCACTTTAAGAAGAACGAGTTGACAGACAGCTAAACTCTTTCCCATCGATGCATTGACATGGACGCAGGGGGTCCTTTACAACTTTTATTGATGAGATCAGTGTAAAACTACAAGGAGCAAATGAAAGTACTCAATACAACATTCAACATATCTGAGATACATGGCATTCCATTTGATACAGGACATGTGGTGTAATGCACTACATGGCTAATACACAGTAGCTATAATGACAGAGAACTGCTTGATATTATCATGCAGACACAGAGCAGCTACACTATACAATTTGATGAGCTCTAACAAAACAAAGGGATTATAACAACTCACTGCCTGTGCTATGTATAAGTAAACAGAAGAGCTGAAATCCAGAGAAAAAAATCAGCATGCAGAATGTCAGCGTCCATGTAGCTATAATGGCTGCTTAAGAACAAGGAGCAGGGCCAATGAAAAAGGCTGATAGGAAACTACATACGCCTTAGTGGGAAAATTTACATTGCACAGTAACCAATGAAACAAGTGATAAACAAGTTGCAGTAAGAAAACATTGTCAACAAATGGCGCTGTTGGATAAGTAAAATTGAACTTTATCACAAGGCAAAGTAAACTATTATATGCATTTCTATAAAGGCATGACACACAGCAATACAGCAGTGTCAGCAGCACCAGAGACCTGAACACTAGCACCACAAAAGCCATGTTTCCTAGGCACCTACCTTAAGGAGAGGGTGCCTTAAATAGAAAGGCACTTATGGGTTTGGGTGTACTGGCCCTTTAAGAGAAGGTTTGTGCTCACATGTGTGCCCTAAGAGAGCTGTGTGTGCAGGCCACAGGAATTAGCAGCAGGGGCCAGGAATGGAGCAGCCATCGCTGAGTGGCCAGGAAAGTGAGTGTGCGGGTGTCCCCACTAGAGATGAGCAAACCGGTCCCGGTTCGGCTCGAGGTCGGTTCGCCGAACGGAGCTCCCGTTCGAGTTTGGTTCGTTGAACGTTCGACGAACCGAACTCGAACTGCATAGGAAACAATGGCAGGCATTCACAAACACATAAAAACACCTAGAAAACACCCTCAAAGGTGTCCAGAAGGTGACAAACAACTCACAACACAACACAAACACATGGGAAAGTGACAAGGACATATACTCATGCGAAAACAAAAGAGCAGGACAAGGAAAAAGAGGAGGACACACAGATATATGAGTATATGCAAGGAAACATCGATTCCATTATTGTGCAACTTGAGCCCTGCTCATTTTAGGCTTCCAATCTTGATAAATTGCCTGAGCTCGCCACGTACGCCTTGGGGATCTTGTCGTGTCCTGCAGCCAGCGTTCTCTCGGAACCTGTCTTCAGTGCTGCTGGGGGTCTGCTGGCAGATAAGCACACGTGTCTGTCCACTGACAATGTGGACATGGCTCTCAGAGGACTTTTCTTCCCCTGGGTCAGCCAGGGGAGGCGAAAGGCACGCGTATTTTTGAGAGTGCTTCATGCAAAGCATCTTTTTCATCTTGAAAATTGGGTCAACTGATGCCAGTCAAGTGGGGTGTGTGTGGCCCAATTAGTGGAAACGAGGGAGACTGTGGTTGGAGTCCCCTCGCTGTGTTTCTAAAAGAACCAAGATGAACAAGTCATGGCTCTCAGAGGACTTTTCTTCCCCTGGGTCAGCCAGGGGACGGGAAAGGCACGCGTATTTTTGAGAGTGCTTCATGCAAAGCATCTGTTTCTTTTTCAAAAGGGGGGTCAACTGATGCCAGTCAAGTGGGGTGTGTGTGGCCCAATTAGTGGCAACGAGGGAGACTGTGGTTGGAGTCCCCTCGCTGTGTTTCTAAAAGAACCAAGATGAACAAGTCATGGCTCTCAGAGGACTTTTCTTCCCCTCGGTCAGCTAGGGGACGGGAAAGGCACGCGTATTTTTGAGAGTGCTTCATGCAAAGCATCTGTTTCTTTTTCAAAAGGGGGGTCAACTGATGCCAGTCAAGTGGGGTGTGTGTGGCCCAATTAGTGGCAACGAGGGAGACTGTGGTTGGAGTCCCCTCGCTGTGTTTCTAAAAGAACCAAGATGAACAAGTCATGGCTCTCAGAGGACTTTTCTTCCCCTGGGTCAGCCAGGGGACGGGAAAGGCACGCGTATTTTTGAGAGTGCTTCATGCAAAGCATCTGTTTCTTATTCAAAAGGGGGGTCAACTGATGCCAGTTAAGTGGGGTGTGTGTGGCCCAATTAGTGGCAACGAGGGAGACTGTGGTTGGAGTCCCCTCGCTGTGTTTCTAAAAGAACCAAGATGAACAAGTCATGGCTCTCAGAGGACTTTTCTTCCCCTGGGTCAGCCAGGGGACAGGAAAGGCACGCGTATTTTTGAGAGTGCTTCATGCAAAGCATCTGTTTCTTATTCAAAAGGGGGGTCAACTGATGCCAGTCAAGTGGGGTGTGTGTGGCCCAATTAGTGGCAACGAGGGAGACTGTGGTTGGAGTCCCCTCGCTGTGTTTCTAAAAGAACCAAGATGAACAAGTCATGGCTCTCAGAGGACTTTTCTTCCCCTGGGTCAGCCAGGGGACGGGAAAAGCACGCGTATTTTTGAGAGTGCTTCATGCAAAGCATCTGTTTCTTATTCAAAAGGGGGGTCAACTGATGCCAGTCAAGTGGGGTGTGTGTGGCCCAATTAATGGCAACGAGGGAGACTGTGGTTGGAGTCCCCTCGCTGTGTTTCTAAAAGAACCAAGATGAACAAGTCATGGCTCTCAGAGGACTTTTCTTCCCCTGGGTCAGCCAGGGGACAGGAAAGGCACGCGTATTTTTGAGAGTGCTTCATGCAAAGCATCTGTTTCTTATTCAAAAGGGGGGTCAACTGATGCCAGTCAAGTGGGGTGTGTGTGGCCCAATTAGTGGCAACGAGGGAGACTGTGGTTGGAGTCCCCTCGCTGTGTTTCT